>NW_017295861.1:2068363-2256258 GCF_001594075.2 Trachymyrmex cornetzi | reverse complement strand
AAAAAAATAAAAAAAAAAAGCCGATAGTACCTCCAAAGTCTTCGATTTGAGATATTCAAATTCTATTGTTGCACGAGTCAAAATCCTTTATGAATATCTACTGCAGAACGCGATTGAACAGTAACTGTTTTGTATATAAAATGGAGAAAGCACTAGTCTTTAATTTTTCATGTTCTATCTAGGAATTAAAGTGTACATGGTTTATAAGAACGGTACAATAATTTCCTTATTTTAATTGTAATATTTGGAATTATTTTATTCTATATTAAAATAAAATTTATTATTAATTTAAATTTCTTTATAAATATAGAAGGCGAACTTGATTATCGAGTACAATTTCTTCTTTTTTACTAAATACTATTAAAGCCTAATATATCTTGACGAATTATTCAAAGATCTTACTAGTTATCATTATCATCGATCATTTGCATTAATTTGTACTCCTTTTACTCGAAAGTATCTACCAAGTCACGAGCTTGTAACGACAATCGCGGCAGTTCAGGAGTCGCGGCAGTTTGGCATTTCGCGACTTGAGTAGGACGAATTAATTTGCAAACAGGGCACGGTGTCGAGGGTGATCG
Source organism: Trachymyrmex cornetzi (assembly GCF_001594075.2). Taxonomy (NCBI): domain Eukaryota; kingdom Metazoa; phylum Arthropoda; class Insecta; order Hymenoptera; family Formicidae; genus Trachymyrmex; species Trachymyrmex cornetzi. The sequence continues at coordinate 2,255,677 of NW_017295861.1, read as the reverse complement.
AGGTTAGAACCGTCGCGAGGATAAGCTATTCTACAAAGGAAACTCCGCTCGAGTGCGACCGATTAAGCGAACCGCCGTTAGCAGCACGTTGCCATGTGTCTCCCTTCTCTCAGCGTGTCATCCGGTATTCCGGTGTATCTAAGGCAGTTGCCTAAATTCTCTATCACGTATTCACGGAATCCGGAATATTCCACGTGTCGTCGTGACAGGTACGGCTTGAGATTCGACGTTGCTTTGGATAATTCGTCGACCATTCCCGGATGGCGTTTTGTCTCCATCGATTGATGGATGAAATCATTACAGAGAAAGTTCTAGTCACATACGATGTATTACAAATTTCGTTTAATTAATTAATTTATTTATTCATTTGTATGTGTATTATTTATTTGTTACACACTTTGATACAAATTTATTCAAGTGCTTTATGAGTATTATGCTGTAAGAATACACGTAATGAATCGGTGAATGAAATCATGAATTGTACACAGCGAAATTGTTTATTAATAGAGAAATGATTAGACTATTGTTCATGATATGAATAATTTCTTCCTACACAAGAATAGCTATGCAAATTGCAATTACAGAAATGTGTTGTAATTATAATTTCTGTTTTATATAATAAATCGCCTAATTTTAATTATTATTAATTAATAATTATAGCCACATTAAGTTAATTTTTCAGTCAAAATGTTAAGATATAAGAAACAATTTAAATTACTATCTTACAGATTTTTAGAAATGTTTTCTATTTCTTTTCTTATTATGAATATCTACATTTTCCACGTTTTTATATGTAATATTGTTTAACGTTCTACTTGATTTTTAAGTGCGTCCAACAATTTTTTCTACGTGCTCAGAAGATTATCCACATCCGTTTGGCATATGACACATGGAGATGCTTCGCCAGCGAATACAGGCTGACTAAGCATTTCGCACTTTTACTTCACCGCCGTATATTTTACGACGCTGACTAGAGAGGCAGGCTCGCACAAATTTTGCATGCCCATAATCTCGTGCAATTATTCATATTTTATGACGGTGTATAATTGACGCCGTAAAACGTCCATTAGTTACCCTCCCAATTCCGTTGTCTTCCCTCCCCTCAACAGCCACCGATCTTCCGGACGATTCGCTATCCCGTGGTCCTGCCTCCTCTATCCCTATTTGTTCACACATTACTGATCGATCCAGGTCGATTCAGCTTTTCCGCTGTCTAAAAAGGAATCATATGGAATACCAAAACGTGCGAGACTTTGCCAGAGTCGCGGAGTGAAATTAGCGTGAGTGTCATCGGCAAGTTGGCGTAATGAGGGGAAAAAGAGAGTATCCCTTTACGACAGTAACGTGCAAATACATCTAGAGATAAAGTTTTGTTTCTCGTGAATAAAGGTAAACTAAACACTGCTCGAACGGTTCCTTGATTACTTGATTCTCGGAAACTTGCCGAGAACATTAACCCAATTACTTAGCTACGATTGTTACGAATTTACTTAAATGATGATAATGTATTTAATTGCGTAAAATTGAATGCGGATTTTTATCGCGGGATTGCATGGATAAGTCGACAGAATATTAACAATCACTATAATTAACATGGATGTTAATTAATATTGTGAATGTCTTTTCAAATGTGTTTACCAGTATATTTATCGATCTCTTTACTGACAGTTTCGTGATGGAGGGAAGCTATTAATCATGCCGTAGCGCAAGTTGCAGCATCTAGCGATAAGGTTTTTCATGTACGAGTATTGCCTTAACCTTCGGTTCATTCTGCACATCGCGCGGCATGTTATTTCACACATTATTTCTTGGAAAATAGCACGAAGTTTATTAGTAATTTGCCGCAGCACGCACTGTGTCTCGTGATATTCCCACGGAATGTCGGTGATTCATGTTGTTTGATGTAGCAGCGGTGGAATTAATTAGTTAATTTCGAAGTCCTTGCATTTGAGAGGAATGATCGTATCGCAGCTGGATCTTCGAAATTCGAAACCAACTGTGACAATTTGCGTTTACGTCTTCGTCAAAGGCGATTCTCGTGAATAGCATAGTGCATAGTTGCAAAGTTGCGTTTGTGCACCACTCTATCGATAGCATAGTGTCGATTAACCCTTTGATACAGTTTTGTCATACATGCACACACACTCCACACACACACACACGCACACACACATATACAGGGTATTCGAAAAATGTGTGGGAACTCCTTAATATTCCGGAAACTAAACATTTTCGAAAGAAATGTTTCATATAAAAGTTGTAGGGTTTAAAAAGATCCATTTAATGATCTTATTAGTTTGATCTTGGGTGACACCATCAAGGTTAGATCAAGGTCACATCGATTTTTAAAAAGAGAACACCCTATTTTTGATACCAGAATCTAATAGATGATGTAAAGAGCTTTTCAAAATGCTACAATAAAGTTTATTTTTATTGAGTACTTTTCGAGTTTATAAGTATTCGGCTTGACAGTTACAGTGCCATTATTAGTATTAATTATCCAAGGTATCCGACCGACGACAAAATCTTGAATGTTGTTCAATGTTCAGTCATGCCTTGGATAACATTTGTTAGAATCAAGGCGATTTTAACAAAGTTGGAGGTTGTTCTTGTTATTTTCATTTATTTTTACACGAAAAATTCATTTTTACGTAAATGAAAACAGATACAAAAATGCGTGTTTTCTACGGGTTTCTTGATCTCTATATACCAAAGGATGCTAAATGGGCTATACTTTCATGTGAGAGGAGTACATCCTGATGCTAAAACAGTCTGCAACTTTTATTTGACTTTAATTATGTTATAAAACATATACACACACACTCTCTCTCTCTCTCACTAATAAAAACTGTGCTATCTTTCTTTCAACAAAAAATTCGAAACAAATTTCAATATAAAAATAGCGATAACTCGAAAACCATTTCAAGCATTTTCAGACTTATGTTCATATCAATTTTTTTCTTGTTTTTGAGTTCCAATTATTTCCCGAGCGATTGAAACCTCATCCCTGAAACATCCCGTATACATAGACGAAACAAAATTAAATTTTATAACTTAACATATACGAAGATAAATTTATGATAGGAAACTTTATAACGTACAAATTTTTTGTTTTGATCTGCAAAAATTATTACACGAGGATTAAATGCGATACGAGAATCTACCGTATGTTCTATAGGGTGCCGGTGCCAGTTACGGGGAGATACGCGCAGCTTAAAAACCGTTTCTGTGTCTGACATCGGTATCATTAGCTCCAATTAATCACGTTGCACCACAAAGAAGAGTCCACGAAGATCTCGCTCCGTCATTAGTCAGGGACTTGATTGGTAATCGACGAAACTTCTGATCCGTAACCAACTATGGATCATTAATTAACTTGTAAATTACCGGATCCATTATTGTCTCGTCGCCGATCGGGCCGAGGCGTCGTCACTCGATACGACAAGAAACAATCCGTCCCGCACGCGAGGAAAAATTCGACCGCGGGCGAACGTAACATAAATTTTTTTGCGCAATTCCACGTTCCGGATGCGGCCTCAAGCCGGCTATTAATGCCGGGACGGCCCCGTGATTCTACGCGGTATACGGAGTATTCATATTTAATATCTCTTCGCGTTCGTACGTGTTTCGAGCGATGATTACTCCGGACGCCCGCTGTTATCGTATATCTCGTTATCGTGTTTGTTCAGCGACCTGTTTGTATCGCGGATTGCAGGCGGACTTGCCTATGGGCTATATCGTAACTCTGCGCCTGGACTTTAAATTGCGTGCGTCACACAGGACGGGTTGACGATATAGGTACGAGCGGATAATCCCGAAACGAAGTCGATCCACGGCGAGCTTGGACGCGCGTTTGTTCGACCGCGTTTATCGAGAGACATCGTTCTACGATTCGAAAGATTGACGTTTAAACGACGAGTTATGTAATTATCCGTAGAATCAAACTATTTTTTTAGAATATATCGTTGAACGACCTAGAGAATAGACAAAAGCAAAATAAAGGGAGAACGGCAAAACGTAAAAAAATAATTATACCGTATTCCGTTATAAAAACTCTCCTTAACGCAAATCCACCTCTAAAATATTCAATATTAAAACTTGGAACTGATGCAGATTCCTCTTTAAAATATATATAGAATTACGATTTACTTCAGCTAAAATTGTAACAAAAAACACAACGAATAAAGATATTAATATAATAAATTAAGTGTTTTATATAAATCTGTCATTTAAGAAAATATAAAAATAATTTCTCTTTAAAATATTTTTAAAATTAACAAAAATTATAATAAATCTAACTTCATAAGACGATATTTGAGGAATAGCTCGAATTGTACAACTCATTAAATATATTGAATTTGAAGGATCCTATTAATAAGAATATATAAGAGAGAGAGCCATTATAGACAAAATTATAATAATAATAAATAATTAAGATTGACGTTTAAATGAACTAAGAAATTTCTCGTCAAATCAATCTACTTATTTTTAGAAAACGTCCTAGAAAATAGACAAAAGCGAAATAAAAGATTTCCCTCTTTTAGTCCGTGAGAATATCGGAATTATTAAAATCTGCCTATCCTCTTTCCGTAGTTCGCTTTAATTTACGAGCGGCAGCAAAGCATCCCGGTATTAACGTTACTCATTTTGAATTCTCAACATCGACGTCATAGCTCAGCATGATAAATTTGCGTTAGCAACGAACGAGGGCTCCTAACGGCTCCGAGAGTCCTCGTTTTTCCATACAATGAGAAACCTGAGAACGACGTGGCCGATTCCTGAAGAAAATTCCGAAAACGTATTTTCTTACAAACGGAAAACTCTTTACGCGCGTCTCTAATCCTGCGTGATGCAGGATGAATGGTTCAGCCCCGGTTTAGAGGATCGTCTCGCGATCTGCTCGACTCGTCGGATCTACCCCTCGCGCGGTGAAAAGAGTATAAAAGAACGATGAAAAGACTAGAGCCGTGGAAGTACGCAGAATAAAATGCTTGGTAAAAGCAACGAGACGTAAGAACGTAACGCCGGCGGGAAAATCTTTAGAAGTAGCGGCGCGGGGAAGTCCGGGAAATCCGATCGACCGATTCGACAGCGCGAAATTGTTTCCGACGTAGAAAAAAGGACCTGCAGCGGTAAGTTTCAGCGGTGAGAAACTACGCGGATCGAACTAACGGAAAACAGTCGATCGGGCGGATCGAAGAGGAATTGCGCGGAACAGGTAGCGAGCGAGCCGGTATTGCGGCTTAGATCGAAATAACGTGATTATCCTTGAGACAGGCGACGTGTGTTCCGATCGTTCACTAGGATTGTCTCGATTAAGACGATCCGAACGCGAGGGAATGTCAGTGAATCGAGTTTCGACTTTCTCGAAATTCTCCCTATAACGCTATTTCGAACACGCGTCGCACCGAGCGTCGAAATTGGACGGATTCATTTACCGAGAGCTCCACCCCTCTTCTCTCCTCTACTGACGAAAGAATCCACAAGAACGGAAGGGAGGGAGGGAATCGAGACGTATAAATTCTTCCGATAAATCTGCACGGTCGATTCGTGAGGATAAACGAGGCTTCGAAGAAATCTGAATTTCCATTTATACTCTCTGCTGGACGGGGGATTCTCGACGTTGCGCGAAGGTGCGCGAATAGACACGGTAACAGGATCACCGTGGAGTCGCGATATAAATGTAAATGGTAAGGAGAAACGTCAGGGAAGAGGACCGTCGGAGGGAATACGAGGTTCGCCCAGAGGGTTTCAACGAGGAGAGTGAACAGGAGTAGGGTAGAGCGACGAGGAGAACGACGGCGGTAGTGGCGACGGCGACGAAGGGATGAGGTATCCGGTTTCTCCCTGCTGTTCCCTCTTATTAAAATATCTAACATGATTACTGCAGACTTGGCAACTATAATAGAGCGACTCGCCGAGTTTGCCGTCCTCGCTCTCATTCCTTAGCGCTCTCAGTGCCACCCGTGCGTCGTTGTTCCTTTCTTCTCATTGTTCCTCCACCTGGACAGCCCGGTAATTTCTTACTAACAGCTGGACGGGCAAAAGACAACGGCACTTTACCGCGGTAGTTATCAGCGAGTACGGGAAATTTATCGTTCGTGAAAAATCTGTCGTTCGAGCGAACGTCTTTGCCACTGTCAAAAGATTGCACCTGTCGGAATAATACAATTATAAGAATCCGCGTGTTCCGTGTATGTGTATCGTTTCGTCACATTGAAATTATCCAAACATTTCTCTTCGAGATTTCCGCGACGATGCACGTTTTCTTTTAGAACCGTTGCCGCGGTGCACTACTGGAGATTAAATTGCAATGTTTTCTGCTCACGAATACCCCAGTGAGCGAGCTAATGAAACATCGACTTTAGCTATACCCAGCTCAAAGGCGCAAAGTCCTTGGCACAAGCGAAATCGTCCGGAAGTTTTGCAGTCGCGGGGGACGCAGCCGGCCATTGAATATTTATGAAAGCGGTGCCAATAAAAGAAAAAGAATACGACGGAGACGCATCGTCGGGGAGAAAAAGGCAAAGGCGGGTGGAAATAAAGGGAAGGAAAGGAAGGAGAAAAAAGACAAACATAGGAGGAACGGAATAACCGCTACTAGGGCTTCCGATTCCACGATTAGCGGAAACGACAGGGAAAAGGGTGTTCGTTTGTCCGTACGAAACGAACGGTGGAAAAGCCGAGTGCGAAGAAGAATGAAAGCTGAAAGGGGAGGGGAAGAAAGGGAGAGAGGAGAGAGAGAGAGAGAGAGAGAGAGGGGAATCAGTGGCTGTATCGCGAGTAAAATTAGCTCCGCATTCAATTTCTCCCGAGGGGGTGAGAGCAAACCCTCTCCCTTCCTGTTACCTCCGTTCGCCCCGGACGCAGGATAGTAGACTTCGGCGAGTACCATCCTCCGTGGCTGCATCGCTCGCCGCCTCCCCAAGGCGTCTCATAATTAAATTCGGCCGAATTTACCCCACTCCGACCATTGTCCCGTAACAAGCTATTGTGTGTCGAGCGACGCTGACGTCGAAGTCGCGCCAAACTTTCCGCTTGGATTTTCACGCGAAAGAGAAAGAGAGATTGGTCTCCATGTCCGACTTTTATCGCACCTAGCGTTGGGTGGTACGCTCTGAATGCTCGAATATTTCAAGGAATCTCATTTCTCGCCGGTTAGACACACGGGGCTCTCTCTCTCTCTCTCTCGTTGACGTTTCTGAATTTAAGAAAGTCGTCTCGTTGTCCTTGGCCAATTAAACGGATCCCGGGTGAAGACAGCCTCGTCGCGTCTCACGAACGACAGGTGACCCTCGGGGGCGAACTAAGAAATTAGAGACCGAGACGCGGTGGTCGCAGAGAGAAATAGAAGAAAATACCAAGTAGAGCGGTGGCGAAGTCGACGAAATAAAGGGTCCTCTTCTCGGCGCTCCAGAATTTAAGAGTCGTATTGTGTGTGTGTGTGTGTGTGTGTGTATATAGATATATCAGTCTAGGGTGGTCCAGATTTATGCCCGATGGGCAATTGTTTTCTCGGAACGCGGCTGATACTGGAAAAAAAAGAAGCCACCAGCCCTGCGGAGGCATCGAGCCGAACCGGCTGCACTCTTTCGCAACCCGCCTGTAAATTATGTTCGTCTAATCGAATCGACGACCATCGATTTATACCCGGCCGTATTGCCGTTATTCTCTTCGCCTATCTCGGCGTCGAACCGTCCAAACCTTTCGTGTTGCCATCGCCTGTCAACCTTCATTCCACCCGACGGTCCGAAACTTCTCCCGAAACACCATTTCGTCGAAAAGTTTTTGAAAAATCATCTCGGTGCTTCCGATATTGGATATCGCCAGCAATTGAGCTCATCGTAAACGTACCCAACTCTCATATTGTCTCCGTTCGATGTACGCGATTTCTGTTTAAAACTCCATTGCCATAAAAACTTTCGTCCTTCTCTTTCGGTGTCTTTATCTTTCTCTATATTCGCCGTCTGTAGAGAAATACGTACGCGTGCGTCATTGATTTTACAATAATTATTAGATATCGACAAGATATTACGAAGAGTCGATGTCAGATAACCGTGAATGACTATAATAATCTGAATAATGAAAAAGCTAGTATTGAATATGTACATATATTAGAGAAATCAGTAGAGTAATAAAAAATTATTGCTTTATTCATATCTTGTGTGTGTGTATAATTGATGAACAATGAGAAAAACACTAAAGTAAACCATCGTTTTCAAATTTTTTTTAAAAATGCATTCGCGAGTGTAAGATGTAAAAATTCATTATTTATATGCTACATCAAACTTTCTGCTCTTTATTTATAATCAATGTAAGATAATCAAACTAAATATTACATATTATAAAGCTGATATTCTTTACAATTCTATTTTCTTCTTCTCTTTTCAATATATAATTTAAGAAGAAAGATGTGAGTAGAGACAGAATATTGTTGGCAGCTATCGATTTTTTTTTATCATCAAATTAAATGAGTTCAAAAATACAAAATCTAGAGATTGACCTCACTGAATATATTAAAATATCAATATGATTTTAGGTCACGTTTCTATTAAAATGCTACTTCATCTAAGAAAATTATGTTAACTGTTATATAATATTCACGCTGTTCAATTAATATTCTCATCCCTGAATTATATAATAATCCCTGAATTATATAAATTGTATTAATCAACAACATTGTACTTCTTTGAATTATTATTTAACTTATATTTAATAAGTTCATAATTTATATTAATCAACATTAACACTAACATAATCAATAAGTTTTTAAAGCACTTAATAAAATGATTCTCATTCAAATCAAATCTTTAATTTAATTTCAAATTACAATTATATACCTTATAAATTTATATTTTATAATTCAGAGATTTTAGAAAGAAAGTTTCGTAAATTTTGCATAAATGAATTAAGTAGTTACATAAAAAAAAAGATCGCATCTTCTGATGTAAAATTCTTTAAAGTTTTATCACGATATTTGTGCTCGTATGGTGAACGATGTAAGAAACATCGTGAAGACACTTCATAGCTAGGCTATATGATTGTATAAGCTTGGCAAAATTTGCGCCATTTACGGGGAGGACTTAAGTATTGAAAACTCCGAATTATGCAACAACAAGAGAGAATCTAGCCAAAGAGTAGAGTACGACGTTCTCTTTGCTTCTCATTGTTCATCCGGCTGGCAGCGAGATATACTGGTGCGAGATGCGGAAGGAGTAGGAAGGACAAGAGAAGGAGAGAGAGAAAGAGAGAGAGAGAGAGAGAGAGAGAGAGAGAGAGAGAGGGAGAACAGGAGTAGTCTAGGCAAGTCGAGATATGTGCTAGGGTGCCGCCATTGTCCTGCGAAACTCCGGATTGCGACGCTTACAATACGACGATTGTTTCAAGGGTTGCCGGCACCGAACGGTCTCGCACCTCCTCCATCTTTCACCTCCCATTACCTCTCTCCGCCCCCACGCACATATATACCAATTCCGCGTTCCAGCCGTCATCCCGAAAACTATTAAATTCGTTATTAATGTTACCAATGCCCGTGCGAGAGCGCGTGCGCCGTTCCACGCCTCGTAATAACGTCGTAATTGGACGGGAAAATATTATTCCCCGGTGGCTTTGCTCGTTGCAGCGCGCCGCTACGAACAAAAAAAAAAACAAAAAAAAATATCCAAAAAAATAAAAATGTAGGACGACGCGTACGGCGGCGACCTGAACGTCGTCGCGTTAAAATTGGTGCCGCGTGAAAAAATAATCGGCGTATCGATCTCTCGGCAGAGTCTACGGAGAATTGTCTGAAAATGAGAACTCGGCAAACACGTTTCTTCCACCGAATTTACAGAGAATTAAATTTGCAGCAAAGTCTCGTGTTAAATTTGATTTCCTAGAAATTTAATTTACACGACGCCACGGTCGATAAACGCGTGTGAACTCGGCAGAAGTCTCGATCGCGGGCGCGAGAAGAGGGGAAGGGTGGAATTTAGCGATGTAAATTGATGTACTATTAATCAAGCGTGAGCACGATATATATCGGGAATTTCTGTGCGTTTCTGTGCGACGACGATAAGCGCGAACAGGTAGGTCAAAATCTACAAAGTGCACGTCACTGGAGATCGGCCAATTCGTCCAGTCGGACGGGCTATTTTGACAGTTTCCTTTGTGAGGGATTACTCCGCGCGAGTAGAGTACAGTTGGTCGGATATACGTCGAGCGACAATCCCATGCTCGTTCGTTCGTTTTCCCCTTGCCTCAGTTTGCAGAGGGGTTATTCTCGCAACTCAGTGCACGTACAGACCGGTACGTGGTCTGTGTGTATGTGCGCGCTTGGGTGTACCCATTAGTAAGATTGCTACCCTTACCAATGAAGTCACATTATATAATAGAGATGCCCCCTCGATGGTGCTTAATGAAATTGGTTAGAAAACAGGACTCTATCCCGGGACAAATTAGTCGAAGAAATAAAAGATGGGAAAGGACGATGGTATGACAAATTACTTGCATCACGTTCTGTCATCGAGGAACGCAATAAACAAAAGTAATAGGGACATAGAATATCGTGAAGAGACGTTTAACAACGACGCGATAGAAATCTTGCGAGGGAATAATTATGAGCGTATTGCAGTTAATTTACAGGAAAGTGTAACTTAATACCGCAGAATCCAACTTGGATACGCGACGATGTCTTCCCGTTGGCAAGCGAAAACTCGGTGGATCCGAGAAAACGGAAGCTAGGGGAAGAATCCCCACAAAAGATATAATATCGTAAAACCTCGTTTGACGAGCGACAAACTCTGCCACAGAATCCCCCTAGTTTCGTTGCTGTTCTTGCCCTAATTCTCTACCTTCTCTTCTCCTTTTCGATGAGGTTTCACAGGTATTTCGCTCGGTCGAGTAAAAGAGAGATCCCGAAGCATCTCTGTTTAGTAGGCAGACTTGCTCAAGAAAACACTTCATTTTACAGGTTATGAGTTTACATGAAGTGGCTTTAATACAGGAAAGCATTATACGTTCGATTTGGATTAGAGCTTATTATTCGATCGTATTTCGAGCGATCGCAAAACTTATTCTCAACTATATTTAGTCGGAATAAAATTATGTTTAAGCTTAAAATCGCTTTAAAGGGAATGGTAAATAAAATGTAAAAAAAAAAGCATTAATGGCGATGTGAAAGAGTTTGGTTGCATTAATTGGAATCGTGATTAAAAATAAAAGAATTTTATGGTTGAATTTATTACAATTCTACTAGACATAACCAGAATATTGATTGATATGATCAGCATCTTCTGGTTCGTTCATTTTCAACCGGAAATTTTTATCAGTATAGCTAGTTTTAAAGCTGCTTTCTTGCAATGCGACGAAACGTTTCGGCGAAACACCAATTGCATGTGGGCAAAGTAGAAGCAATGGAGATAGCTGGCGGTTTTTCAAGCTACCATTGTTATACCTCTCCTCGCGATAGTTATCCGCCGTGGCAGAAACAGTAGGCATTTCACCAAGCCTTTGTTTTACGGCCGTCGCTGCGAAATCGCCATGTGCGACCTGGTTAGTTTCCGCGTCTTCGGTCTGGGAAGCGTTCGGGTATCGTCGTCACGTACACGTGAGCTCCCACTTTCCTGGTTCTAGTATATAGTCACGAAGGTTAGAAGGGTCTCGGCATCGGCCAGGCTATCCCATCTACCGCTGGCGCGCAACCTCCTGTAACCCACCATGCTCTGTCCGAGAGCATAGAGCTCTTAAAACACCGGTAGACCGCGGCAATTATATGGCGGGGCAGAGTTGGCCGTAAAAATGACCGTAAATACTGGAGTTGGGGTGTTACAGTTCTCTCCACCGTTCCCTAAGGCCGCCAAGATCTAGAACAGTCCCTGGAGGTGCAGCTATGCTGGCCGCGAGCCAAACTCGCCCTCGAGATAGTTATGAGAGAAAGGAGGAGAGAGAGAGAGAGAGGGGAGGGGGAGAGAAAAAGAAAGAGAGCAAAGTGGATGACCAGTCGCTCGTTGATGTTAAGATCCGCATACAGTATGTTTTATGAGAGAAGGGAGGAAGAGAGGGAGGAATGGAGAGGAGAGGAGAAAGAGTAAAATATTGTGCAACATTCTCGTTTATTCGAATTTTTAGCAAGGCCACTGTCGATCTTTCTGTTTCATCAGCTATCGTTCAACGTTACATTTTATTCATGGCAGTCAAAGCCAACCAAATTACTCTTTAATCCTGCTGTACTTTGATTGCTGTCACGTGATTTCATGACATTATTTGAAAACTTTTTCTACAAGACTTTAAAACTTGGAGATAAAGGTATACAGTTCTGCATGGAAGCGAGCAACAAAGTAGACTTTTGCAATTTTACGGAATGTAAATTGGCACCACTACTCATTCCCCCGTATTCAGTTTAGAGTGTTCTTTAACATTATTAAAATCTTTGTAACTTTTAGTATTTTGTACTCTCTCTCGAAATACGAAGGTCTCTTCATCGTTAAAATTTAAAATCGATATTTTTGGTAATATCGATGTGCCAATATTATGGTCTAGCCTGCCAATCGGTTTTACAGATATAAATGTGAATTAATTCTTCAGCCATTCGAGTGGACAGTCGAGATTTCTCTCTCTCTCGAGACTCTAGAGAGGCGACGGTGGGCTCCGAGAAAGAGCGGGAGGGATATAGGAGGCTCAAGCGTTAAGTGATATGAATGTTTTCTGGGATTCTGCGCCAGCCCTTAAACTATATTTAATGTCAGTACATCGACTTTAGCGATCAAGAATTATATCACGACATTTCACAGATAAAATCAGAGCAAATGACCAACAAATTTAAGGAAGCTTACAAAAAAAGAAAGAAATAAATGCAAGAATTAATAAGAACTTTAAAGTCTCTTGTATGAATTGTAAAATGCTAACAAAAAATTTAAACAGATGTATGTTAGGATAGAAAAAATACATATCGTTTGTTTAAATTAAAAATGATACAAGTAAAAAAAAAACGTAATTTTTTTTACTATAAGTGAATTATTTAAATATTATCCTATCAATCATCAAAAGCAAACTAACTTTACAAAAAATCGTCAAAATTTTTATAATTTAAAAAAAGATAGTTTTTAAGAGTTGTGAAACGAAAATGACAAAAATGACATTTGATATAAATATTTTTAAAAATCGTTAAAAATATCTTTCTTGCCAATATTATTTGTTTAGTCAATAATTTTCTGTCACGTTAAAAAATAGTTTTTTCTTTTTTGAGAAACTTTTAAATTGTGTCACTTTTAAGATAAAGTAAAATCGAATTTTTTATATTTCTGATGTCTTTTTTTGCTGGTAATATGATATATATATGTACGATGTCAGAAACTTAGTCTTTGTGTACTCGTTTACAGATTAATAATTCATGTACTTTTTCTACGACGATGAAACTCAACAAAACGTTTTATTATTCACAGATAAGGTTAACAAGCCGCTTTGAGAATTTGATCGACACTAATTGTAAGCATATCGATGTAGTGGAGTGACAAAGTAATTGAATTTAATAGTTATGCGCAACATTCTCATTTATGTTTACAATATCATTATTAGTTCATTATCACTTCTTCCATTTAGCGAGAAAGAGAGAAAGAGATAGAGAGGGAGAGAGACAGTGGGAAGAAGTGCGCGAAGTTTTTTCGCTTCTTATACTTAGAAAAAAGAAGCTCTGACGAGCTCGTTCACTGTTAGCACGAGGTGCGAACAGATTTAATAGAACGGGATCGAACTGGCTGTTTGTTGCACTCGTTGCCGATATAGGTACATGTGCAAAGGGCCGAGCTTGCAGCGGTGCAGAACCGTCGACCGCCGGTGGCAAAGCTCGGCCGAGGCAGCGCATCGTCGTGGAGTAGTACAAAGCGGTATTACACCGGCCGATGTAACTGGTAGAACGAGCCGCGTTGCACGGACGCTAACCAAACTACCTTCCGTATCCCCATCGCGCTTGGTAATGCACTGTGATGTGGCTACTGGGACGCGGCGAATGCCAGGCCAACAGAGGTACCTTACGCACCGATACACACGTGTGTGTGTGTGTGTGTGTAAGTGTGTATGCACGGAGCCACATACTGTGAGTATACGTGTACTCCTACATTGGTACAACAGGTATGAAGATTGGTCGAAGGATTACTCACCGTCGTTATTCTACTATTGCCGCATCGCGTGCGCAAGTCGAATGTTGTGAATTCATATAAATATATGGAAGGTATACCTACAGATATCTTCCACACAACATGATAAATTAGCAATGTACATTACTTATTCCGTAGAGACAGTAGCATGTGTTTCATTATGTTCCTTTATGCATTTTTCGAGTTAGCATATAGGTTGGCTTTTAAATTATTGGACGACAAAATTTATAATACATTAATAAATCTATAATTTATTTATTATTGATTAATAATACGACGTGATTAATTTATTGTTAATCGAGTGCACAAGAACAAATATTGTTAATTAATGTACCTATTTCTAATCAATAGAGCGATTTAAACGGTAATTTAAAGTTCGATGTAGGACATCTCTCGCGGAACGAGTCTTTGATGAGATAGTAAACGGGGGAACGTTGGCATGAAGAGCCAGTTAATTCCGCATATTAGCGGCTATTAACTATTCAAACGCGGTGCATAGCTATTAAACCGCGTGCGCATGTTCAATACAATGCGGATGTTCGTCCGTCGCTTGTAGAAAGTGTTATGTCGAGTACACGATAAGCGAAGTGGGACACAAAGAGGATTGAACTTGTATGCGACCGAGAGAGTTGCCGGTTCAGCGGTACATCGCGACCGACGTCGAGAGACAAGCGATGTGACACATTTGTGGTTCCCCGGTGACCTACTGCATAATAGGCGGCGCTTAGCCTCCACTGGACGACGTTTATTAGGATCACACGCCATCTCTACGTTCCAAGATTTAAGTCTGGGGTATTCACTTTCGCATCCACTTTCGGACGGTAAACGTGCACATATATAAATCCTTAAAAAATGCACTTCACATACAATCAGATCCACCCGAAATTGTGTGAAATGCTCTATCTGTAACTCTAAAATATAATATTCATTACGTTACAAAATCATAGATAAGCGCTTTTTGCATTAACCATTCTAAATATAATATACATATATGTCATGTTTACTTTACCCCACGTACAAAATTATTTTCTCATGTATTTTAATATCTTCAATCTTTAAAAATTTAATTTTATGAAAAATTTGTTGTATAATGTAAAATAAATTTTATTAAAATATTACATATAAGCTTTAATTAAATTGTTAATTAAATTATCAAATGTTTTTTATATTTAATGATTAAACAAAATTTTATTAAATATTCAAGTAGTAGTAAACGAGCACACCACATAATTAATATCTTTCTGTTCATCTAAAATATTAATATTTATTTTCGAAACAGTTTGAACTCAATTTGATATATTAACACATTTCGCGCAAAATGCAATTGCTCTCAACGAATTTTGCGCCACGCAAGGAGATGCGAAAGGGAGATGCACATAGTTTCGAGAAAAGTCGCTCTCGCTCGCCGACAAATCCCGATCGAGTTCCATCGCCGAGTGATCGAGTCACCAAGGAATTCGTTGTCATAAACTCCGTCTCCCTCCTGGCAGTTCTCCCGCCAGGGTGTCGCATCTCTGACATACCCGATCGACGTTTTTGAAAACTGGCACTGACGTAAGACGAGCGAGTGGCGTTCGCGTGACGAGCACTCCAGACGGCTCCTGTTACACGAGCGCGCGCGTGATATTCCACAGGATATTTTCTTGCCTCCGAGTGTCAGGGAAGAAGGCAAAGAGAATCAAAAAAGATATACGCGCGCCGGAACACCGCCGTCGCCGCGACCGCGCGAATAGAATTCTTGTGGATGTACAATATCGCGCGTTTACTATGTACATTCTACAGGATATGTACGCATTTATACAACGGAAGCTTGACACATGGCGTGAGTTTCGCGATGCATAATAAAATGGAAAGCCGAGGGTACGGGTATTTACCAAGCACCGTGGAGGAGAGAGAGAGAGACTCACGAATGGACTCCTCCGAAGGAATCAATCATTGAGTTCGCAGATATATTTTCTAGTACACGGCAAGATTTAAGGCACTGACGGGAGCGTACACCTTACTGGATCGATGCGAACATATTTTTCCGACTCTATCCATGCTTCATGAGGCTATTGTGCCGGGGAGAAGCGCCGCCTGACTCGACTACCTATCCTACTAGCGTTAGGTCATAGTAGCAATATTCCATTCTAACGTACCGCTATAACGCTCGCCTATTGCATCTAGCCATTTAATACACCGTATCTCTCTGCATGGTTGGCTCGTAACAGAAGATCCACGATGCGCAACCATGAGAGCTCCCTTTGTATTGGGGCTTTTACTCGAGTCATCTTCGACATACGATCTATGAACTAATAACCAAGTACCATTTCTCGCAAAACGACGCTAAGTAAACTGAGAAGAGAGTCATTTCGCCACTGAAGATACTTGTATTTACGATTTTAAAGTCGATAACACATTAAAAATAATACGAGACAAAAAACACACTGGAAAGAATTTCTGGAACAAAATTTACAGAATATACAAAATTATTCATCTATTTCATGTGATTTTATACTTATTTTCTCATAAATTAAAAACAAAAATTTATGCGGTAACTTATAAATTTGTTGATGGTCACGTTCCATAAATGTTTTGAATATTAACATATATTAAAAATAAATATATTAAAAGAATTTTGCCGCGCAAATTTTTTAAGTAATAGTTAAAAAACATCACCGTTCCATGAGGAGCAATGGTAACCCAATCCATTCAGTTAAATAACATTTTATTATTTTTTATTTTGTGTGTCAAAATATAAACCAATCTATTTTTGTGGTTGTATCAAAATAAACATCATCCATATAAATGTATGCATTTAAAAACTAATAAACTAAATTTATGTCGAATTTAATACATTTTCTTGAGTTAAATTGTTTAACTCTATTGTTTTAGTCAAATTAATGATATATTGAGGAATAGTGACGGAAGATCTATAGAAATGATTAAAAATAACTCAAATTGGGTATAATTTGACATTATAAATTTAACAGTGTGATATTCTTTGTCACGGATGCCCGTTTCTATCAATGTAAATTAACTTAAATCTTAGCACAATTTGCTCTTCATTTTTTTTCTAATTCTTAGAACTAGAAAAAAATGAAGAGTTAGTTAAACCAAGAATAAAATTAAACTACATTGAAAGAAACAGGCATTAGACAGCTAACTGCATCGTTCAACTGTTTCATGCTCATAAAAGAGAAAAAAGACCTTTAAATCGCATGCCATGAAAGCTCCTCTTGTATAAGCTCCAATCATGTTTCCTGATACTTTTTACGGTTAACAGTTTCGTGTTTCGGTATCGAAACTATCGTTTATACGCCTTTTCCTATTTCCTTTAGCAATTTTCTAAACGTGTGCGAGAGTAATAACGAAATACGTTGCGAGAGATACTTGCTTGGTTAACTCTATCACGTCGGATAGCCGCCCATACTATCCAACATATTCGAAATCAATTCCGGTCGACGTATACGTAGAGGTTGGAACTTATTCCGATCTCATCCACCTCCCACGGATACGAATGATATATTCCGAGGATGGTATAGCAAAATCGGTGGACTATCGGTCGAAGGAAGTGTATCATTCCGTTGGTGCGGAGTCCGGCACCGTGGCAGAAAATCAGATACGTTTCATATAATTCACTGCACTAGTAGCTCGGGAAGATACTTGGTACTAGCGCGCAACCCTTTCCAGTCTGGACGATGGCGGTGGATGGGCACGAGGGTGGGTCGAGGGCTTCCGCATTAAATTATAAAGTCAAAACCGTCGGGCAGAGATGATATAAATGCGACTATTATACCGGATGAAGGTAGGAAGGTGGCACAGCCGCCAAGCTCGAATCCGCGAACCAACCAGGAAGACAGGACCCACTACTCGTTCCCTATTCTCCACCAACCTCTCGAGCCGCACACAACCGCGAACGATAAGTGTTTGAAATATTGAAAGCTGAAGCACAACTCACCATTCTCCCCCCTTGACGACTATCAATAGCTATGGTGAGAATGTTGTGGACGGGGCATAATGCTGTTATTTATAAGGCAGGTGTCTCGAATCCCTGCTGGTGGAAGAGCAGAGAGTAGAGATGGCGTGGGGAAAGTGCTTCGAAGTCACTTAATATTTCATTATTGGTACAACCTTCATTACGTAATTGATATTTCACTTAGCTCCGAATATTTTAAGCTAATACAGCGATATAAATAATCATTTTCTTTCTGAGAAAAAAAAAGGTTAATAGCTCCTAAATTATCGATTATATATATCAGAAAAATATAGCAGAAAAATCGATTATATATATTCGCGAAATTTATTACGCATATATTCAACTGCGATATACAACGATGATAATTTAATATAAAGAGTAAACAATACAGATATATAACTAGACAAAAAAGTTTAGCTACAAAGTTTTGTGTGTTTATCAACTCATTCAGATAAACTGACATTATTTGTCGTTATTCTGACATCAAAATAATAATAAGGACATTATTTTGATGTCAAAATGATAACAAATAACCTCAATTTGCTAGTTGGATAGCAACGTATAAAAAAAAAACCAACTCTAGAAGTTTGTTACATCTTATTAATTAACCTTAAAGCATTATTTGAATTTTGATTGTGAATTCTGGTAGATAAATTTAAATCTATAAATAATAAATAATTGAAATCTATAAAATATAATCGAACTTCTATGACAAAAACTCGTTAAAACTTTGATGTATATCAGAATTTTTTCAGATATAATCCGGAACAATAAAAAAAATTTACTTTATTTCTCGGAGACTTCTATTGATAACGAAAAAGTTAAAATTCCATATTGCCGGCGGAGGGTCAAGTACCAAAAAAATTATATTAAAAGATTTTCATAAGTTGGTAAACTGCAAAATTCTATTGGTTGCCTGAGAGAATATATTCGTGAAAAGATATGATAAAACACTTTAGCTTGTATCAAAGTTAAACTGGCAATTTTAATTATTTTTGACATTTTTTTTTGTAATAAGGTATAACTTATATAATATTCCAAAGTTTGTTTTGTTACAAATATACACACTGAGAAAAATGGTCTAGTCTAGAATTCTGATTAATATAATTATTCTGGTAAAAATAAGAATTCTAGTAGATTTTACCAGAAATATAGTATTAATCAGAATTCCGGTTATCTCAACTAGAAATTCTAATAAATTTAACTAGAAATTTCTGATTCGTCCATTTTCAACCAGAAATTTTTTTTAGTGCATTATTGATGATTTAATGAATATAAAACTTTGTGGCCACATCACTTTTGTCACCCTGTAGATAATCAGAAAACGTTACGCAGCGCTATAACGTCTATTTAAAAATGGATTCTCTAACATAATTATTCATACAGCTTCGTAGAGAGAATTATCGGACAGCGCGACAGTCATTGGACGTAGAGGACGTGACAGTTTACACTGTTCGCTATTTAATTAATCATACTCGCGATAATATGGCTGGATCTATTGTTAGTCACTCTAATTGCATAAACGTGATTCTCTAGCATCAGTTGCTGATTAAAGCTTTTGGTCATTATGGATAGACGTTTCGTACGAGAAAGTATCACTCCTGTTTACGACGCTACTTCACGACGAGATGCTACGCGATCCGTGCAACGTACACATAATCCCGTCACATAAATCCCGATGTATAAATATCGGAATGCACTTTTCATCATAGTGAGTTTACTCGACGTGCTATATGGAAGGATGGGTGAACACGACTGCGAGAGATACCCATGTCCCTAGGGTGGCGCAGCGGGAATCGGAAAAATATGGGACGCGTCACCAGGACGGCAAGGAAGTATGCGCGTCGAAGGACAGAGACGACGTGATGCCGAACGTGGGATGATATAAGAGTCAGTCACCCTCAGTGGACGACGACGCGGCGCGACGTATCGGAAACAAGGCGAAGGATATTAAAAGTTTCGCGACAATACGCCAATCACTTTCCCACGACCCCTCTTGTTCTCACATCTCATTCGTGTAGATACTCGTGCGTCGCGGACGTTGTTTGCCATCGTAGCAATCGGAAATCTTATGAACGAGAGCTCTCGGAAAGCCACGATATAATTTGAAAGCCAGGATATCTAGCTATATATGGATATATCATAGTTCATTGCGCACTATTTTATATCGCGGCACCGTGAACTGTACCGTACGATATCGGATGTACGCCGAAATGCAGGAAAAACCAGCGACGGCCGAATGAAAACGGATTGTTGGATTTACACGCCGAGGCATCAAATCAAGCGAATTCGAAATAGCCTTTTCCATACTTTATGGGACTTTAAAATCGTGCCGAGCTCGCGTTATTCCGTAAATATACGATAAAGCCGGCCAATAATTTCCTAAACACTGCCAGAACCCGTTTCGAGTTACGCCCGGACTAGCCATTTATTTGACAGGTATATCGCACGTCACAGCGGTATAACTCCCACCGATTATGGCAGCGATTATTACACCAATGCAACGATTAGCAGCGGCAGCATCATTTCGAGTCGGCAAATACGCCAGGCCGATCGCTTTGAAACATCACACGCAGTATAACCGCGAGTCACCGATGCGCATTGATTAAATCGTCACGTGTTATTCGCGTTATCTCTTTCTCTTTCCCTTTATCTGGCGAACGGTTATACGCGTTTGCATCGGTAAACAACTCTTTTTAATCATCATACAAAGCCATCGAATCGCACGCTCGTTCTTTAAACTCTCGCCATGCCGGCCATAAATCGTCAACGAACCAGCGTGTGCGCAAACCAGCGTCGCGGGGCGATTTTTCGGAATCGTAATCCGAGATGTGTGTTTATCACGCGCGCCACGTAGCGATGCACCAGGATGGGGCCTCCTCTGAGTGGAGGGGTGGAACATGAACGGGCGAGCCGGTGCGCGCCCGAGGACTTATAATTCTTCTATGACAACGAGGAATAAACGGTGCATCCAGCTCGTCTCCCTGGACAGCCACAAAACACTCACGCCGCTGATTGCCAGTAAATTGCGGGTGTCTCGCGTTACGGCGCACCACCGATCCGAGCAAGTCCCCAGCTTTTTGTCCCTTTCCATCCCCAGATTTCTCTCTCTATCTCCCTCTCCGCATGTTGCACATTGCACGTCGGAACGGTCGCCGAGACAATCACCGCGATATCGCGTCGATATGGGTTGGGTGGCCGAAGAAGCTCGAGGGCAAGAGACGTTCCTTCCTATTTTCATCCGACTTCTTCCTCTCCCCGCACGACTCGTCCCGAGACAATTTCCACAAGGTAGTTTCGGCGTCCTCCGAACTCTCCTTCTTGTCGCACCCGTTCTCTTCCTCGGCGACTGCTACCATTTTTCAATCGCTATTCGAGTCCCAGGTTCCGTCTTGTAGATCGAATCTCGTGACCTCAGTCTAGTGTCCTGGCCAACTGGACGTTCCTATGACTTTCGTACTGTCCACTGCCTTTTTTATTCCTTCGTGATATCCTAACTATAGTCAACAGATAACAGACTCTACGTGGAGTCACGAAAGCTAGAGGATCTTTCCTCGAGTTAAACGGTATTGTAGATATAATAGTATTTAAAATGTTCATAGGAAATAGTCGGAATAGACTGTTTCATGAAAAATTAACGGAGTCTAGCGAGGTTGAGAATTCGGGTTTTCTCGTCTTCGATCCTAACACTTAGCATGCTACGAGTGCTCCATTGTTCTCAATTATTCTGGTCGTCTATGCATGCTTTAAATATACTATATAGTTCCCTTTATTTTCTTACAATATCGTCTGGTGGAGAAAATCTCCGCGTTAAACGCAACACGTTTAGCATCAAAAGAAATAGGAAAACATCTAACTTACATCAATTTAAATACGCTTTTTCCACATGAATAGATAACGCACGATAAAATGTTCCTTTTTCATTAGTATACCAATCACGTCGTAGGACCAAAATAGCATCTCAAAGCGCGCGATAGAAACCACGCAAGACTTTCGCGGACCTTAATAATACCTTGTAAAATAATTTATGAACGCTAACGTCAACTCTGTCGGTTTTTCGTCGTGTCGTACCAGCGCCTTTTTTTTTGCGTCCCACTTTTGCAAAACGGAACCAAAAGAAATGTACGACCACGAGGCACACAAGGATTGGCCTTGAGCTCACGAACATGTAAGAAGGATCTGTACCTCTTTCTCAAGACAGAGAAAGAAAAAGAGAGTGGGGCAAACACTGCTATTATTATTGCCCCATTATACCTCCACTTTTTTAAGTACTCAGCCCGACGAGCAGCCGAGGTCCGACCTCATCAAGATATTAATTTCTTAGTCACTTAACTGCACGCGACGTACGAACGCTTCTATTGATTTTCCACTCCTGTTCCTTCCCTCTTCCTCTCTCTCTCTCTCTCTCTCTCTCTCTCTCTTGTCCGCGTCCGCTTTCGAACTCCGACGCAAACGGCGACGCAACCACCCCTTTCGGGCTCTCGTGACGTGGAGACCCACCTCTTTCTCCGGAAGCCATCTCGTTCCCTGCGAGAGAAGCTTTCTAGCTATTTTCTTGCGTTCTTTGAAGGTGGGAAGACCCGCGTGTCCTATGCAATTCAATTATTGTAATGCGACTCCGCGACGGGCGACACCGCCGCCTCTCGGCATTCCGGCGAGTGTCTTCGTGGTTACGAAGCTTTCCCTTTTCCCTCTTTCTCTGTACTCTTCTTTTCTCTCAATTTTTTTCTTTCTCTCTTCGCGTTTTCCATTCCCGTTCAACGTCTTTCGTATTCTTCCGGCGCATCAGCCGTGAAAGGGCAGTCAGCCGGAGCTAAGCTATCGGAATTCAAGTCTAACCAGCGCGCTACGGCGCGGCGCACTGAATCAAAACGGGAGACCGATGAAATCTCGACTTCTCCTTATTATACGTTATAGAACCACTGTGAGAGAGCCGGTCGGTAGTAAGTTTTATGATACGGCTCTCCTAGATTGTTGCATTATCTCGAATGCGAACTTCTTGTTGCCAACGTGCAATTTTCGTTTCTTCCCATTATTGTACAGAACTTCTCGTAATATATTTTAAGCGATAATAACTAGAGCACGAGACAATGTTACGTTTATTTAAATAACGTTAATGTCCAATATGAAATAAATCCATATAAAGTAAAAACAGCCATATTTAGCGTCAAAAGTGCGAAGAACGTGCGAAGTTGTTGGTGTAACGAGAAAAAGCCTTCTGTTTGCAAGAATATATGAATATTCTCGGCGTCCTCCCTTTATGTCCAAAGGTCGATGCAAAAACTGACGTTGCGACAAAGCGTCACGCGACAAGGTAAACAACGAAGTTTTAGGGGAAAAATATTTTCTCGCGCAAAGAGAAAGACGTGCCTATATATACCCGACAAAATACAAAGAAATTAGCCAGCGTGACGAAGTAATTCCACAGAGGAGAGCAGGAGGCACACACTATATATATATATATATATGTATCGTCGTTAAATGGTAACCATCATGGTATAAGAAATAGCGTGCGGCCAAAGTCACGTCGTTTCTACGAAGGGTTCACGTGATTGCAGAAAGCGACGCCTCTTAGATTTGATTGTGTAATACAAGCGCGGGTACGAGCACGAGCTTGAGTCTGAGGGAAAGAGAGAAGGTGTCCGATGCAAGGTGGTTGTACGAGAACGATTCACGAGGGTGCGCGGTAGGGGGTGCGATATAGGAGGTTGGTTTCGCGCACGAAAGAGAACGAGGGAGGCGCGGGCGTAATGGCGTAGAATCTCGCAGGTGTCGACGGTTCTTCTTCTCTTTTTACCACGGCGTCGATTTGAGAAGTTTTAATACTTGATGGAGCGAGAGCTGCTGCCACCGCCACTGTCGGCCGCAATTGTACTTTCCGCACTTGGATTCCGCGCTCGGGGCCTGGGGGTTCAAAGTGCGCTAAACGTACTTGCACACTGAGAACTTTACCAGGACCACTCACCTCCTAACCGCACAATCTCTCTTTTGCCAATAGATGCTTACCAATGAATTGAGAAGAGACAATGGACGCGCACGGTAAAAACTTCGGAACAAGCTTTGCTTCCCAAAACGGAGATCGATTTGACGCTAACTTTGAAAATCGTTTGCTCGCAACAGCTAAAAGAAAGCGTGGTCTTTGGTATTGTTTTGACTTTTACGGCGCCGTTTCGAATGAACCTTTCGACGTACGCGATTTCCCTCCTGGATGTTATCGCTAGTTTACCGATTTTACGAACTATTCGATTTCTTCTCCCTCCGAGAAGAGAACGACGACCGGACGCTTTGTTTAAAAAGCTCATCTCTCATGGAGAATTACAGCGCAGGCCAGAGCTCTCTCTCTCTCTCTCTCTCTCTCTCTCTCTCGCGCGCTTTCTTTTTTCATTTTCCTACGAGTTCAGCGTTTTTCTCCTATGCGTTAAACGATTGTTGTTTTCACGGCGAAAGTTTTCGCAAACTCAGCCGTTCATTTAGTTCGAGTTTTTCGCGCTGCTTTTGTTCATTCGGTTTGGACTTTTCAGCGTCAGTCCAAATATTCTGTTTTTCAGTTGGTCCACTTGCGCGAACGAGCACGTTCCTTGCACGGCATTTTAAACCGTCGGTGAAATATTCCGTCTGGCCGCCGCTTGGCGACTTGATTACGGTCGTAAACAACCAGCAGCGATAATTTTCGCAAGAAAACTGAATCGATCGTTTAATCGGCCACGCAAGGAAATTATAGCCATTACGCGAGAATGGCGTAACGTCGAGAGCGACGAAATTGCACCGTGAAATAGATCTAAATATGTGTGTGCACGCGCGCTTGCGCCACTCGATTGACGATGAGCCAGTTAATTATGGCGGTATCGCGTGGTCGTCATGAAAACAATAGCTTTGTGCTGCTGTCAAGCGTTACGCGACAATGCCCTCGAATATCCGCGAAGCGCCGGACATGAAATAATTGAGACATAATCGCACGGCGAGTACTGAAAGGAAGCCACTTATTAAGCTTATCGGTCCTGGAAAATAAATTTTGGTATCGTTTTAATTCACTCTACTATATCGGTCCTGGAAAATAAATTTTAGTATCGTTTTTAATTTACTCCACTATATACTGAATATAAGATAAATACAATTTCTCGTTTAATTAATATCATAACTGAAAATGTACAATATTTTTACGAATATGGAACACTATATTAATGTGATTTTAAGTGTCCATCGACTTTTCGTTTCTTTGACCCAGTCTTTCTCGACCTAAATGATGATAAAGGTAATATAAAAGTCATTTATCTTTGAGGCGATCCTATACTCGCAGCGAAACGTCCGCGGTCGAAACAAGAGCAAGAAAAATAACACTAGAGTGGGCTACGTTTCATGGTCGGAAAGTGGTTTCCGTTCTCGTCCTGACGTCTAAATCGGAGTAGCGAAGTTTCTCGCAGAGTGCCTTCAGCATTTAACAAATCTCAGGACTCGCTAATGCCACCGACTACACGCTGGCCTTACTTTTTCGCTCTCGAGTACCACACGGAAACGAACCTCGAGAACAAATGTCGGGAAGAAATGTATCCAAATCGGTTCCGTTTCGCTACGTTAAATAAAAATCGCGCGACTGATGGACACAGTTTCTTATTAATGTTGATTAAACGCGTTGATTTTAATTTCAATTCGTATCTAATATCGTCTACATTGTCGACACGATACATTCGCAGATAGATTTATATTTTCGCAAATAAACAGCGTCTTCCTGTTAATTCCTGCCAGACAAAACGCGCAATAAAGAGCTATGATGAACAGAAAGCAATATCTATTAATACTGCAACTAATGGACTCGAAAGACAAACGTACTTCTTGCGAAACTGTCAAGAGGAAAGAGAGCTTTATTGGAGAATGTGAGATAGAAAGGATAATGACGAAGACGAAAACCAGGCGAAATAGAAGCCGCATCGAGCAGAACGAATACGGTGAACGAGACGTAATGATGGAATGAAGCGCGCAAGCATATATAAAAGTGGGAGAAGGAGAACAGATCGAGAACACGAAAAAAAAGCGAACTGGGGGTAGGAAAGAGCGACTAGCGTGAGAATTGCGCAGGGAAGGGGGTGCGACAGTGGACGTTGGCGTAACTCGAACCCGGCAGGCCGGGTGGATATGGGATCTCTATTAAACAGACCGAAATTCCCTGGGAAAAATCACACCTTGCGCCATTGGACTGATACGACGTGACGGCCCATGAAATGAACATCGGTCCTCGCGCTCGCGCCGCCCCGCGTTTCTCGCAGCAAGCTAGCTCGATCTCGTCCAGTGCAGTATTTCGCCGCGACGAATAACCGGGTATGGCTTCTCGAGCCCGGTGATATAGCCGCTTGCTTGCTCGCGTTTGATGCCATAGAGTATAGATGCTAGAAAACGATTTTCGAGATCACGTGAGAGAGAACGTCGCGGTTGCATTCGTCGTTTTTCGGAGGTACGCTCTCGAAGAATGTGGCTGGCGATAAAGACTATCGCTTTGAAAGGGGGTAAAGTTAGTCTTCGCCGTGTTACGCTTAGCCGCGTGGGCGAATCTAGGATCTTAATTAACCGCAGATTGCGCAACAGATCCGATATCGAGGGTATCGAATCTCCGTCAATGATTGGGATG
The DNA here is from genome assembly GCF_001594075.2 of Trachymyrmex cornetzi. Lineage (NCBI taxonomy): Eukaryota > Metazoa > Arthropoda > Insecta > Hymenoptera > Formicidae > Trachymyrmex > Trachymyrmex cornetzi. The sequence goes on along the minus strand of NW_017295861.1, from coordinate 2,228,967 downwards.
GGGCGGGTAGCATCCGTGAATGTGCCATCGATTTTTCTTTACGGCCCTCTTCTCGCGATTTTACCGCGATTTTATAACGTTCTCCGACACGTAATTTCGTCTTACGGCGCGATAAAACTCCGCAGATTGTAGGAACGCGCGGTGGGGTAGTTTTCTCTTTTTCTACGCAAACAACGAGCAGCTCCTCGAAATCGAGGGGAAGGAAAAAAAAAAGACTGAAAGACTTGCGGACCTCCGTCTCCGGCAATTCTCTGTTTAACCGGTGCATTTAATGTTTATTTGCTTAAGCTTTCCCGTGCGGAAGAGTATAACTTTATTGACGCACAAACCGGTAAGCGGCGCAAGAAACAATATAACTTGTTGTAGATTGCTCCGTTTTGCTTCCAATTTTAGAATAAATAAAAGTGAGCGCGGTACTCGCATAATAATGCTGCAATCAGCATATGACTTCATCGCCGATCAATATTACGATCGCGGAAACTCGTATTTGCGAAGAGATGCAAACGGTCCGTCATCATTCTTGCGTGTAAAAGCATGAATCTGTTATTTTACACTTTTGCGAAGGTTATTTAAAAGTTTCAGAGTTATTTTGCGTCGCGCGTGAGCGGTGCTGTATATACTCAAAGTTTTGTTGTTGCAGCACGTCGTTGTCTTGCGTCAACATTGCGCCACGTTACCTGAAATCGGGGAAGCGATCCAGCGAATAGATGGTTTATCTCAGAGGCACGGATGAGAGAATAAGATCTTGGATATTATGAGACGAAGCGGCAACAGGAAAGGAAAGAGGTTAAGCTTGTGTGAAAGGATGTGGGAACGTGATGTTTTGTAGAAACTTGCTCACCCGTAAATCGAGAGTACGAGCTCTATTGGACATTTCGATTATCCGTATCTATTAAACCATATTGTGTATCCCGTACTATCCTATCCGTTAGTGTATGTTATATCTACTGTACCATCTGATACACAGAAAGGACGATTTTGCTGAAGTATCTAAAAATTTAGCTATATATAGATACAGATCTAAAAATAATTTTGTTGGACCATCAAAATAATTACATAAAAATGTCACAAGTATCAAAAACAATATTGCAAAAGGTTTTGACAGCACTCTATACTATAAAAAATAAAATGTTAATTTTAACTTAAAGATGTATAGTAAATTTTCTGGGACATGCAAAAATGTTAAAATTATCATAAAATGTTAATTTTAACATTTTTGCTGAATATAAAAATTCTTTCAATGAAGACTCATTTTTCTATATTTCAATTATTAAAATTTCATCGCAATATTATAGATGTAGTTTTTATTCTCTTTTTTCATTTATAGATTTAATTGAATTTTCTAATATTTTTTGGTACCTATATATCTTGGACGTTCTCTTCCTCTCAGTTCGTTAATCTGAATAAAATTATATACCTCGATGGTCGAATTGGGAGAACGCCCGCATGGAATTCGAGAGATTCAGGTTCGAATTTCTGAGGCAATATTTTTTGCAATAAATTATTTACAAGTTTTAAAATGCTTATTTGCATATATTAAACTGCTTTCCAATTTAATTTACGATATTACTACTACTAGCTTCGGTTTAGAACTGTCTCAAGACTGACAAATAATTATAGCTCATAGTATGCTAGAACTAGAAATTGTATAAATCAACAAAAAATATTATTAAACACAAAAAAACTACCTTGATCGAATACAGCATTTTTTACTCGTGTGATTTAATCTCATTTGTCGATTTTTACTTAATTTTGAATAATATTATGTTTTATTTGAATAATTATTACCGATGACTCTATACACTAATACAAATTACACGTTATCTCATTTACGTGTGCATTGCCTTTCCGATAACATCTTCGTTGTAGGGAACATTACGGACGTTGTGCTCGCTCTCGTATGCACCACTCTGCAGGGACTTTCGCCACCGATTGCTGGAGTTGTGTGTATGGTGGAAGGTATATGAGAGGGCGAACGTGGAGGTAACTGAGAGCGAGGTTGTGCAAACCGATAGTAAATCGGCACGTAGGTAGATTGGGGTTGAGCTCGGTTAAGGGTGGCGGTCGTATCATGCTTATGGATCTCGGTGCATCGAAGTTTTTTTTTTGTTGCGTTGTGATATACAGTAGAATTTAGTTCACGTAGCCACGGTATCAATTGCAAACCAATTTCTTGCCTGTCGCGTCACTGCTTTAACCTTTAATCCTTGGTACACACGATGATTTTCCGATTCTTTACTGAACACAGTGAGTTGTACGTGTCTCGGGGGTTAATCTTCATTATTTTATAAGTATATACAAATTATTATGTGATTCTTACATATACTTAAACATCTTTAAAAAGTATTCGTAAAGTCGTGTATTAAAAAAAAGAAAAGCACAGAGATCGATATTTAGTTAGTTCTTATATTTAAAACAATCTTAAGTACAGTCTTGAGATGTCATAAGTCAATCACAGAGCATTAGCATCTTAAGACGTTGCTTAAGACGGTCTTAAAATAAGAACAAACTATAAATATACCGACCAGAACCATTATGCAAAATATTTTTTACTACTAACATTTGAAAGAAAAGAAATGCACAAAATAACCCAATCGTGTGTACTACGAGGTTAAAATAATTAAATCGAGATATAAATATTGTATCACATTGCTAAATTTGTATTGCGAGATACAACGATGTTCTAATTGTACGTGATAACATAATAAAATTCTTTACGCAAATATAGTTTCTTTTTTCATACAGCACGATTGTTATCAATTGTGATAAAATCGAATTTGATCGTAATTCCGCCAACGAATAAGTCTTCTTTCATTCCTGCAGAGGTTTTTCGTGCTTCTCACAATAAAATATTTGAAGACCTTTTTAACAAGAAAGCGACGAAGTTACAACGCCCGCGACATCGGCACGCCGTAATCAATGGAAGAAAAGTTCTACGGGAAAAAAGATCGCCACGGCGTTCCCTTTTCCGCTACCATGAACACGCTCGATCTCTAGGTAATTTTCGCCAAGTTTTACCGGAAGTTCTTCGAGGTGGTGCGACTTTTCTGATTCTTCGGGAAGACCGGATCGTGCTTGTCGCTGCTCCGCCCCACAAAATTGAGAACCGTCGATAGTTCTGGGTAGACAGAAAATCCCGTCGCGATAAAGTTCAAATGCTATTTTTTTCCTTTCCTTCCTTCTCCTTTATAATGTTCTATTAACTTAAACGTGTTCAAGATATTCGTTACCTATTTCGTTGTATAAAGAAGTTATTATGTCGCGTATTCTTATTTCAATCAATCCCGCTCGTCTTATAAAACTTTTCTGATATAATTTTAAAACGTACTCTTTTATATACAGTACTTGTATACAATTTTTAATGTTGATTGGTATAAGTATAAAAAACTCAATTGTACGAGCGAGAAGATCTCAGACAGTCATCCAGACATCGTGCATTTTTCATATGTATCTTTATATTTTTAATTTGTTGTATCTATTAAAATTTCTTAAGTATAATATTTTAAGAAAGTTAGAAAGATATAAATGGTAAAGCAATTTTATATTTTCTATTCTTAATCCTCGAACCACACACTGGGTCTTTCGTGTCCATGCATTAAAAATAATCATTTTTGTACTTTAATAAAATCAAAAACTGCTTTTTTCTTCAAAAATCAAAGTTACAATTTTTATATCAAAACTAAATTATTTTCTTTTTCTGATGCAGAAAGTAATTTCCATAATTTTTCTAAACATTTTTTCCAATGTTTGCATAGCAGGATAATTTAGTAGAGACCATAAAGAATATGTGTGAATTTTTACAGAAATTTCCGAGCACTTTAAGAGCCTTAAAATCGAGTCGGACACGAATGATCCATGTGTGTCGTCCAAAGGTACCGAAAATAAGTGCGTGGTTCGATGGTTAAATTGACTGACAATGCGCAGTTTCAAGGATAATTTTCTAGGAAACTATTTTGTAAGGCAAAATAACGGTAGAATAGCCTTCGATTTTCTGAGTGCGCAAGACGATTAAATTGAATTTGGCGATTGAAAATTCCAAGCTCGTGAAATGGATAATTCGCTCTAGCGCTGAATACTCATGCGAGCAGTTCGCAACGAGAGGATTCACAAGATGCCCTGGTATGCATACGGTGAGTATTTACTGTGACAGACGGTGGTTTTGTCGGCCGCCAGTAATGCGACCGCCCTGGCGAAGGTATAGCAAGAAGGATCCGGCTTTAGTTCTCTGCCGTGGCATCCTCACCCTCGTCGTCTGTTTCGCGTTTTGTCGATCTTCGTGCCAGGAAGCGGACCGCCGTTTTTTGCGTCACCGCATACGTGGATTCCAACACTGGGATTCTGGCCGGCTCCCTCCGAGCTGCTTGCAGCTGCTCGTCGTCTCAACGAAACCGGAATGTATCAACCGTTCTCGAAATACGGCTTTTTAACGGCAAATGATATCTCGGATAACACACGGTCCATAAAAAGGATTGGACGTGAACTTCTCGCATGGGTAGATGCCAAAAGGACGTCGCGCGGCACGCGATATGCGAACGCGGAATTCCTTAAGATATTGCGAAATATTCTTTTAGCTGGCAACTTTCCGGCTGGTATTTTATGCCCGCAAAAGTTGCCCCCCTCCGAACTTTCGGAAGGTTTAGAAGTTTGCCAAGTTGTGTAAATTTAAAACTTTCGCGGAGAGAGTAAGTTACTAGGCTGGTGCCTACACGTTCCGCAAATGGCACACATTTTTTTCTCGTACAACAAACGGAATCAGGCCAATTAGTGCATAAAAAAAAAAAAAAAAAAACTTTGTCCACGTATTACTTAATAGGACATTGGAGATTAATAGCTCAATCTTTCACATTATGTGATAAGGATCGCAACAGTTTCTCAATTATTTTCGTTAGAATTTTTATTTTATATTTAATTCTCGCTTATACTCTCCAGAATGTTTGAAATGTCGTTCTTCTGTACGACAATGAAATCCGACGACCACACGAAATACGCCAGTAATCTCGCTGGAATTAATTGAAAATTATATTAAACAATTACTAGGATCAATAGACATATTATGTTATTATTTGTTAATCCATCTCCATATAATAGTGAATGCTTAATGTATATTATTTGTAATATTATCAATATTCACGAAGATCAATAAACATATTGATTACTAAATCGTTTTTTTAAATCTGTGAAACGCCAAGCTAACTACGACTATATCACAAGAGAAACAAGACAAGAAATGAAAACTATTCGGAGAGCTTTGCATGCGTAACGAGATCAAGAATAAAAGATGCTTTAGCACGCGCAGAAGTAAGAGGCAAGAGAGACTGGAAAGAAGAGTCAGAAGACTAGCATATGTATACTGAAATTCTACACATTTCTCATGTAATCACGTACCATATGACTGATACAAATTCTCGTCTTTTCTTTTCCATCTTCTTTCATTTTCTACGTTAATTGAAATATATTCAAGATTTTTTTTTTAACTTTCGTTCACGCGTTTGTCTTCAATTTCGCCGCAAAATGGTTTAAATTAAACGGAAATTTGTTCTCTAATTATGATTTGCGAGATGGCTATTTCTTTAGGAGAAGCGCGGCGTAAAATACTTTTCAATTGTCCGCGAGAGAGATAGGAGGCGATAATGGCTAGAACGTAACGTGAGAGCGCGATGAGTGGGGACATTGCGCGTGCAATGAAAATGGAATTCTAAGCGAGAGCGGTTTCAGTTACAGAAGTATATGTATTCTCCTGCGACGTCAGACGAGGTCTTGTCGCTCCTTGAGGAGCGCGTCTTTATGTCAAGAGGCGAAATATTTCTTTCCCGCGAGGCAGAAGTGCGGAAGGAGAATGCTGGTTGGTCGATGGAAAATCTCATTTGGACGCAGCGACCAGACAGAAGTGGAGCGAACGAGGTTGGATTTCCGGACGGACATGGTGACTGGATGGTAGAAAGATGCGAGTTCGCGCCGATACTATCGACCGGTTCCACACACGAGATACGCACATACGCGCGCGCAGAGAGCGTGGGGATGAAGAGAATATCGAAAAGGAAATACGAGGTTATTCGAATTGGATATAGATTTTGTTCATACATCCGTAGGCAGAGGTAAATCGAATTAGACTAAAGGGAAACGATGTCGTAACAGTCACAAGACTCCAAATGAATTTATCACGATTTCGAAGAATAAAGGACATGACAAGAACATAAATCGTATTTATAATACACAAGTTGCGGAAAATTAACAATGAGCTTATTTTTTAATACGAAATTCATGATATTATTTATGCTGAATAAAATTTATAATTGGCTTTATGAAACTATGTGTACGAACTTCTAATGCTCTCGCTGTGCGAGTGCAAAACACGTGCCGTCCTCGTGTAGGTGAAGATTTTGTTTAACGTCAGTGTAGCGCGATGTAACGTTTCCTGCAATATCTCGTCAAAGGGGATTTTTATCCGCGGTCCGTTTCCTGGAAAAGAACGTAGGAATCGAATCAGGATGACAAGTACAAAGGCTACGGGAGGAAAGCGAGCCCTCTAGGAGCGCCCAAGGCTTCACCTTCGTTTCTCCCTTTTTTATAAGGGCTACTTCGATTTTCTCCGGTATATTCGACTTTGACGAAACCAAGGCGATTTCCTGGTCGGATATATAGTCTCGTTCCACGATATACTCTCGGTTAAAGAAGCGAACATTGTCAACGGAGGGAAAAGAATAGCTTAAATCGAAACGGGAAGGGGGAAATAAGGGAAAGTTCGTCAATGTTAAACGTAAAGTGGATGGAAAAGAAGAGTTACATTCAGAGATGGGGAAATAGAGCTAAAGGAGAGACGACGACGGGAGAACAAAAGCATGCCTGGGGAGAACCGAGACAGGTAAAAGAATGGCGTTTTGTGTCCGCTCGTCCGCAAATAATCCACGAACATTTTTATCAATTCTCCTCTCGTACCGCCGCTGACCGCTCATAGACGCGACGGCAGAACAAATAGAATCGTAAATCCCGTCTGGCCAACTTGTCGGCGTGCTGGGGCGCGCGATACACGCGTGTCGTTTACGAATTTTCGTCAGTCGCGAAAATTGCGCGAATATCAGCAATATCGGAAACACAACGGGCGCCGGTACGGAGGACACGACGCTTATACACGACGAAACACAGGACGGGATCTAAGTGAAAGCGGAACGTTCTGTGTTGGTACTTAATACACCCTAGGGGTTTAAGAGGGGCGCGGTCGCCCGGGTGGTGCTATCCCTATCAGGTACTGCGCGCTTCGCGCGTATATTTCGGGGCCCGTTATTATCGAGGGGTAGATTTCATCGTGAATATTTATGAGGGTGGTTCTCCTGGTTGCGCGGCTCCCGGCTTCTCTCCTCTTCGTCGTCGCCATCGCCGCCGCCGCCGCCGCCGCCGCCGCCGCCGTCCCTACTGCCATCGACCTTCTTGCTATCGACTCCTACTTGGCGCAGTTGCCTCCTTCTCCTTCATCCCTCTCCCTCGCGATCTACATACCCTTCTCTCCCTCTGGGCGAATTCTCTGCACACGATCTCGCCTCGTGGAAAATCATGGATCGAGCGCACGAGAAAAATAAATACGATAAGAGAATGAGAATTAATTCGGGGTTTGAAATATTAAAGAGATAAGCCGAAGAACGGGGCGATAAAGGATAGCAGCGCCTTAAAAGAAGGAGAGAAAGAGCCGGCCGCCAACTAGCGGCTTATATTAAGTTAGACTTTCGTTAAGAGCGAGCTTTTCACACCTCCTGCAAAATTTAATCGTTCCGAGCGCGCTCCGCGCGCTCCCGGCGACGCGTATAACTTGCTAATTATATACCTCGGAGATATTTGTGTAGCCCGGATAATCCGCGCAGATGCTGTAATGATAAGTAATGTGTGCAAGCACACGGAAAGCAAGCGCAATTTCAGCACGAGAACTGCTGGATGATCGAATTCTTCGTCTTACCTCAGGCGAATGCTGATTAGTATCCATTTCTCGCGAGTGCAATAATTCACCGACATGGAAACAGCTAATTTTTGTAAATGAAGACCGTATTTCTTTATAACTGTTGAATATCGTTTTCTTAGATTACAATTTTACATTTTTCCTCTGAAACAAAAAAGAGATTAAAGAGATTTTCCCGGGAATTACTCGCAGAGCGAGATTCCGCTCATCCGTAAACTTGCATGAAGTCTCGAAACTCGCGGGCATGAACGTCTTAGCAACAAATGGATAAATGATTTCGTGAGAGCACGCGATTGACCGAACGAAATTTCCCTCACGTTGCCATCACCCTTTGATCACGACGGAATTATTTGAAAACTATTCGGCTGACAGGATAAAATGGAATTGAGCGACTAAATGAGGAATTTTTGCGACTTAAACGCGTAACGAAGATTTGCGGGATCATTATTGTAGATCTCTACGCGCACGAGCGCTTTTCAGTGCCCTCTCGAGTCCCCTCTATCTTTCTACCCCTCCGCGACCGCCATCGCAATGAAAACGCCCGCGCCTGAAGGCAGGATGATACCTTAATTGGATGAAGGTAGTTCTCATGAGTTTTAAGTCGGAGCACGAAAGGTCTCTCCTTATCCTATCACCACGCCGTGAATCGTTCCCGCTATACACGCCGGATACGCTTCATTATATCGCCACATAATTACGTCTCCACTATAAATCTTGGTCAAGCCGGTAAGACGACTCGAAAGGGATTTATTTACAGTGTATTTCGCAGCGTATAACTACGTGAACGTTTTAAAGTAGCATTTATACGTAGAAGGAAGATGCAATATATCGTTGTAAGGCAATATTCGCGTTGAAAATATTGTAAAATTTTTACATTTAAAAGAAATACTCTCCGAACATTATGGACTGTTTCTTCTTTTGGAAAAGAAATACTCTATTTGGAGTTATAAAAATGTAATAAATGATAAAGGAATCAACGCTCAAATAGCACAGGACAGACGGCAAATATTACAGTTAAGATATATTGTTAGGTAAATTCTCATCTCTATAATCGCCCTTAGGTAAGCTTAACAAAGCAGAAAGATAGACACCATGCTTTCTACTGTGCTTACAGAGTGTCATGAAACTCTCGTGTACATGTAATACGCACATAGCGAAAATGAGCGAACAGGAGCAACAAAGGATAGGACAGAACGACAGGGACAGAAACGCAGACGATGCGGCCGCAGATCCCAAAGGCGCTTTGACGTTGAGCCAAGCAAACATTTTCGATGGCTTAATGAAAACAGTGGTGCGCACGCGTGTAACCGGCAGGTCAAAAACGTGTCGCTGGCTACTAACTTGTTTTGCTGCTCACGAATCGTTTGTGAAATCATTCCATTTGATGTAGAAAATTTAGTTTATGCAGAGGAGAGTGAAAGGCATAAATTAAGTATCATTTATGGTAAAGTCTTTTAAATTTAAAGCGTTATCAACAAAAATCATAATCCTTAAACGCCTTTTCGATATACAAGAATTTTTTCAATATTTTTTCTAATATTTTTTCCATTGTTTATAACTTTTTTATTTAACCCCCCTAGGGGCAGTGATATGCATATGTCCCATCCATTTTTTTCTTCTTAATCTTTTTAACGGTTCTTTGACATTTAACTACTAATACACATATTGATATAATCTATAGCTACTTCTAAATTCTTAAACTATCATTTTCTAGTGAGATTTTAATCAATTAAGTAATATACTTTTAATTATAAACAAATTGAAACTAAAAAACTAAAAATTTTTCAATTTTTTCTTCTCTATAGTTATACAAGATTTTGTATTTTTATTCCTGATTTGATTCAATTTCAAGAATCTTGAGTAAAATTTTAAAAATAAAAAGTGACGTATTCATTATAGCATATCTTGCACAATCTACATAGCAAAACATGTATTTAACATTAATTTAATATTAAATATAGTGATGTAATATTTAAAATAATCACTGATGCAAAAAATTGTTCTGGCTATTCTATACTAAATCTGTCATTTTGAATTTCCAAAATTTAACTCTAGATTTGTAATCGCCATCCCAAAAATAATATAAATACAAATGTTAATAAAAATCTGTCCAGTAAAAAAATGTAAAGGTTCATAAAGATACATACATTGCTTAATGCTGTTATGTTCTTTAATGTTGATTATTTCAATTAAAAATCAAATTATTACAATATGTTTATTTTTTTATGCAAGTTATAAACAATGAGTTGAGTATGCCATATCAAAATGTTATTGTACAGTATGTAATTTAACACTAGAAATACTGAATTGTCACCACCGTTTCCATTCTTTAGATTAATATTATATTTTTTATGTAAAATCTAAGATTAAGATATTTTACTTTTCAATAATCATATTCTTTATATTGATTAAATATTAAATTTTTCATCATTTTATTTTCATACTAATTTATTCGCTTGGTCCCTTTAGTGTGTAAAACTTCTAATATTAAGGGTTAAATTTGTAATTACTTCACGTTTCTTTGCAAGTAAAGAAACATTGAAGGCTTTTATTATCAAAATCCATTCGCAAACTATCCGCAGCTCAAACAATTGGAATAACTATGCGAAGGAAACTGCCAAAATCATGCAGGAATTCAAGAAATAAACTCTTCATTCGTCTCTCCACGGCTTAGACGGGAACGTTTCGACTTGTCTCTCCCTTTTCCTCCTTCGCGATCCCTCCGCGACGTGTCCTGCATCTACCGGCTCCTTCAGCAGAACGCACCGGTCCCAAAACAGTGCTCGACGGACCGCGAATGGCCGTTTAGTTGGGGAATGCAAACTAGACGGTGGAGATATTGTCCACGGTACATAATCGGACTTTAACCTTATTCGAGAAGGCGGACAAGACATTTCCGGGCGTTTACGGGAGCTAGGAAAGGAAAGCACGATGGGAAGTCTGACCGGGGTGGAGGGGAACATAGCAAGCGCACCGTGTCGTGGTTTTCCCGGTTTCTCGACGACGAGCGAGGGATTCCAATGAGTCCTTTAAACCGCGTTTTCCAACGTGGTTGTTGGGTTGATCTGAATGTGCGTGCGTCCATGTATGAGCATATTGTACGTGATGGAACGTCCTGGACGAATCCGAACAGGACTGCTTCACTGTATATGCACGCATCTACGTATTCGAGAGCTTGCGAAGACGAAGAGAAGGAGGAAGCTCGATTATTGCCGTATTGTGGCGGAGTCGAACCGTTGACGTATTGTCGACTGGCTGGGCCGTGCGAGCACAATGGCCGACATTAATGGACTAATATTCCGCGCCACAAAAGCAGCCGGCTTACTCACTATCGACGGACCAGGAAGCTTTCGCGCGCGCTCTCTCGCACATGCGTTTAACAGCACCGTTCGGTTAAATGAGTATATAGATCGGTTCGCGTAGAACATTTCATACGGAGTACGCTTCGGAACTTTAACGACCGTTTAGATAAATTATTCTAATCGTTATTGTTCTATTTATTGTTCATGATAAATCTGTGATAACGTTTATCATAAGTTTTCATAAAATTCGTATAAAAAGAATTGTAGTTGTGCAAATATTATTTTGTCTTTTCGCATAAATAGAAACAAGGTAGATATTAATAAAATAAAAATGTACACCATTCTGGTGCACATTTTTATTTTACTGATATCCACGTTGTTCCTATTTATGCGAAAAAACAAAATAATATTTCATGCGCGGATATTTTGTTTATTTTGTTGATACAAAACAATTTACAATTAATTGTCGATGTAATAAATACAGAGTGCATATATCAGCTCAAGAGACTGCAGAACCGGAAGAAACGAGTTATTCCACAACGACGCACATTTAACTGCGAATTCGCGTATATATTTCTGGGATTACGACCGCGTCGCTAAATTACGGTCAGAGTTAACGGGTACATCCTCGTTACAGTTGCGGGGTGCATTAGGTTACGCGATTTGCGTAAAGGGCGCAATATGGTTTGAGCCGATGTCGCTCTTCATGCCAGAGAAACGGGCCATAGCCATGGCATACCGATACTGCACGAATGTAGCCCCACGTCAGTTCGTTAGATGCGGATGTCTGCCATCATGCTGATGCATGTCTACACGCACGAGTACATATTTATCGTATTATGAATACAAATATGCTCTCGTGCTAAAGGAATGAGTGCGGCGAGCGCGATAAAAAGGTCAGAACATCGGTTGTCTTTAACAGACGGATTTTAATTATTGAAATAAAAAAAGGGAAGGTGCAAATATATCCGCGCATGAAGGAGTTCCTTGAAAAATCCCTCCATAAATAGTGCCCTGTGTCTGCACGCTACGTGAGATTCAAGCAACGTGCTTGCAAGTACCGGAATTAATAAATTTTTCAATTCTACTCGCACGCAATACTTTCCTCTATATATATTTAGATGGATAAATATTAGATCCGAAAAGTAATTTGGCTGTTAGTGACATAGATGAAGTATCATGTCATAAAAATTCATCTCTTTTTTTTTATGTATATACAATGTTGTTTAATGCAAAACACGTTCGTGTCATGATTGACGAGTTACATAATCCATTGCATTCACAGTGAGTTAAATATGTATAAGTAAAAATATTTTAAAAAATGGTAAATCGACCAATTATTGAAATTCTAGCCGCAATAACGTCATATCGCACGTTCTGGATAAAAATGTACGTTCGCCTGATTGGAATTTATCACGGTGCACTTTGGCCAAATGAAAAATGAAATGAAAATTGATCGTACTGAATTCCCCACAGATTGAACTCGTGAACCAAATCGGTATACGTTCTTCAAATTTTCACATTTTTAACTTTATGGAGAAAAAAATTTTCACACGTTACTGGCGTTTACATTGTTCAGTTTCAATTTAAATTTAGCAATTACGTCGCATAACGAAGATGGATTCACGCAATAATATAATAACAACGGTTATATCAACGTGAAAAAGGGGGAAAAAAAGAGCGGATCTTCGATAGCGGAAATCGCGCCAAATGAAATAAGAGGAAGAAGAAATGTGTATGTAACCGATGCAAGGCGACAGAATCGATTCGAGAATAAACGTAAAACGTTCCTGCAACGATATTAATTAACGGAAGTAATCGGGATCTTCTATCACCAGCGAGAGTCGCTTGTTTCCGCGGTTGATAATTGCGTTCGTGAGATTTCACCGCACCGACTAACACGCGGATGGCTGGACGGGCGGATGGACGGACGGATGGATAAATGGTTGGCTGGATGGATAGATGGATGGATAGGGCCGAGGTGACGTACTGGGAGGACTCGTTGGAGAACGAGAGGATAGGTAAACCGGTTCGCGCGGTGGATAGGAGACGAACTTAGTTCGCAGAAGCCGGATATGTGACGCCGCTTCCGCTCGCAAGCTGAACTCGGTCATGTGGTAGATCTATTTGTGCGTCCAGATATACGCTCCCCGGTCGCTCTCCGGATTAATTCTGGTTTCCGTTTTTCCGCGATTATACGCTTTTGCAAGAACAAAATTTCCCAGTACCAAAATTATCCGTCCCGGTCAGGGCACTTGGTAAACTGGCGATTCGCGTAAACCCATCAAGTTCACAAGCAAAATGGAAAATTGCTCTTTCGCCGACATTAATCTTCGTTTGGATCGACGCACGCGGCACACGCAAGCCGCAATCGGTTCCATATGATCCTGGAAAGTCTACCGAGAACGATCGTTCGGAAACGTAATTCTCTCGTCCGCATTCGACTCCCTTCCACTTTTCCACCACACCAAACGTCCCCTTTCGCGTTACCACTCTCATTTTCCTCGCGGAGAATTGCCATTATGCTTATACTTACGACGAGGTTTATAGCCGCGTTTCGATCGGGCGCATCGATGAGGTGGATGAGGTTAAGGAAGAACGATGGAAAGTCATTTCGGCTTCGTTTCACTCTCTCACACCCTTCAACCACCCTCTTATCCCTATTTCTGCTCTGCGAGTCTATATACCACCCTCTCATTCTTCGGCAGGCATACGTAACCGTTCCAATGCATATACATTCGGAATACGTGTCTCGAAAGTAGAGAACGTGGAACTCCATTACACGATAGCAAACGAGTTTCTTCGACTCAATTTCGCATCTTCATGCTTATGGCGAGGTAAGATTTTTAACGACTTGTATTAGGGATTAAAGACGCCGGATATTAGCATACAAAGTAGCAAAACGTACTTCCTTTTATTAACATTCAAAGAGATGACGAAAAGACGTTTGAAGAATCGTTCTGTCGACGAATCAGTTTTTACGCATGTTATCATCTTAGGATTTCGCGGCGCCATCCATTGAGCGACGTCAGTTCGAACGGATATAAATTTTATGACACACCCCGGCTATGATCAAATTTAATAGTATACCCAGCTGGTTCACCGGGGGGAGACAAGCGCTCAGAGATACGATCGAGAATAATGTCGACCGACCAATCTCTCGAGAATGCCGCTTTTTCGTTACAGTGTCGATTTCCAGAAAGCGATGGCTTATTTGAAGGCAATTTATAACATAAAATTTCTGATAACATACTTTTCAGTTAATATTAGATTTTATTTCTTACAAGGGAAAAATCCAAGTCAATTCCTCCGAAGTTGATAAGCTTTTAATACGTTGTTTTATAGACCAAAATAAGGGATACTTTTTTTAATACGTGCCCTATCGCACTTTTAAGGGAAACACTCCTTAAGAAAAATATTGGTTTTTTTTCTTTCGAAGCGAATCGTCGAAATCATAAGAGACAGAAAAAGATGTTTAAAATAGAAGTTGAATGGTTTCAAGAGCACTTAATAATAATAAAAAAATTTTTTTTATTTTTATTTTCATGAGTAAAAAATTATTATTTAAACAAAACTTTTTAAATTATTATTATAAAGCATTCATATAAAAGTATTTAACTTTTTTTCAAATATTTTTTTTCTATTTCTCGTAGTTTCAACGATATTCGCTTCGAAAAATAAAAATTGATTTTTTTCTAAGATATGTTTTGACTTTAAAAAGTGCAATAGGGCACTTATAAAAAAAAATACGTGTCCCTTATTTTCGTCTATAAAACAATATATTATATAAAGCTCATAAATATCAGAGAAAGACATTTGGATCTCTTCCCTTGTTTACACACAATGATTTTTCAGTCCTTTACTACACACATCAATTTTCGTTATTTTTATAATATACAAAAATAAATTAAGTAATTCTTACATATAACTTTAATATTTTTAGAAAATATCTGTAAGATTATATATTAAAAAAATATAAATGTTATAACTAATTACTTTAATGCTTCTAATATTTCAAAGAAATAAAATGTTCAAAACACGAATGACCCAATCGTGTACACTAAGAGTAACAAAGTCTCGAGAACTTGTAAAAAGATAACTCCAAAGCTAAAATGAAAAATAAAAATAAAGAGTAGAATAATTTAAGAAATTTCGCGTATTATACGGAAAGGTAGCTCAAAGATTATTTGGAAGCGAAAAAATGGAGGTCAGGAGCGGTATCAAGCAATAGAAAATGTACCACGATTATTACGCTCGTAAGAAATATCTTTCCCTGAAATTTATAGGTCATCACAAGTTGAAATGTGTACAATTGCCGTGAAACGGACGAGCAGTATCCCTAAGGCATGCCCGAGTGTCGGACGTGGTTGCCAAGTGGCAACGTTCCTCTCGCCTCTATGAAACATCCGGTAAATTCCAACATCCTACTGCGAACTTCGCCTCGACAAACAGTGTGCGCGAGAATCCCTTTTACAGTCAAAGTCCGGCAAAGTACATCGCGACTTCGACATCGCGGCAAAATCGCGTGCAACCAGTAAACAAGTTCTATCTCTACCTGAAACCGAACGACAGTAAGATACCTGTTCCCCTCATGACGACGATGCGTCACGATAAGCGAACCGTAAGAAAATGCGGACATATCCTCGAGACAGATTTTACCAGATGACGCCGTTTGTATCGATCATGCTGAGATTTTATTTTCGATTGCGTCCTTATTCACCCACCAGGCAAGACTGGTCCATCCGTTGTCCGTCGATAAATCAATTCACCCAACCGAAATCACGGATTCCCTTCGATAGCGGGGAAAAGGGAGTTGAACTCCAAGCGATCTGAATTTATCTTCGCTGAAGAGACACCCATTTCTACTGGCGCATTTCGATATATTTCAGATATATAAAAAAATATGTAAAAAAACATCTGAAATAAAAAATATATTTCTTTTTTCCAGTACATTTATGGCAAACGTCGATTTCTACGTACATAACGTGTAAAATATAACACTTCTCACACGTTATAAAATAAAGGTGCCTAATATGAGGTTTAAAGAATCATTTTAATAAAACTTGACAATAATTTCACAACTCTTTTTTCGTAATGATCACACATGATCTAATAACAAATTTTCTACTAAATAGATTTTATTTTAAGAATAATAAGTTCATGGTAGAACTAATCACATGAGCTTATTTAGCAGAAACTTCGCTATCTCACATTCCATAATAGGCAACATTATCATATAACAATAAATGTAACATGTAATCTTGTGTGATTACATGTTGATACAAATTCCACATTCAAACGCGTTTGCGTCATTCCGCGTTAATAAGTGCATTCAAGCGCACTCATGATTACCGGGCGAATATTCGACTGGCGATCGCTGATGGCGTGCGACACTCCTCTCTCTGGTGCCGTTCACTATATAGAGATTTGGCTGCGATGGCGAGGTATGGGTCTGTTTGCGTGTGGACAGACTCGACCGACGAATGAACGGAGATCGAGGTAGATGCGATGGTGTGGAGGGTGGTGGTGCTTGACGCGTCGCGAATCCAACCCGAGATAGGTATGGGTACACACATCCGTCTCCCACCGTGGATTTACATACGGGGAAGAGTTGCCAGATTCCAGAACGTTTTTCATTCCCGCCGCCAAATGGCGAGCTCATGCTTGACGTTTACGGCCGGGTCAACCGTCTCTCTTTTCTCGGGTACCTCGCGAGAAAAGGCGAGAATGAGCGAAATAATCATCGATGAAAAAGAGAAGGTGGAAGAGAAATTTCAACCTGATAATTGTCACGGTGCAGAAAAATACTTACTTGGGGATACTTAGTACGCAAGCACAGATGCGATTTACGGTAACCACAGTAGAAAGAGTTGCATTCAATTATTGCGGTTGGCTTCGTATGCGCGTGTAATGAGCGCAACGACTTTGGAAGATGAAGACAAAAAGGAAAGAAAAAAAGAAAACGTAACAGAGTAGCAACCGTGACTGAGGCAAGTTTTCAGACTACCGGCAAAGAGCGAAATAGAAGCGGCGCATTAGCGAAAAAGAACGAGGCGATTGCTTTGAAGAAGCCCGGGCTAAAAAGAACCGGGAACAACCTATTCGGTGAGGGGCGGGGAATGCAGCGGCGGCGGCGGCAGCGGATATTCCGGAAGAGACTTACGGAGCGTCAGTTATTTCCTCGTTGGTCGGATTCAGGGGCGGATTCCGTTGAACTCGTAGGAGGAGGAGAAGGCAAGCGGGCCGAGAGTGTAATAGCGACTGAGAAAGAGATAGGGCAAGGAGACAGACAGGCAGACAGACAGATAGAGAGAGGAGAGAGAGAGAGAGAGAGAGAGAGAGAGAGAGAGAGAGAGAGGAGAGAGAGAGAGAGAGAGAGAGAGAGAGAGAGAGAGAGAGAGATGGGGTGGATTGCGCTGAAAGAAAAAGGAGAGAAGGCGAAAAAGCAAGAAAGAAAAGAAAGGGAAGAATAGCACGAAACTTCCAGCCACGCCATTTCGTAGCGCTATCAAAAGCTAGTTTACAAATGCTACCGGCAACAACGGCGATATACTCCTACATTCTCGTTTCGAGTATCTGCAGCTGCAGTGCGAGCGCGCATGCAACCCGCACTTAGTGAGCGCCGTGACCATTTTACTTCTACGAGTTCTCACGGGCGGGCAGCCCCGTTCTCTCACCCCTCAAGAAAGGCGCTCCGGAACGAATAAAGAGGAAGACCTTGTTTTTAAATACTCAGCAATTAGAGCCTCCTCTAACGGCCAAGAATCACCGACTCGCATTCATTGCCGTTATGGTCCTCCTCCCCTAACGAAACTGTACGTTTTCATTCTCCGCTCCTTTTCCCTCGATCGTACTTCTGAACGTAGTCATCGTTATACGCCAGTTCTCTTACGTATGTTAATTTCATTGCTAACTTTATATAGAGGAAACTCAATTTCGTCCAGCAAGAAAATTTCAAGAAATTATTAAAAGAGTTATGTGGAAGATATTCGTCCGATAATACTCGTTTTACCAGTTTATCATTTTTAGCGATTATCAAGTACATAATTATGGACAAAAGCTAAATATTAAATATGGCTCGCGAATCACCATTATTATGTGGTACTTTGATCTAAAACGCGTATTCTCGAGTTATGTGTACGATTATATCTACACCGACTCGCAATTGCTCGACGTGGAAAGCGAGAGAGAACATAAAGCTGCAACCGTCTGTTCTAATGTTTATCAGATACCGTAGGGAAATGCGGTGCTACTCCCAATCCCCCAAAGCAGACGATAATTAATAATAGTCCCCCTAGCGACGGGGATTGTTCAGCTTTTGCGTTGGACCGTTGTTATTCCAAGTTAGCACGTGCTCCACGCAATTTCTCATTGAATGGCATTCACGATGGACAATGCAAAATTAAACTCTCTTAAGGGCTGATAAGGCAACTATTATATTCGTACAGAAGTGGCAGAAATATAGAGAACATCCGTTAAGAAAATTCAAATAGGACAATTATGATGAATTACTTAATGATTAAACAGGAATTCTCGATAATAGAGATTTTTTTTAGTTAGTAGTTGATAAATAAAATACGATCAACAATCGAATAGAATACAGACTTAGAGGAATAATTTTCGGGATAAGAACGTAATCGTTTCAATCATTTTAACGTTAATAGTCTCATTACACGAACAAGTTTACAGACAGAGAATATCCATTGTAATCGATTTCACAAGTTATCGAAGTAACGTCGAAAGTAGAATCGCTGGTAGCGATAGTAGGTGCGCCTTAATAAGGCGAGCACCGAAATCCGCTTAAAAGTGACAGAAATTGAAACGGCCAATGAAACCGAGCACGTGATAGTTTCATTCCAGCGGACTACCGCCGTGCAGTACACACCGCGACAGGCTGTGTATGTACGCTCGTGTATAATCCTCTTAGGTTAATTGCTAGGAAAAACGACTCGCGGCGCTTTTCGAATTGGATTCAAGAGCGTGTGCGGTTAGTCCCAGGTCTGGAACCGAAAAGTTTCCAATTCCACGTCGGGAAGCTCCCAACATGGCATGGCATGGCATGGAATAGCATGGCATGGCGTGGCGTGGCGTGGCGCGGTGCGGTGGCGCCTTACGTGGCATGGCTGTTCGAACACGACCATGAAACCAGTAATCTACTTTAGCCACGCGAAAGCTTATGCTTTTCTTGGTACGCTCGGTATTGGACATGGCGTTCTCGCAGCGCCCTGACAACCAGCCATATCGACCATCCCGGGGAGGAAAGTTCAAACGAAAGAAGACGCAAGACGTATAAAAGATGCTTTCCGGAAGATTACCGTAGGAGGAAGCAATGACTGCGAAATAAAGAGAAAGAGAGAACAGGAGCGAGGAAGCAAACCACGTACAAGAGGGAGGGAAGGGCAGAGGGTGAATCGTCTCCATTTACCTCGGGGTTGTACGAGCGCATAAATTGGTGTAATTTCTCGTGCCGGTTCCGACCGGTCTTCCATCCTTTCTAATCGCGCCGGGCGCCGTAGCCGCCGTGGTTTCTGTTGTAATAACAGCCGGGAGGCACGTCCGCCAGCGAAGAAGCTCTTCAGCGTTTTCTCATAAAGCGCCAGTTAGATTGCCGGTCGTGCGAGGGAGGGGTGCTTGCGCGCACCAGGTTGCTAGTGAGCAAGAGAAGGAATGAAAAAGAGAAAGGAGAGAGAGAGAGAGAGAGAGAGAGAGAGAGAGGGAGAGAGCCGAGTGTGTTGGTGTAGGTCTTTCCGAGTAAAACCGACGCAGAGGAAGAGAGACGTGGATGCGAGGAGGTAGCGGAGAAGTGGGGTAGTGCAAAGAGAGTCGGTTGCTCGGAGAGTGACGGTGGTCGTTGGTCGATGTAACCTTCGGCACGCGATCCGCCGTACGTCGTCGAGTGGCGTGCCGACGTGAAACCTCTCGCTGCGTTAGCATAGTACGCCGCTACGGTTACACACCAACGATGTCTAAGTGTTGCGAGACGGTGAGCGCACGCAGACCTTAAAGTCGAAGCCGTCGCGCCTCGTTCAGGAGCTCGGCGGGGTGTCGATTATGAAAGGGTCTCTCTTTCATTACAGTGCGCCGGGTGCACGCGGATAGAGGAAAAGTTGGCGACGACCTTGCCATTATCGCCAGTTAGCTATTCCGTTTTATCGGAATCGAGCCAGCCGGCGAATCTCCAAGGCATAAAGCCAGCGAGTACACGTCAGATCGAAGCAAACGAGCTCGGCTGTTCGACGAAAGATCGACAGTAAGTTCGGGTTTGTGTTATATACCCGGACAACCCATTTCTCGCGGTACTTGTTAATTAGGCTCACCCTGCTCGGCAGGTGCAGAACTTAACGTCAGATGCTTTCGCCGCCATTACCGGTACTCAAATGAGCTAGCATCTATCGATCGCCAAGACCGTGTCTACAGTCTAAATAGGTTCGATTAATTGAATTGGCTATCGGACTCGGTTATGTACCGATATCTTGTCAATCTTTTATACCGTAGAGTATATAATTTATTGAGACGTCATTTATCGTGTTGAACATATAAACTGATCGATAATGAAAGTGATCAGACTGCAGTGAAAAGGAAAATTCAAAAAAAGAAAAATAATCGATAAGTATATAAAGACGCTGGAATAATTTACGAGAATGACTGTACAAGGCTGCAAGGTAATCAACTCGTGCAATGACTTCACCTATTTTTGTAGTTCATGAAACATAATTTCAATCTTTTATGTTTACACTGTACACTGAAAAATAAGAGAATTAAATAAGTCAAGTAATCATAACAAGATTATGTACCATTGATATATCAATATATTGGAAATCATATAAAAGAGGTGCGGATAATATTCTTCAAAAATTTCATGCTTCGCTGGCGTATATTTCCAAGTCGATTTATGACACTGCTGCCTGTCATCATTATCGTACGGATTTCACGCTCTGGTTCGACGTCGCATAGACGAATCGGCAGTCCGACCGTCGAATTTGTTACCGGCTCCAAGCCGGGGCGGCGTGGCGCATCTAATAGAAGATCTCATAAAACGCGCATCGTGGATGAATTATTATACATATGTGATTCGGAGAGGGGAACGAGCCCGGCATGAGTAACGGCCGTATAAATCGTACGCGAGCGCGAGCGACACGCCCGGAAAACAATAAAATCTATATTTTAATCTGCGCCAGAATATCCTCGCGACCCACGTCAAAAGAATCCCGCCGCCGCAAGATTGGTGGCGAAAGAGAAAGAACAAGAGGAGCACGAGAAGGGCGAGGGGGCCGGAAGTGGCCGTTTGTCACGCTACGAAGGTACAAGCAACGCGCGAGGGATACAAAGTATAAAAAAAAAACTTAATGCGTATACCGGCATAAACTATGCACCAGATCTATGAATAAATTCGTCAAGTCTCTTTCTCTCTCTCTTTTTCTCTCTTAGATATGAAGTTTTTATATTATTTTCTTCTTTTCTTAGCCAATTGTTTACATCTAATCTTTAAACGTTTTTCGGCATAATATTGCAATTTTTTCTTTCCACAAGGTTGGTACTTTTACAACTTTGAAAGTTCGTTAAAATCGACTTGGTAAATTAAATACGCAAGAACACTCTTTTTCTTTGACATAAAAGAGCTTATAAGCAAATACTTTTTAAATAATGGCAATCCAAAGATCGTACTCAGTATGCCATGTACATTAGTTTACCGCATATTTTTTGAACTATGGCATATTTTTTTTAAATTCAAAGTTTTTAGTTTTCGGAATATGGTATGAGAAGCTTTTTATTTTAGTTTTTCTAATATTTGGAAAAAAATGGTATTCGAAATTCCCTTCTTTATTATAATTTTTTTATTAATAAAGTGTTTATTAATAAATTTTTTATTAAAAAATACATACACTTCTTGACCATTATAGTCTTTAATATCTAACGTTTCAATTAAAAAAATGTTTCAATTAAAAAATATGTTGATTTTTATGAAAATTCTAAGCAATCAAAGTTGAGTTGAGTATGCTATACTAAATATGTTATCATAGTGTAAAACTAATCGTTTAAATAAAATTATCCGACTATAATTTATTTCTCCCCGTAAAACGGAATGATTCAGAGTTACTTTTAATGGCTGGTTTTTATAGATCACATCGGAATAATTAAATTTTGTTCATTCTCGCAATCTAGATTATTATTATTATTATAGATTATTATAAGTTTAAAAAAAAATTAATCATCGATGGAAGTAGAATTGTCAGAGAGCAGTTGTAGCTTTCTGCAGTAATTGATAAAAGATATCTCGATAATATCTCGGAAGGAATAGAGCGCTACTCTCACGCTTCGTCTTTGTCATCGATCGAATCACCGTCATTATCTGCTGTCACGTTTCACCAATTAAACGGAAGAGGATTACATCATCCTTCGGTAAAACGACACAAGTTCTTGGTAACCGTTTCCGTACTTTACTCTGTGTTCCTGGCAAGACGATGGACTTCGATCGTTATAGATTTAACATGAATTGTTGAGAACAGAGCTTACGGGAGAAAGAAACGGAGGCGGGAAACATAATCGTAAGGGTAACGTTGGATTTAATTGGATCAATGGACTTTGGTTGAGCGTATCACGAGTGCAAACCGCGCGCGGAGGACTTCGGCTTTTGCAATGAAATCGATCGATATACTATGTATACATCGCACTCTACTGCCACGTTCGAGAGCGTCCGCTATTTCTCTTTCTTTTCATTGAATAAAACAGCGCCGGTCGTGCCGCGGAGGATAACGAAAACCAATTGATAAATGTCTAGATGATACTTGACGTCTTATTTTATGCATCATGCGCACATATAGTTTTTCATTGAATACAAGAAAAACGACAGATATATTGGATCGCGTGATTACATATTCCGTGCTATTTCTAAAATAAAAAAAGAAAGGAAAGAAAAATACATTACATTATAAAATACGTAGCGCTCCTTTTCTTTAGTTAATTAAAGATAGCGGATAGCTTTAAAAAAAGAATTAATGTAATGCAGCGCACCGTTTAGGAATGAAGCCATTAGAACTAAACTGTCAACCGCATCGCATCTGATTATTTTCACTGCAGATCTGATTCTACGAGCGTGCGACAGTTTAATACAGTCGGAGAGATTAGCTTATGAGCACATTTGTGAGAGGTACGAGTAATACGCAACTACGTAGGAGACAGCGGTGCGAGCAGTATACATTATAACTGTCCGTACTAGTCCAGAAAGTGCCTTATTCTCTGCCACTGCGCTGCTTCGCCATCTCCACCTCTCCGTCGTCGGTAGCTTCGCGGTAGCTCAAAGACCTCCCCCTCCTCCCCCGCAGTAACGGGCCTTTGCGCGTTATACTCGGGTCAACCGCACACCCCACACACGTCCTTGTGCTTGCGGTAATGCCGGTCTACACACGGACGGCACGTAAGGAAACAGGAACCGCAATTTACTGCCTTAAACGGAACCCGACATTATTTAGGTATAGCATTATGATTATGCGCCTCCCGATGAAAGGGGTCGTGCCGTGCAGCAGGCACGGCGATGCCGCCTCTCATTTACACTTGCACGGTATCATCGCGTTTCGCATTCGGAATGGAAGGAAGGAAACGCACGAAAGGGATACGTTTTCATAGGGTACTCCAAAGACGCCCCGGGGAGCGAAATCTCTAAGTAAACGCCTTCCACTTGAAGCGCGTGAGAGACGATGCGAGCGCACGAGCGAGGGGGATTGATTTCGTGGCAATTTAGTTACGAAAATGGAGCGAGGGCTCTTAACTGTTTAATTTGGTCTCGGGTAACGCTCGAAAAGTCGAGTGCTAGAAGACGAAGTCCAACCCTCGAGTGTATTTCGAGGATCTTTCCTAGGATCGCGATTAACCTTCGACCGCTCGAGACAATTTTGAAGCGCGAGAACAGACACCCCTATCTCTCGGGAAGATAACGTCTCATTTTGCATATCGTTATCGATATACCCACGTGTCAAGATACGTTACGTGATAACGATCAGTGGAGTCGCTGGCTCGTTTATATTGCGCGCGCGCGCGCGCGCCTCTGTTTACTTTCACGATTTTCAGAGAATTAATTTCCAGCTTTATTCCGCGAGGTGCGACGAAATCTCACGGTTCCCTACAAAACTGCAATTAGTTCCAGTACGTGACTCGTCGTCGTCGTCGGCGCGCCCGTAGCCTTCGTTTCGCACACGGAAACGCTGAATCAAGTTTCGCGCAGGCGAGTTAAGTTAGCACTTAATTCGCCGAGTTTCGAGCCTGTGAAACTTCCAGCAGCTGAGGCTGGAAGCATGGAAGATTCGGGAAAGAGGGGAAGACACGTACGAGATGAGCCAGCCGGAGCGAGCGACGACAAAGTACCATGGAAAGAATCTTGTGATTCTTGAAACGTAAGATCTTCAAAGGATGTTTCATTTTAATATGCAAATTGTATGTGAAAATAGATAAGCAGAGAAATTGAAGATTTATTTTTCTCACGGCTAATCCTTCCTTAATAAAATAATTCAATTCCTTAATTTAATTTCTCAATTTATATTCCTTTTTTAATAATAAGTTTTCAATTTAGTTATACTTTTTAAAAGAATTAAAAAATCCGAACGTCTAAACTTTGAATAAACATTCTATCGAGGCAAAGTGTTTGAGAAGAAAGGAAAAAACTATTAAGTAAATGTACGTTCAGTTTCTATTTGTTTGCGGTCGCGAAGTGCTCAAGTCGAGTAAATGAGGACGGACCTAATTAATGACAACAGTTAGATATCAAGGAGATAGCTGTGCGAGTGTAGCTAGCTAGCACTCTCTGGCAGAGTTCTTTTATCGTCGGAAAGGTGGAAATAGCGCGCTTTCGACCCCGAGCTCGTCCAGTAAAAGGAAAAAAAAAAAAAAAAAATAACGCGTTGTTAAAGCTCGCGATAAACTTCCTCGGTAGGAAAGAACGGTAGGAATGGGCGAAACGGACTTGAGACAATGTAGATAGGTTGTAAAGATACGGACAAGGGAGGGTTCGGTCCATCGGACGGGGACGCGAAAGGGTAGTATCGAAACGCAGAGGTGAAAGTCACGGCAGCGGAAACGGACCGAAAGGGTCAGTCGCGCGCGAAAGCCAGGGGCGAAAATCGGGGCGCAACTTTCCTCGGGGTAAATTTTCTTTCGCCGCGGATTCCGCGCGGATAAGCCGGAATTTTATGGGCGAGTTGTCGAAGAATTTCAGAATACAATAAGCTCCCTTCGTGGAACTAGCGTGGAACAACGTGAACTCGAGGAGATCCACTGGTGGTATTTCAGAATATTCCCCTCGAATACGATTGTGAGAAAAGAGAGATTCGCCGCGAGAAAATATGACAAAGCCGGCGGCTTAGAATAAGTCCAGCTTCCATTGACATATATCCCACCTATCTCCGATTAAATATAACTGCCAGTAGCAGAGAGAAGCCGTCTCTATATTGTGCGCTGGCGTTGACCCGTACAAGTCAGCATAGAAGAAATGTCACCGCCGGACACAGGATGCGGCGCATCCCGCAAATGCAAGCGCGCGTGCAACGATAACGATGCTCGTGGTCTCCTGGCCGGTGCTTTTCAGAAAAACATCGCAGGAAATACGATCGCGAAACTCTTTAAAAGGGCGTCGACGTAAAAATAGTATCTACATAGATGCGCGCGAGAGCGGCGTGAAGCGCGGATAACCGAAGCCCTCTTTGAATGATCACTCTCGGCGGATGCGCTTTTAAGCTCTGCGAAACGAGAACGCGGCTACGATAAACTTTGCTTTATTTAGGACCTCGATACAAATCCTCGGGGAGTCGTGTTATGCAGGACACGTCCGAAAGCGAAAAGAAGATACGAATTAATTTTTGTGTGAGTAAAACAGATTGTACCCATAACGTATTTTTCGAACGAAAGTTTATTAAACTTTACGTGTGACAAAAGCCCTGCAGAATGTAAACCGTGCACACGTTCGTTTAATTCTTTTTTTTTTGTTTCAGTCCGTTATTATTTCCCTTCTACGAAATTCACTGCATCACGTTGCTCATTACGGTATAATTTTCCACGTTGCTCGTGAGAATATTTACAGAACATGCAGGATTTATCAGAGAACGAGCGTGGGAATGATGATATAATATTTGCAAAGCTAGGACTAACACATGTATATGTACATATACACATATATTAGTCCTAGCTCTGCAAATGTTATCGTATATATACATTCGACAAGGACACTCTCAAATATGGATATTTTTACTACCTTTATATTATGTACTTATAAAACGTGAGTTTATTAAAGGCGCGCACAGTGCATTCCTTCCGCCCCGACTTTTCACAACACATTCTTTTCCCTTCTCAATTGGCAGTAGTTTTCCGTGCTTTTCTCATTTTTTTAAATAACTCACGGCTGAAAGCTTAAGATATTTGTTACGTATTATACAACTAAAAATAATATGGAGGCAAAACATGTTCGTAGAGTTCCTCTTCTGCGTACAAACAATTCCCGCTCACTCTTCAAATACATTAAAGCGTAAACTACAATTTTAATACAGGTATATTGTTTTGTACTCACAGACACTTGTTCTTATTACGTGCTTATTACATGCCCTTTGGCAATTCATGTACAAGAATCTAATAAGAAGAAATAAAGTGTGACGATCAAAGGCAAGGCGAGCTATTGGGAAATTTTAAGCACTTCTCTCAAAATTACAGAAAATAATTTCCCAACAAACTTCTATTCAATTTCATTTTAAACAAAAATAACACATTCATAGAAAACAACACACAATAATTCAATTATGTAATAATAATTGTACGTGGAATTATTACATCTCTAAATATTTTACCTTACTTTTAACATAAATATTGCTGTTAGAAAATTGAAAAAGTTGATTGAGAAAATCATCGGACACTACGAGACATAGAAAAGCATTCCAAAGTCATGATGCAAGGAGACTGCGGATAAAGTTTCAAATAGTACTGCACGCTATTTCATGCGCCATTGCAACGAATCGTGGATCTATTCCGTCCACATATTGCTTGCCATATAAGTTGGCACGAAGAACCTCGTGTCACGACGGGGAAAGAAGTATTTGCAGAGGTAATCCGACATTGCGACGCACGATGCAGAGTTACACGCGTTGTACAGGCGTTCAAAGTTTACTCATCGGTGAACGTAACCCAGATTCGAGAGGGCGGAGGAAAAGGAGCAGTAAGAAAAGTAGTTGACGCAAAATTGAAAGTGCGGAACGCGAAACAAGCACGGCTAGCGTGCGTCGCTATTGGTGGGAGATGTCTCGAATAGAAAAAGTAAAAGAAAGATAGGAAAATGAAAAGAGGTAGATCTCTCGGACGATGGTGGCAGGAGTTGCGGGGAAGGACTCGATCAGGACTTTCGTTTTATGCAAACGCGAGCGGAAACCCCACTTGTAACCGTCGATTTTTCAAAGACCATCTCGTGCACGCGTTACACCGCCCGCATATCCTCATATCCAGGCGCGCGCGCATGTGTAAATCGATGCCGGTGAATCGCAAAAGCTCTGGAAGCCCG
This sequence comes from Trachymyrmex cornetzi, assembly GCF_001594075.2. Lineage (NCBI taxonomy): Eukaryota > Metazoa > Arthropoda > Insecta > Hymenoptera > Formicidae > Trachymyrmex > Trachymyrmex cornetzi. The sequence goes on along the minus strand of NW_017295861.1, from coordinate 2,201,192 downwards.
CGTCCTTCTTCCGGAATGTCGATCGCGCTTCACATTCCCGCCACTGGTTATCTGTACTTATATTGGGAAACTTTATTCCCATATTTTCGCGGGAAGCGAGATACCGATGACGTTATCCGATGCCACCGGTGATTCGAGTACGGCGAGGTAAACCGATTCCCGATAAGAACGCAATCAGGTCAATTCCCAAATATATTTATCCGCGAGTTTGTCATCCGATCGCCATGTGGAGTATCGCGATCGGCTGTTCGTGCTTTGCGCGATGCAAGAGGGATTCCGATCGCGACATTGCTGCCATTTCGCACTATTGACGCGCAGCAAACCGCAACTCTTTCGGTTAATTACCCGAGTTTCAACAGCCGGTGAGTACGCATGCAATAAATAGAGTAATTGTCGTTGCGCTTGGACCAACCGAAAGGGATCGATTCCCTTTTTTCCGTTAACAATCGCGACGTTTTTATTTTTTCTTTTTTCTCGTGGCGACTCGAGAGACGCACGCGTACCGAAAAGGTTAAATAGTACACAGGCGGAATCGCGTTAGAATGACGAGAGGGTTGGCGAAGCGAGCGGTTGGCATTTTTACTGAGGAAATTACCGCGATATTATTCCGGCCGGTAAGGAGGTACGGTTATTACGGCGGTTATTGCAAATTATGGTGCCACTATGTGGAACGTCGACGCTCTCTCATGCTTGCGGACGATATATATAGCTTGGTAGTGTGCGCATGTTTCTCTCTCCCTCTCTTTATGGGCCATGAATGGTCAGGAATCATCCCCGATTGTATTAGTTTAATGTTTTCTTTTTTAATATGTACTAATATTCACTTCTAAATTTTATATTATTTTGTATTATGGTTCTGGCGTTTGAGATAATTTATCCCAACGCTCAATAAATGACTACATTTACACGTCTGGTTTAATATCTGTAGTTATAAAACTAACCAATCATAGCTATTCCTGAAGAAAGGAATGACTGTGATTGGCCAGTTTTATAACTACGGATATTATATTAAAGCGGATTAAAGATGCCGTGTAAATGTAGTCAATGACGCTTTTTTTCTCTTTTTCTCTTTAATATATGAAGACTTTTTGTACTAGTAATCGATAAGTAATATAGCGTAATCGTACGTGCAGTTAATGGCTAAATTTAAAAAGTATGCGATACCGCGGTAGAGTTTGCGCGCGCGGTAGACTTTGGCGAGTTAACCGCATTAATGGGGACTTAACGGACGCCCTTTCTCTCGCCCCACGACACATCAGTATATAGGCTTGTTGCACGGGGTTTCGTTTTTCAAATGGCTACATCGGCTTCGCATTAGCGAGCTGTCGGGCGTGCGTTCGCTGCAAGCTCGGTCGGTTGCAGCATGGCACGTGAATAGGGAAATAGCTTCACACAAGAGCTTTTGCTAAAAATGTTTCACGCCCACCAGCCCACGCGATATCCATCGTTTGATATTGTTTATGAATGACCCTTTTTCATCCTGCTGCAAGCGCCGATCCAATCAAGCAATTGTTTGATGCGCTTGTCAAAGATGATCTCGTCTGGAATTTTAGAGAATTTTGCCCGTGCCTATTACCAATGATTATATAACGGTACAAAGCGAGTTCTACATTATGTAACGAATGAAAAAAAAAAAGAAATAATAATTCGTTGAATAAATACGGAAAAAAAAGATAAGCTGCCACAGCTAAGAATTAGATTTGGCAGCTAAAAATTCAGTAGTATTATACGAACATCTAACGTCTGCGAGGTCTAATTTTCATTAGCTGTGAGGCCTAAACATTATCATTGTAACAGACAAGCTTTTTGTTATGTCGATGTACTGATCATTGCAGCAAATGGTTTTTGTGTAGCAGACAATTTGGTAGCAAGTACAGTTTCAGCAAACCATATTTAGCTGTGGTAGAGACAATTTTCTTTTACACGGACATATCCAATAACTATAACAACTAACTGTTGCTAAATAAATTGATCTGTAACAGACATTCATACTTTGCTATCACGTCCTTATATTAGCTACAGCAGCAAATCCTTTGTACGCAATAGCAAATTTCATAGCTATAGCAGCTAATGCAATTTCAGCTAATCAGAATTAACTGTAGCCAGAAACATTTTTTTTCCGTGATAATAATTTTGTATTTGTTTTATTGTTTTGAGAAATATGTTAAGGCTTCTCATATCAAATATACATTGAGAAAAATGTTCTGGTTGTATCAACAAGAAGTACAAACAAAGTGAATTCTAATCATATGAATCAAAATTCTGGTTATTGCAATTGATTTTCTGCTTATCTTGACTAGAATATTTAACAGATTCAACTATAAATATCTGATTTGTTCTTTTCTCTCTCTGATTGAATTTACGAAAATTCCAATTAACGCAATAAGACTTTTTTCCATTGTATATATTTTAGATTATATCAATGACTACACTGCAAAAAGAGCCTGGTAGCATTAATTGGAATTCCGGTTGAAAGTGGACTTTTTTGTGTGGTTGAATTTAATATAATTTAAAATTCTCTAATTGATCAGAATCTTCTGGTTCGTTTATTATCAACCAGAATTTTTTCTCAATATGATAAAAGTTTCACCCGTGTGGCACACAAAGTGTGTGGTGCTTGATGTGATTTTTCGAATTTTTATTTCTTCGCATTCATCGCCTCCTTTCATGACGATAACATTTTCCTCGGGCTTACCCTCGAAAAATGGCGGAACCTCGCAGAAGGCAGCGATCCATCATAAATTTAATATTCGAAATTTCACGAATGTTCCGCGCGCTTTGGGGGCCATTCGTTTCCGGCAGCGATATAAATCTGTCCGATAATGTACTAGGAAATGCAGTTAGTGAAGCCGAAAGTCACATAGCTTTCGCGGATACGCGGTTTAACGGTAAAAACCCGGAGAAAAACGCAGAAATAATAGATTCGCATATAAAAATGGCGAGATTACATTTTGTTCATATTTTGTTGTATTTTACGCGAGCTGTATAAATATATATCGTATCTTTGATATTTGACTCGCTCACTCTTCCTCTTCTGCCTCTCCTCCCGCGTAGTGCGAAAACGGCGTTGTAACGACGACAAAGCGAAGTTACGAACGGAATGAATAATCGCATAGAGCGTTTAATAAATCAAAACGTCAAGATAGGAATTGTTCGGTGATTCGTGCGCGGAGATTAGCCGTAATTTTGGAAGCGAGAGACTGCGCGTGTTTTCCGTCCAACGCGCGCGCGAGTCCTCTACGTAAGTAAATTATGCATTCGTTCCGCGAATGTTATTATCCTTTGATTAGGCGCCTCGCTGCAAACCAATCTCGCACAATTCGTAGAAATACAGACACAGCGTAGTTCGCGAAGCAGCCCCGGCGCGATGCCCGTGCCCGTAAATGTTTTCGCGATCGTTACCGCGGTGATGCCCGTATTTTGCAACGTTCCGGTGATCCGACGTGAAACGCACGGATGGAGACGCGGGCGTTTACCAGCGTTCCCTGCAATTCGAATTCGCATTCTGTCCGTAAATTTGGCCGACGTCCATGTTAACCGCGTGTAACGCGTGCCTTATACAAAAGCGTGAAAGGTGTGCTTCATGAATTTTATGAAAAGCGGACTTTTAGCACCAAGTTCCTCTATTCACGGATATTCTTCAACTTTCGAGAAGCTGTGCGATGCTTGAAGTACAGTTATTATTAAGCGTTTCTATTTCTTAGATTAATTCCTTATGTAAAAGATAAGATTCTGACATTTTCTGACTTTTTAAATAATTACGTCTTTTACTGATAGAATATTTTAGTGTTTTTGTCACTTTCTCTATTTACATAGAAATTTATTCGCTTCTTTTTAATAAGTAAGAAACGTTACATACTTTTAATGTTAAAAAGATCATATTGTAGGTCACGGAATTACAAATTAACAAAATTTTTGAATGCTCAATTTTGCAGTTTCTGCATATTAAGAAATATTTTCGAGAAATAGAATTTGTGAACCAAGAAATAAAAATATTATTACGTTAATAGTGATCATTGTACTATTACGATACAATATTATGACAAAATTTTCGGTAATATATAAAATAAAAATTTTTCAATTTCCTTTTGCAGGGTGAGTGACTACTATTAATAAGTTTTTCCAATTTTATTGTTTTTCTGTGTATCAGATATTCTACATATTCTGTATTCTATATTCGACGATATGTACGCGTTCGTTGAAAATACAATCTTGCGATCTCTGCCAAAAATATCAAAACGCACATTTTGACTATTCATATACTAAAATTTTTGAAAAATTTAAATAAATCAAAACGAAGAGATATTAAAGAAATATTTTTCCACGATGACACATGCTAGGAAATTTCTCCGCGTACACGGTTTTGTATTAATAACAGGGTAAAAAAAGAAGGCGTTGGAAGCTCGGTGATTTAAAAAGCAGCCCTGGATTCACACAAGCAGCTAAAAGGTCTTGGAGCTAAAGGCTCGTGGCTTGATTCACACAGAATGGTTAATTACATTAACTAACTTTTGCGGCAGTGCTCTCTCCGACGTCACCCCTAATCCGAGACAGCGGTTTGTCTCTGCTTTCTGCAACGAAATGAGAAACTCCTCGCCGCAGCTGAGCGAGGATGTCGCAACTCTCGGTCTAGCAATTAACACGAGCGATTTTTTCGCATTACGCGCGGGTAATTATCATCTGCATTTCAATGCGCGGCATTAAACGCGGCCACAGTCGATGCATCAACGCGAGCGAAAAGTTTGCTCGATTAATTAACGCTGAATGCGATGGCGGGCATCGTTGTCCGCTACATTATTCGACGTCAGCCGTATTATCGTGCTGTGTAGCATAAATAGCATTTGCTAGGGAGTAAATTTCAAGGCTTTGAGGTCAACTACGGTCAAAGAGCTGCATAGAACGTGTATTTAATATTATTATAACATTTCTTATTAAAATGTATATTTAATTAAGTTCTTTTTATATTACTTAAAAAATACGTTTTTGTTACTTCAATTTTCGTTAATAACTTTTACGTTACTAAAAAAAGACTAATAAAAGGGACGACCATTGATTCTTATTTACGCGTCGTAAAAGCGAGCAGCTCTTTCGCGATTCGAGTTCGCTTCGTAAGTGAAAATCAGACACACACAATCACGGTCTCGCGTTGCGTCGAATATCGTAAAAGTCGTTCCGATCGCGTGAATTCGTTGTCTCGAAATGACAAAATCTATTTAGCCCTCAAACGAAGCTCCGTCGGCCGCGGCGGCTAATCCTAGATCCGCAAGTAAGTTCACACCGAGGGTGTAAACCCGAGAATGTTGCGGCTAAGCAATGGCACCGCTACCCTCTGTACGATGCCTTGCGGCTTTGGGGAGGTGTGGGTCTCCCATGAGGGGTTTATCTCGACGATTCGTTCGATAGCGTAAAAGCCCGCGGGGCTGGGGCGCTATGACAGAACAAGCTATATCGAGCGTGCAGGAAAAAGTGAAAGATGCAACATGATGCGAAAAGGGGAGGCTACGAGAGAAAGCGGTTGACAATGTTAGCGCTTCTTTCGAACGACGATCGAAAGAACTCCACCTTTGAGAGTCCTCATGAAATAATCAGAGAGTAAACTTTTTTTTTTTACTTTATTATCCAGCCATTCTGCGAGCTACTTCGGCGTACTTGCACGCATTGTGACCGCAGGTACGTGAATACGTAAGGTGCAGCACGCGAGCACGGGAGTGTTATACGTATGCGATCGAAGTAACCCAGACAGGCCTCGTTTCCAGGCCGACATCATGCGACTCTCTTCAGGTAGACTGGTCGCACGTAAGCGACATACTTCTTTCGCCTTCTTTCGTGCTTGCGCCGCGGCTAATTAAGTACATACCGAGATACCAACGCACCCTCTAAGAGCGTATCTCTTCGAGGTAGCTACGGAAGTTTTCCATACTAAGAATCCCATTTGATTGAATCAACTAATCTCTTGTTTGGACAAAAGCAAACAATCTTTCGTTGATGATAAAATAATTTAGTTGAAGCAAAAAGTTTGATTACTTTGTTACCAAAAATAAGTAAAGTCTTACAATAACCAAACATTTTTCAACTAAATTATTTTACTGCGTCAATCAAAGATTTGTTTGCTCATATTGAAACAAGAAAGTAGTTAATTCAACTAAACAAGATTCTCAGTGCAGCAAAAACACAGTGTAACGCGGTGAATCACTCTATCTATCGAATACTTGTTCAATATCGGCAAACAACGAGAATGTAATGATTCACTGTGTTATACTGTGTCTTTGCTGGAAAACGCTCTGTGTGTCTCTGAAAGCGAATCTCTTTCCGTTGAATAGTCTCATCGTGAGTCGCAAAGAGCAGACGGTACTACAGCCAACTGCGGAGGAAACACCGTAAAAAAGCACGTTGGAGATCGGTCGATTTCGGTTTCCCAAATTGCCCGTTGCGAACTCGGTGGTGTGGAAAGCGTTGGATAAGGGCGGCGATAACCGGCGCGGGGTGCTCTGCTTCCCTAGGAACGCATTTATTCCATATGTACAGAATGAAGAGAGAGGCATGAAACGGCGAGTACAAAAACGGTAAAGCAACAGAACGAAATGGCACCGGTGCAACAGCACGTGCAAGCGGTTGTCACTTGTCATTACATAGTACTCGATTTTTTTGGCCCCGTTTTTCTCGTACCTAGTTCTTTGACCGCCATTATACCAGACCCTTTTGAAAAGTTCCGGCATCTACTCTGTCAATTACTGATAAAAACGGCGACAGGTTGCGCGGTACCGGCGACAGGTCAGAGCTGGAACTACGGGTAGGGGATTGCGAGAATGTAAATTATCACGTCTGGCCGGACGATAAATAACGGTGCGGCCTCACCAAGCCCAAAAATGCGGCGGTTATTTTGCCCGATGTAAAACGACGAAAAAAAAAAGAGAAGGGCAATGATCTCACGAGGGAGCAAGCTGATGCACGTTATTCGTCTAACTGCAGAAATCCGTTAAACTCCTCTATACATTCCGTTTGTGTAAAGTGATAGGATTTTTTGCTCCCTTGCGCGCTATGAATCTCCTCCCCCGTTTTATTGAATGCCATGACGTTTGAAAAATTTCTTCCTCTACATCGAAATACTTTCGAAAGTCGCTCTCTGATATCTTGCGTTGGCATTCCGAACGCACGATTCCTCCGGTTATCTCAATCGTAATGGCGGTATATTATGATAGCAGGTCTAACCAGATTCGTCGAGAGATATGATTACGGTAGAAACGAGTTTTTCTTTGCTTGACATGCCGATGAAATATGATCACGGCAACCGACATTCGCAGGGAGGGAGGGGGGGGAGGGGGGTTGAAACGAGAGGTTGGGGCGTAGGGGATGTAGGTGTACCTATACTAAGCGTCGTTCAGCGTGCATAATGTATCATAAAACGCGGCGAGGTTATTTTTCGGGAAACAACGAAGGTAGCCAGCCGTTTCTATCGTGTTCAGTTAGGAGAAACGAGATATTTAACCGTAGATTTTCTCTATGCACGTATGGTAAACAAAATAAATGATTTGCGTTCGCGATATAAATTTTTCTTTACTACACCGAGTTAAACGTGCGACAGCTTGTAATCCGTTTTACAGAGAGATGTGTTTCAAATATTCTCTTATATAGATTTCCCGCATCTCGTTTTAGCTACAGCTAGTAACATTTGAAGTTAATATTTGGTCAGTTTTGTTTTTGTCAAGACTGAAATATCAAAATTAAAATAATTTTTGAGTGAAGGATAATTGAAGATTGAAAAACGCAATCTGAAAATACGCTTCTTGCAACGAGGAAACTTAAATCTGGAATTTGACATCGAGACAAGCTTTCTCGAAATATGATTGTTGTATAAGTGAGTTCGTTTGAAAATTCGTGGAGACTATTTTCTGGATGTTCCCGAGTCAGCCACCGGTTCGATGTTCTCTTTATGGCGTCGAAAAATCTATTTACCGTTTGCCTCGCTTTTGGTTCTCGTGCTGAAGTCGAGCCGTGGAGAATCCATTTTGCGGCGTGACGTAGGAAAGCGGGACGTTGACATACCGCGCGACCAAGAGAACAAAGGAGAAAGGAGAGTCAGAAGAGAAAGACGAAAGAGTGGGCTATGTTAATGCAACTATATCTGTAGACGCCTGCATATGCGTATACGCGCGTGTGTGTGTGTGTGCATTACAAAAGGTACTGGCGCATACGCTACATGAAGCGCGCTACGCTGAGCCGGAAGTGACGTGTGATTTGGAAATATTCGCTGGCTACGTCATCGCGAATTACCAAGCAGATCCCGTCGTTAACCGGGCAGCATTTTTCGCAACGTTCACGTATAGTAAAGTCGGAGCGATTTCTGTGTAACATTGGACTCGTACATGAAAACTCTCTTTGGCCTGAAATACAGGGAAACGCGAACGATCCACCGCACAAGGGATGGAGAAGGAGCAAATAAATGAAAAAAGACGCAACTTGATAGAGAGTTACGCTCGCGTCCTCTTAGCTCGTGAGGCAGACGCGAGGAAGACGCTTCCTTTCTCACCCCACGAAGACGTCACCACACGGACAGGCGAGCCTCCGAGGAAATCTTCGCCGTCGACCTGGGCTGTTTCCTTTTCCTCGAGTTAGACGAGACGGACGGGACGTATCTGCATTAACTATGGATTTCACCCATCCCATCGCTATCGCGCGGATCGTCTCTCCCCCCGCTTCGATCGTCTCTGTCTCTCATCTTTTTCACCTTGCGCGAGACTTCTTTCGACCCTTTTCTGTCCCTTTTTTATCCCTTTTCTTTCGCTGTCGCCGACGCAGAGTGCCAATTTTCTGTACTCCGAAACCAACCGACGGGAGACGGACAACCGACGGTTGCGCGAATTAAAAAACAAGGGGTATGAAACGACATAAAAAGCGCCCGCGGATTTCCTACCTGTTACCTGAATACGATCGGCGGCACACGACGGCTGTCGAGTAGAATTGCGGAAAACAGAGCTATTGAATTCAAATCGGCATCTCCATTGGGGAAAATGATTCGTTCCGCGCTGATCCGTTGATTCCGGCTAACTCGTCACTCGTTACTAATGGAACGCTAGTTCCGCTACGTTACTAGTGGCGCTTATCCGTTTTTCTGAAAGAGAACCGATATTTCGAGTCGACTCTGCGTGATCGTTAATTCAATCACGGTCGAACGTTTTTTTTTGCCAGGGAACTTGTAAAAGCGTAGTTCGCCCTGACCTTTCAATTACCTACTTACCGTTGCCACGTTGACTCGGCAACAATGGCTGCGTTTTACACATCGCGCTGATATGACATTATCGTTTGCCATCGCTGAAACTCGCAAAGCATTCAAATCCGGCGAGAGCTTTCCGACAGCCGAATTAGGATTACGTCGCGACGTAATTAATTGACTGAAATGCGAGGGATGTATCATCGTCATTACGGAGTCAGCGTAAAGCTCGCCGGATTACCGACTGCGGCGACAGATTACCGCGTAATGATCGCGCAGCTAGCATTGCTCCCCGATCGTACGATCCTAAATAGACGTTTATTAACATTATGACGACAAGAAATGATCATGGTGTTCGTGTAATTACGAGGCCTTTTTTAATCCGCGTGACGGGCTCGCGAAGCGTCGCCCCGTCCGTCAAGTTTCACGTCTTAAAACGGTCTTAAGAGTCCATATGGAGCCCATATACACTCCAGTGGCGTTTCCTAGATCGAGCTTGGTACCCAGCGACCTGGTCACTTCCGTAAAAGTCCGAGCGAATCGCACGCGAACACGCGAGCGATCCGTATTTTTTCGACGTGAGATCGCGAGTGCTCGATAACGCGAGTGTTGGACTTTCGACGAGACGTTCGCATATTTTAATCGCGAGCGAGGTGTCGACCTCGCCGGGGCGACGCTGACACGTGTTCGCGGTAGAACACGCACGCAATTCAACGCGATGCGTGCGCTCGTCATTTAGCCGCCAAGAGCCGCTCCCTGCTCGAAGCACGTGTTATTTTTTTCCCCGCCTCTTCGAGACGAGTCAGCCGAACTCTTTTTAAGCTCAACTTTAGGGAGCGGCAGGGTTACGTCGACGGCGTTCTCTTTCATCGTTCGATTCTCTTCATGCATTCGACACCCACGTTTCAGTAGTCCATTCTCTTTTTCCCGCCATCGCGAGTGTCCTCGGAGCGCGGCTGTTACATTTTGAAGAGAACGTTACGCACGCTTTCATTTAGTTCGTTCCTCCTATTCTCTTTCGCACATTAATCATACAACGCCAAGAGTCTCTTTGCACTGGTGCACGCTTGCAATGAAATTACTACGACCACGGCTAAGTTCGCGAGGCGATTGCGCGTATAGAGAGATCTCGAGTCGTTCGGCAGAAATGTGTCCGCCTATCGCGGGAGTAGCCGGAAAAAAACTATTTAATTTTTATAAAGGATGAACGAGATAAATTTTTTTGCACGCGTCATCGATCGAAAGCGACGCGGCCGACGTAGCGGCATCGTAGCTAATAAGTAAACCGTAATAAATTACGAAGATCCAGGGGACGTTCGTTCGTGCGAAGGGATTATCTCGTCCCGTTTAAATAACGTGGCGTACGTTCGAGCGGACGAACGTATCGGGGCTTTCGATCTATTTTCGCGACGCATGCGACTCGACTCTCTTTTATACGCGCGATCGAACGCGAGATACGCGCGTGGAAAAGTGACGCGTTCGCTCGGCTCTCGTAGATTTTGAGAGTCCTAGGAGGAGTGCACCATACACACACACATCCTCGCGGTTTTCCGCGGTCATTGTCCTTCGCGCACGAAGTGTCCATCGCGGAGAGAGGAACTGTCCGTGCCGCGATCGGACAGTTTTTTTTTAAGAGTTTTACCTTTAACACTAGCATTTTGTCGTTGATCTTGTTTTACTCACCGGTATTCTGCGCGATAATCGGGTCAATCGCCAGCAACACGACGAGGAAGATAGGAGTCATATTGACCACCTTCTTTCCCGCCTTCCCTCGACCACCCGTGATCACTGCACACTTAACACCACCGTCGCAGCGTGCCACCTATGAAAAGATAAACCACCTTCGTCATAAACATACCACCTTCATCACTGTGTGGGGAAGAGGGCGAATAGAAGCAGGACGATGAAACACGTCTTCCGTCTTCCTGACGAAGACGTAATCGCAGGTGTGGCGCAGGGTAGGATAAACCTCGACGATACTCCTCTCCTTCGTCGCACAATCACAGGCGCCGCGAGGAGAAGACTCTTTCCGGGGTAGGAAAAAATTGGACACGTTGAATTCTCGAGCAGTACGACGCGGATGATTGGCGGCGCTAAGATTAGCGCGCACCAGCGAAACAATTTTTCAGTAGGGAAGAAAGCGTAACGGGGTTTGAGCTACGCGTAAAAAAATACTTGTCGTTTCTGATGCGTTTATGGTGTAACTGTACAAAACAACGGAAGGACGCGAGAGTGCCTATTCAGCGGCCATTGAGAAAAAGTATCGACACACGCCATTTAACACTTTCTCTCTCTTTCTCTGTCTCTTTCTCTCTCTCTCTCTCTCTCTCGCGCACAATAAAATATATTCTGCGGATATGTGAAAAGCGATCGGTGTGGGCGGTCGACGTTAAGGAAGAAAGAAGCGCACGTTTTCCTCTAAGCCGGTCGCTGACATCGCAATAATGGCCGCGATCGTTGTGCCACTTTGTCGCAGTGATTCGCATACGAGGAACTATTTACATTCTTTCACCGTCGCCGCGTCCGCTCGTGTTCGCTCTTGCTGGTTCAATGGAAGGATCAATTTGGAAGGGTGTCACTTCTGGACCGGCCTCCGAAAGATGAACGTCACGACGTATTTCCTTAGAGGTAGACAATATTTCCCTTTTATTTTCTCTCCCACTTTTCGTTCACAAATCTTTCTTCCTTTTCTGTTCCGCCAAGTCAGCTCGGGTTCGCGTCGTTTTCTCCACTCTCAACGCCGATAACAACAGCCACTAATAAGCTACACACGGCGTTCGGTAGTTCAGAGATCCGTACTTCGATGGTGCAAACTATTATCTGTCGCCTTATCCAGCTCTCCTCTGCCGTTCTTCCTTTGTTGACTTTCAGAAATCCCACATTCTTGACTGTGGGCCCTATCTCGTTGCGATTATCTTGAACTCTTTCTTCCTGTGATTCCACGACCATCCCATATTTTTCGCGCGTCCCACGCTCCAAGCCGAGAGCCCTCACGACAAAGCTTCCGCCGAGCTTTGCCGCGCGAGACGTTGACCCTGGACCCGGCGCTGGCCACGGTTCCGGCTCGCGTTACATCCTCCGGATAATTAGGTGTAATTGTCCTTCTCTGCTTTCCCGCAATTTCCACCGAGCGGATAGTTTTTTCATTTTCCACCCGGTGCTCCTAATCTTCGTGTTATATCCCTTTTTTTCTTTCGATTTCTCGTTAATCAAAGTAACTTCCGCTGATGTCGAAAGTTCGAAAGTGGAATAACTGGTTTTTGGATGAGACTAGTGATACGCTGCAACACCGGTCTTTTCCTATAGAATAATGGCGAGACGTTGCAAAATGCCAACGATCCGTTCTGTTTAGCGAACGGAAATCTAGCAGAGAGTCAGACAGAGAAATGTTGCGAAAAAGAACCGAGACGAAAGGTTAGGATTAAGTAGCTCGCGTGATGATATTTATATATGGCAATTTTATTGAGCTCGGTTCGTTGCACTCGCGACTAAGGGCTCCTTCGAATCTTGTTTCGTGCTACCTTCCTCGCCACACGCGACGTTACATTCTCACCATCCGATCGTTGTGAGTATATTTTCCACGATATTTTCCGCTGCATTTGGATATCTTTACACACTTCTCGTCTTCAATGTCGCTCGACATCAACAAAAGCTTAATCCAATTTCTCGAATTTCGAATTCCTGACCGTCCTTCCCATTCCTGCCGTTTGGCTTTTCGGGACGCGTGAATTTTCAACAGCAACAGACTCTTCGGCGGTTATCTGTACGCATCTGCGTCTGTCTCTCTACACGGAGCGAAACTCTAAATAATGTAGAGTATAATGTGCGTTTCTCGTGCAAAAGACGAATCAGTCTTCTTCAGGAAGGTCCGTTTTCGTAGAGAAAGTTTTACGTTTTCGGGTATCAAGAGAAGGACTCGAGTAAACGCGAGCCACGGATTCCTATCGCGTACTCGCGACTCAATTATAAATTACTCCGGCGAGCGAATGAGATCCCGCGTTAAGGGTAGTTTTCTGAACGCGCGCTGCGGCCTGACTGACTCACCCCCATGCCCCCCGACGACACCCCCTACCCTGTTCGTCCACCACCGACATTTCTGACGCAGGCGCGCCGCCCTTCCTGGCCTCGAGATCGCCGTATGTACATGTACGAATTCGCGCCAGACCAGATTTTATGACGATTCGGAGATGCTTCTGGTTTTTCTCTTGTTTTTCTCATCACTGAACTAAAGCCATGAGTTATGAGCTAGTTTATGTATTCCAAGACGTCAGGATGTAAGGGAAAAATCTGTCTCTGGTCTTCAATATTTTTCAATATCCTTTGCTTCTATCGAAAGTACTTTATCCATCTACTAATATTCTTGTTAAAGTGATGATAAAAAGAATAATCTTCTGCTGTAGTGCGTTGTCAGCGACAGCTCTGTGTTTTTTAAAATTGATCGTAAATCACGGATCGTTAATGGCACTGTTACGCGCGCGCGAGAGAGAAAGAGAGAGAGAGAGAGAGAGAGAGAGAGAGAGACGCGGGAGTGATTCGTAGAATTGGAGAACGGGGGCAAGGTAGCCGCGAGTTAGGTAGGGGTTGGTTTCGGCGTTGGTTTAAAAGCGACGCATGCGTCTCTCGCGTAAGGGGATGTTCGGGGTGAGCTGCCGTACTCCGGCCAACGTATCGCAGTTTCTGGCTTGATGTTTGTCCGCGTGGTACTCCCAGGGACGGCTGTGATCGTGGCAACCCACGAGGGTGCAGCTGAACGTACCCGAAGGGACATCTCTCGCGCAAAGAAAGATAAGACAAAGCGGACAGGTGGCAGAAGGAATAGGTCGAAGATATAGAGAGAACTGACAAGAGAAAGGAAAGGGGTGAGAAAGATAAAAAGAGGGATAGAGAGAAAGGACACGATGAAGAAGGAATTATCGATGCAGGACGATGACCATGATCTGCCACGCTTGCGCCTTCTTCCTTCGAGAAATAGTCCGGGTCTTTCCCTTCTTTCTTTCGCGCCGACACTTGGACTCTTCGTCGTCCAGTCGCGGAACTCAAGAGACCCCTGGGAGTCTACGTGGGAGTCGGACTCGATGGGACCGATCGTTTTTTCAACAGGTAAGTGCCGTGACGCGTCTACACGTACATATACCGTGAATGTATCCGTTCACATATATCTTGGAATGCAACAAATCGAATTCCCGATCAGACTAAAATATCACGTGAAGATTGTCACGCAATTTCATAGACATAAAAGTGAACGCGAAAGCTAAGTACATTTAGGGTAAAAGTACCGTCTTTTCCTTGTTGATATCGCGTTGATATCAAACTTTTTGAAAATATCTAATAATCTCTCTTAAAAATTTATTTAAGAAAAAATAATTTTGAATGTCTGAAATCATTGAATAAATAGCATATAATGAAATATAATAGTTTTTCATTACGAAATTAACGAATAATATAAAACTATTATAATATACAAACAATAGACACTATTTTAATAATTATTATTATGCCAAAAGTTGTAACGATTAATTTTATTATGAGATTCATTGTATTGTTCCATTTACTAGAAGATCTCGATGTAAGTATACTTAGAAAATTGGTCGAAATTTCCGTATCGAGCGACGAAATAGGATAGCAGCGATTAATTATTCGTGGTAATTGGTCAATGTTTACGATATCGCCGCGGAAGTAATTTACCTCTCCTTCATGCCTATATTTTACATTCTCCTTTTACAGTCAGCCATACCTTTAATGTTACTCCTTCTTTTTCATCGTTTCTATTCCCCTTCGATCATGTCATCCTAACTCACCTCCACAATGGATGCTCATTTGCAAATGCGTCGGGTCAGCACACAACTCTTTCATATAGTAACTAGTTTCGAATTCTTTAATCTTTTGGCATGTATGGCGCGTGAATAAAAATTTAATTTCGCTAAAGTCTCGTATTAACATGAAAAGTACATCAATATTTATAATAAATCAATATTTATAATAATAAAATAAATATTAATATTTTTATCAGAAATTTTTTAACAAGCATGCACTGAGAAAACTGGTCTGGTTAGATTAAATAGTAATTCTGGTGGAAAATGGACGAATCAGAATTTTCTCACTAAATTTGCTACAATTCTAGTTGAGTTAACTGATTGAATTCTGATTGATATAGTTATTATGGTAAAAATAAGAATTCTAGTAGATTTTACCAGAAATATTGTATCGACCAGAATTCCGATTATCTCAACTAGAGATTTAACTAGAAAATTCTGATTCGTCCATTTTCAACCAGAAATTTTTTTCAATGTGTAAAATATAAATAGATAACAAATGCTAGTGCATACAAATGAATCGTTTTGCAAACGTTATATTAAAGTTGTCATTCGCGTTTAAAAAAAAATATGTAAAAAGTCTAAACCATCTTTAAATAAAATTAAATAAATCTTGGAATCGTTATTAATTTCCAGTATCTAAAGTAATTTTGTAATGTTCGACAGTTTATAATAGGGAATATTATACTAGTCGAATCGCGTGACAACACAATCTACGACAACATATGTAATAATCGTTGTTGTGGTTTAGCCGACTCGACCATTAGTGCTGGTGTCATTAGAGCTACTGCAAACGCCAAACAATTATATATTAATCGCGTAATTCGAATTTGCAGCCTCGGAATATCCGATAAATGTCGAGGGGAAAATATTTATTATGCGTTGCAATGGCGGCGATCCACATTTTCTTTGCTTATACGGAAACTTTACTCATAAATCGAACGTTATTTAAAATGGTAAATAAAGTCAGATGACAGTAAAGTGAGTGTCGAGAGCTTAATGCAGAAATATGCGCAAAAAGCGCGAGATCGCTCGCGCACCAGTCGATGCGCGAAGCGAGGGAAGAGAGGTAGGTGGAAGAAATAAAAACTCGTCTCGCACCGTAGACGGAGGAAATGCGCTCGTCGTTCTCGGTGATAATAAAAAATTCCAAGATGGGCATAACTTAATTTAATACCGTGGCCAGTGCACCGTTGGCCAATGATAAATCCCTCCCATCGCCTGTTCCGGCTCTTTCTGTCCATCCTAAAATCCTTCCACTTCGTTCTTCTCTCGCTCTGAACAAAAGATAACAACCGGAATAAGAGTAACCGGAAAGTACGGCGGTCGAGCGCGGCGGTGGTCTTAATTCAAAGCAAGAAGACGAACGTGCGCGGAAACGATGGGGAGGGTAACTTCGGGGCAGGGTAGAAAGTAAAAATTGTCGACAAGAACTCGTGCCTGTTCGTGATTAAGTTTTTAGCGAATTCAATACGCAATTGAGTTAAAGTTGAAATTATTAATCCCTAATGGAAAAAAATAATCAGGAATATAAACCAGTTAAATGCTGTAACTTCTCTAAAACTTTAATGAAAATCAAGGAACGCGTTGGATATATTCAAATTTGCATTAAAACATTGAGTTATTAGAAATTGCAAATTAAAAATCATTTTATAATATTTCTGTTTACGCTTAATTATTTATCGACATATTTTCTTGCAAAGCAGAATATTTCGTGCGATGAAATATAAATAATTCAACATTATCTGTTTCTAACATTATATGTTCTGTTCACGTTCTACGAGTGTATAAATGGACTTCACTGAATTGTGGCACGATGAAACAATAAATTGAAAAATAGCTGTTGACTCGTGCATTTCATCGTATCTTATTTTTTCATATTTGCTTCTTTCTCCAGAGAATTATTTAGGTAGATTGATGCTCGCAACATCCGCAATTCATAATCAAATATGCTTGAGCGGTTTTCATTTGCAATCAAGTTAGTACTTAAAATGCATTTCCGTTTGTTTATCCCCGAAACGGATGCAACATCCTGATCCGCTTAACGGCGTTCATTGATTTAAAATCAGAGTTAACGCATTTCGAAAATACAGACAAACTCGACGGATTATGAGGAATACGTGATTTCGTTCAACCTGCAATGGTATTAAGTAGAATAGCCGATAATAGTGCTGCCCAAGAGGCTTTAATATAATTTATGGCAAAACTCATCACGCGGTGAACACATGGATTTTTCATGCATAACCCCGTTTGTCTCTTTCTTCTCTCCTGAGACGCTAATGTTGTCTCATTACTTGAAATTCCCCGAAGTTTTTCCCGAACGCTCGCGTTCTTTTTGCGTTTGTTCTGTTTGTGCTCGTCCGCTCAACGCAAAGCGGACGTCAACGATGTTTCTTCCTCGAATCTTTTCCCCATTAACACCGTATTAATGTCGAGACGTCTGGGTTTCTCGCAAAAAAGGGACAAGAAAAAAAATCAGAATACAGACGGTTCCGGGAGGATGGTGGAGAAGCTTGCGGAACAATCGTACACCATGCACATTCCGCTGACTTATGAATAAACATTTTCCGAAGGCACCCAGCGGAAAATTACTCCCGGAAATACCTCGACTTTCGTCTTATATCTTCTCGTGAGAGACTCTGCGCTCTTAGTGTACGATTCACTCCTGTTGTACTATTCGCTCTTGCAAGGCTCGATAATCGAGCCTGAGAGATTTTCGTATCTCGAGAGAAAGTAGTTGAAATATTATGTCATATTTATCCTAATAAAAATCCGTGTTTGTGTTAGTGTTGTCATAACTCTTTAGAAATCAGAAATTCTACAGGATGTCTGGAAATTACCGCCAAATGTTTCGTGCGTGGGTAGAACAGACTATACTGAGTCGAAAAGTCCTGTACCATTTTGCGGTGTCAGCAATAATTAACAAGATATTAATTACTAAACATTGCAAAATAATGATTTGAATAATTTTTTACTCAAATACTATCAACTTTACAGAAAAACTGCAAGAAACAAAAATCATTTATTTCTTCTCATAAAGTTCTGAGAATTTTTTCAGAATTTTTTATTAACTTTTTAGTACTGCATTTTCTTATTTTTAACAATATGAGAAAATACGGTATTAAAAAATTCTGAAAAAATTCTGAAATAATTCTCAGAACTTTATGAGAAGAAAATTAATGATTTTTGTCTCTCGCAGTTTTTCTGTAAAGTTGATAGTATTTGAATAAAAAATTATTCGAGACCAATATTTTGCAATTTTTAGTAATTAATATCTCGTTAACTATTGCTGACATCGCAAAATGGTACAGGACTTTCCGATTCAGTATAGTCTGTTCTACGCACGCACGAAACATTTGGCGGTAATTTCCAGACACCCTGTATATTATAAATTTTTTTTAGAAATATTATTACATTAGTACACATCGTATAAAATTTTTTTAATAGAAAATGTTTTACTTAAAAGAAAAAAAACAAAAATGAAACCATAAAAACTTTAGAAGTTAACGAAAAAATTTTAATAATTCATGGAAAGTTAAAAATAAATAACAAGTATTTTCTATATGTGTAATTGGAAAAATTGGTTAACTGTGATTGCGAAACAAAAGGACTATAAAGTATTTGCCAATGGTGGTTTAACGAATCGTGAAAACTGTTTTTCACAATTTAATGCTCACGTATTGATCAGTGTTTGATAATTAGTCTGCTATTAAAACGTTGGTAAATAGGGAGGAGTTATTGCCACTTTCTGCGAGCAGTGCAAAATCGTTTCGTGTAAAACCAATACGCTAAAGCGCGAATTTATCGAATGGATACTCTCCAGCCTTTCCCTTTTAATCGGATATGAAAGTACCGCGGTTTTGTCGCGAAGATAAAATTATTTGACCCTTCTCTGGATTTAAAATAGCCTTATATAACTAAAATACTTCCAACTACAGTTAATGTAAAAAATTAGTTAATATATTTCAATATTATTTTATTTAAATTAAACAATGCACATGCGGACATGAAATGGATAACAATATGATTTTAATTTTTATTCATACGGTAATATAGCTATTTATAAATGGAATTGATTCACAACGAGTGGAACTTCCTCTTACCCTTCGTCTCCACAACGAAATAAAATATCATAAACGTAATGTAATGCCATAATCAATATCGAACTTTAACAAAAATCGATTTTCTTTTGCGCAACCGCAATATGATTTGCTATTTTTATTCGATTGAAAATCAGCAGAAATAACTGACGATAGTCTCATGAATAGTATATTTATGAATAGTATATTTGTGTAATGCTGGCATCTATTTAAATGTATATCATGATATTACAAGAGTTACAAGAAAAATTGTTCTGTAAGAAAAATTTTAGCTTAAATCATTGTATCGTCGTACACACACTACACATTTACCTACCTACCTACCATAATCAATTCGGACAACGTGAAAAATCACTAGGAAACGTGCAGATTCGACTTTTCCCCTTCTTTCTCCAGAACCTCTTTCCCTTTTCTGACTCACCTTCCTTAGCTGTTAATGGTCTCGATCACGAAAGCAGTTAAAAATCAAGACTCACTCTCCGACACGAAACCACTTCGATTGTAAGGAAACATATAGGAAAAGAACCTCTTCGAAATGGAGGAGCCATTATATCTTAAGGACTTTGTTTAAAATTACTTAAAAGTAAAACTGTTTTTTTTTCTCGAGAGAAAAAGCAAATTCCTAGGTTTAACACATATAATAAGGTATTACAAGCTATTATAAACAGTTGTTATAAATACTAGTAATGAAATAGTTATTTGCTTAAATTATATTATGAAACATTAAATGTATAATGACAGTGATAATGTGTCGTATTTACGAAGCAATCTGTCAAAACGCGAAGATATTAATATCGACTAATGATGCCTTCCATGTGCGAGTTTTCACGAGATCTCATTGGGTGCTTTTATCTAAGCGTGAATCAAAGAAAAGCTGATTTGAAAGAGTGCACCGGATTCGGAAAGGCTCAGAATCCGCCATAACGATTCTTCCTTTCGCGGACGGTACTTAGAAACGCTGAGCCGCGTCGAAGACGATAGAGACGACGCGGTGGGATATCTCTCGTCTCAAAGGCGTCTGTAAGAAAATTCTCGTGGAAAGGAAAAATCTGTAACTCGACGGGAGTAGCGCGAGGAATCCAATTGTCAGTGCCAAAGGAACGACGAGGTTCTAGCTAAAGCGGAGCTTTCGAACTCCGCCGGGTAGTGTGAGTCTTGGCATAGCGAGAAAGGAGATTTGAAAAGCGGGACCGTTGTGCTCGCCGTCGAATACGGATTTCACCGCCAACTAATCCTTGCGTTCTTAGCTCACGATTTACCTCACATCAAGGCGCACGGTTCTTAAACAATGCTCGCGATAACTGATGTTGTGGTTTTATTCCGGCAATACCTTAGTTAAAAGCGACAAATCGCAAAACAAATGCGTATATACGAAGAAAAATACATAAAATACAAAATTACTATTCTCTAAATCTGAATCAATGGATAATCACTGATATCAGTACCAAGTATGCCACTGGTGATCAGTGAATGAAATGTGAGATCCTTAACCTAGCTGATCTTTATTATGTGTTCTAAGTAACCTTGTTTTAGTGCATAAATTCAATGAATATGGTATTGGAAAATTGAAATTAACATGTAAATATCAGTATTTTAGTTATATAATGCTCAAACATTTTTTTCTTTTTTAGTTAAACTTCACTGATTATCAGTGCCAAGTATGACACTGAGTAATTAATGATTATCCACTGATTCAAATTTAGAGAGTACGTATCTGTGATTTTAAACTGAATTATACCATAAATTTTTCACACTGTTTTAAAGATGCTCATTAGTATCAATAATGTTAAATTGCCTATTAATTTAATTTGTAACATTAGATTAAACTTCAACTTCGATCTAAGACTGTGTTTCAAGACCGACAAATAATCAGCGCGCAGTTTGCTTGAACTGGAAATTATAAACTTCACAAAAAATATAATTACACTTAGACGCGCTTTGATCGAATAAGTTTATTTATGTTGAATTATATCATAATAATAGACTCAAAATTTTAGGACAGAAAAAAATCTTAAAAAAATTGGAATATTAACAATTATATTTTTAATCAATAATTGCACGCATAAGTCGTTTCATTTAAAATTTTGAAAATTCGACCAATCGATTATTTAATTTATGTTTATTTTGTATTCCAGCGAGTCTTAACAAAATTGCAAGCGTACAAATGTGGGTGATCCGACAGAAAACGGTGTAACGCGCTAACGAATGCTTTTAATCTAGTTCGGATAGATAGTACCGCCCTATGTGACTCCAACCCTCTTCCCCACGTGACCCCGAGACACCCCGATCCCGGGGTGACTACAACGTGATACGTCGTACATATACGAACATGCCCGTGTAAACGAATGCGTCCGCAATCGAACGCGAGCGGTCGGTTCAGCTACACATTCTCGATTCCATCATTTGGGTTTCCGTTTGTAAATCGGCGAAGTCGGACGCGTGTGTAAACGATCGACCAATGCGGCAGTAACGAAGTCAGCGTTTGCTCCGCCTCAACTCCACACATATACGTATGTCAGTATTCATCCAGTAAAAACGTTCCGTTCGTTAAACTTATAATAAATATTTTATCATTTTAATACTGAAATAAATTTGTGATTAATAATCGTTTTTTTTTTCGTGCAATCATTTCGTGTAAATTATATTCATTCAGTTATATACAGTGCAGTCCATCGCATTTTACATAAAGTCATTTAAAGAAAACTTCAATAATGGAATAAAAATCATACTGCAGGAAATTTCATTTCACGATTATAATCTCCACCTAATTTTCTCGATGCAATCATTTTATTAAATTTCCTACCGCAGTCGCGCCAAGTAAATTATTGTTGAAATTATTTAAAATTGATTTAAACATCTGCATACGAGAGGTAAAGAAAAGTGAGGAATTTCGGAGCGTGGATGCTCGTAAGAATAAATAGAAGGGAACGTTCTGCAAACTAATTTAGATGGAGACACAATTTACTTTATTTGTGGAAGTCCAATGTACAAACTATGCGATGTATCAAGAGAGGAACAGTATGACTTGTAATATTTATCTGCTAGTTTATCAATTCCGGTCGTTTATCAATTTTAATTGAGTAATCTCAGTAAAGACATCGTGTAATTTTATTTTATTTTATTTCATCTCTATAAAGATTGATTTCCGGGGATTTTTTGTAAGGCTACATTTATCTATTTTTGTAGGCAAAATATGCTCTACATCAAAATTTCCTTACATCATTTTATACATGTTAATATCTATTAGATATAAAAGCATTATCTATCGATATACGAGGTAGAAAGTGAGACTGTTCGCGCATTATCGGATGGTAGCTGTCACTAATTAATTTAAGTAGTAAAGGGGTAGATACTTAAAACACCACGACGGAGCACGAACAAAACACCGTGAGGTAAAATTGCCTTATGGTTCAAGTTTTGAAAGTCTAAGACGATAGACGATAATATCGTTTATATTAAATTTCCTTCTTTCATAATTAAGCATAATTATGTCGACTATTAAAGTTCCAACGGACGTAAGAGGAAGTTGAATAGAGAAATTAAAATTTCAATGTTCCGTGATGGTTTCATACGATTGCGGAAAAGGCTAATTAAAATCCAGCTTCAGTCTCATATGTCGTTCATTTTGAGAACTGACAATTAAGTACCGTTTGGTAAAAGTAATGAAGAACTTCACGATTTTCCTACCAGAAATATTCATCTCGGAGTTCGCATTGTAACAACTTTTTGCTAGTATAATTGTTTACAATACTCGTTTATATAAATCGATACACGAAAAGAACAACTTTATTCGAAGTATCTATTTAATAATTTAGGTAGATACGAAAATTATTTTGTTGGACTATCAAAAGAATTATGTAGGAAACTCAAACATAAAGAGAAATGTTGCAAAAAGTCTCGACATTCTAGCAACTAATTTGAGCGTCCCACATAATTATTTTGACAGTCTTATAAAATTATCAGATCTCTGTGTATATATATAGTTAAATTTTTTAATATTTCAGCAAAACCATTCTTTCTATAGACTCTTACTTTGTATCATATTATAGGTATCTACCTCCTGTATATTAATTTACTACTAATCATATTTATATCGCGCGTAAGCAGTATTGTAAATATCCATTGTCTCTTCTTATGTGGACGATTGTTACAAACCGATAATGTAAAGCATTATGTGCATCTGTTTAAATTTTCATATTAGAGATTAATGCTTTTATTATAGTTTCATGGGAATATCGCAATTAAAACAAGACTATGAAATTCAGATTTCCTAAACGCAAATACGTTTCGATTGTAATCCGATGGCAGTGCGCAATTTGTAATAGCCGCGTAATTATCAATACGTGTTTAATCCATTAGCAAAATTTTGAATTGTTAGATATATATTCGACAAACAGCATCACGATTTATCATGTACAATTGAGAGGAATAGCGCGGTTATAATAACATATGTATCAAACAAATGTAGGAGTTCTTTAGATAATAAATTCGAAGCCAGGAATCGTTGAAGAGGCAGAATTATGGAATTATCAATGTTAATATATACAAGTACGCCTACACGCAATTGGAATGGCCAGTACCGAAAATTGTATTACTGACGCTTGGTGTAACGATGAATTGATGTTACAGAAAATTATTCGCGCGAAAGATTTCTAGTTTATACGTTTTCCGTTACCCAAGAGGACGAAAGGGAAGAACAAAGAAGGAACGGATAACACCATAATAGAAAGTCAGATTGCGCTTCCATGTCTTCTCACTTCCTCCCAGTGTGTTCCTCGCTTTTCCCTACCTCTCTCTCCCTTTCTCTGTCTAACCTTCTTTCTCCCTTTTCACCTACTCCCCTCTTTTCTCGCGTTTCTGTCACTCCATCTTGTTCTCTCAACGCGTTACGTCCCCGTAACAAGATCCGACAACAATGCTCTTCTCTCGCCTTTGTTCCAAAATTCTTTGCTCGGCGTTGAGGCTTTGTGTACTCGTCATCTGTATTAATTAAAAGTTTTTGAAGACCCCTCGTATCTGTCTTTTGAGTCTAGACAACAAGTCAACGACTGTAAAGCTTGCAACACAAGTTCGACACTTCCTCCACGTGCCATCCTAATCCCACTTCGTACACTTCTGTACGAACAACTTTTTTCTTAACTCTTTTATTAGCTTTTTCGAGTTTTATCGCGATGTTCATGTGATTCCCTTCGACTCAATCCCTCTTAAAGCAGAATTGCCGTTATTATTTAATCTTGATTAAAAATTTGTTGTAGATTTTTTAAAGACGATTCTAAAATTGTCAATTAAAACCAAAAAAATTAATTTCAAAATGTAAACTTTATTTTCCTGTTATATTCTACCAAAATTGTTAATAATAGTTCTTAAAATAAATAAATAATCTTTCATTTCACGATACAAAATGAGAGAGAGAGAGAGAAGAACAGTAAAAATATATATATCTAGATTATTTGTTTCTTTTATTTGCTATTAGTCATAAATTTCTTTTTTTTACTAACTAATCTTATTTTACTAGATTGAATACCACAATAAATTATAGGAAACAATTCCCTTCGTGCCATTTATCTACTCGAAGGTTCGAAGTCGGAGTAACATTTCTGAGATTTTTCGGAAGCTGGAAGAATTCTCGTCCATAATGTAGATTTTCCAATACGATAGCATAAAGAGATGAATATGTTGGAAATATAGAAACGCACTTCCAATAAATATATAATAAATCCTGCTTTCAATTTTGATCAAATGGACTTTCTATCCATTAGAATTTAAAAGACAAACTATCTTTGGAAAAATTTTGCTAGGAAGCGCATATATTTTCTACAACAAAAAATCTGTTTTCACTAAATGTCTTGTAATGTTCGATAATTTGTGATAAACCATCGTAATGAATAATGAAAGGAGAAAAATAACGATTTCCTCGTTCCTTAATTACAAATGTGATGAAAGAGAATGTGTGGAAACTGAAGGCATGTCAGGTAAATCCAACGCGATGATATGCAGTTATAATATCAAAATCACGTTACTCTTCATTTATTCTAATTCATAACGGCACGTTCCATTTTTAACGTATGGAACTTCGTGGCGAGAATTTTCCCACAGTTTTTCCATTATTCCGATGCCGATAAAAAAATTCAAGTGCTGGTTTACGCTTTCACAAAGTATCATTTATTCATTTTTCCATTACAAATTTAAAACAAAAAATGGGAACCTAAATCTTTTAAATTTGTAACATCAACAAAGTCTATTGCACGGCCCGAATAAATTTTTCCAAATTTATTTTTAAATGCATTTCCAAAGTCTTACGTCGTTTAAATTGTACCCCAATGTTACGTAGATTTATACAAATATTCGACAATTTCCGATAATCGACAGGAATTCATGATCTCACTAGGCCTGAATGCAATTAGATACGTGGCATGTCGTCCATATAAATCTTAATATGTTCAAGTGTCAATCATGACCTGGCTTTATCGTCGTGATATATCGTCCTGTCGACATGTCTCTAATTCACTGATAACGCCTCGTCATTCGCAGCGTTATATCTATGAAATTAAACGTAGGCCAAGTACAAGCGAAAGGAAGAGAAAGCGATCGTAGATAGGATAGGGATTCCACTTCCTCGTGTTCCTACCAAAGATAGGTAGCCCTCTTAACAGTGGTACGAAACGCCATTGTATAGAATTCAACTGGCCGCTTGGGTTTTCCGCTCTTTCCGAAAAATATCCCTGCTCGTTTTACCTCTTCTTTCGTCGCCTTTTCCCTCTCCTCCCTCTTTTTTATTTTTCTCATTCGATCTCCGTGCTCTCAACATCCCTTGTCAGTCGATCCCAAGCGAGATCTCTAATGGAATTGTTCCGTCGGACGATATCACGCGCCGGTTCTGCATTTTTCATCGAGCATTGACTATTCGAACCACCATGAAACTCTCCTCGACGGATCGTTACATACGAGTTGGTACAGAGAAAAAGCTCGCCGGGACTTGGCAGCAGGTTAACGTTTCGAATATTCGCTGAATGGTAACTCGCTCGTCACGGACTCGCGTATATTGTTTTTGACCCGCTCGCTTTCACGATACGTTCGTATGCAATTACTTTCAAATGCACGCAGATAAATCGAATGCAGCACGCTGATAAGGGTGCAAAAAACCGCCGAATTGGATGGACTTTTCGATAGTGAGGATCTTTAATATTCGCTTCATCGTAACAATTAAGTTAGGATATGTTAAGCATTACCAAAAAGTGATTACAATATCAAATTGTGGAAATACAATTTTATATTTCATAAAAACTGTGAACGACACAATACCGGAGTTACGCAAAAATAAATTTCAAAAAAAAACGTATTGTATATAGATGTTATAAAAAATACTGTTAAAAGAATACAATTGTCAATTATACAACATTTTACGCTTCTCTAGTTATCGTTTCGCTTTGTTCGCTGTACACATCTTGTATTCTCTTCATTCCTTTAATTCATACTTTAGCTTGTAGTTTCTAAAAATACGAATTAACTTCACACTATAGGAGGCTGGGTAAATCGGGGGTATTACCGGAAACCTTTTTTACGACTTAAGGGTTTTACCAGGTTTAAAAGTGGATAAGATAGGTTACGAAAAGTGTGTTAGAGATACAGTCGATGTACCATGAATTAAGGCGAATAATTCTATTAAGCTTTTCCTTCATTCTCATAACATAAAATGTAATAGCGTTATAATATCTTGCACACGTGCATATTGACTCTGCAGTTGTGT
Source organism: Trachymyrmex cornetzi (assembly GCF_001594075.2). Classification (NCBI taxonomy): domain Eukaryota; kingdom Metazoa; phylum Arthropoda; class Insecta; order Hymenoptera; family Formicidae; genus Trachymyrmex; species Trachymyrmex cornetzi. Next base: position 2,174,324 of record NW_017295861.1, on the reverse strand, counting down.
TTCACGTATGCTTTTTTTCCACATTTCGTCACGTTAGTGTCAATGAAGACTGATAATTTCTATGAAAGTTAAAATTTCGTTCGACAAATACAAAGAAAATGCTAAGAATGGGATCTATTGCATACTTTCAGATCTCATTCTGCGCAATGAATAATTGGTTTGCAAGTAAACATATTAAAAAATCATTAGAATAAGTTTTCTCTTTCATTTAACTTTTAAATAATTTAAAGATATGCAAAATAGAATAGGAGCTCACAATATCGCAAAAAATTTTTAATTTTATAGTTATATTTTTTATTAGCATATTATGTTACAGTTAAATTTATATTAATTATAAACTAATGAGATAGAAGAATTTAAAAACAAACGACTGTAAGACTTCCGGGCATTTAAGCAATATTTTTATTTTCCTTTTATAAAATAAGATTTAAAAAAAATTATACCTGGGGTGCTGTGGCTATCTTCCATATATTCATTTAAAGGTTAATTATCTAATGCAGTACGTGAAGTATTACATGTTTGATTATCTGTTATTTACTGTCATATTGACATTATTCTACTGCGTTTAAAAATATGAGCTCAAATATTACGATTAAAAGATATCAGCAAAAAAATTTGATTCGGTATTGTAGCCACCCCATTAAAAAAATTTAATATTAGAGTATAAAATTATAATTTCTTGACAATAACAATTGAACGACACAACGATAACAATTAAATGACACAACAATAACAGATAATTATCGAAGTGTGCACGACGAGCGATTTTAAGAGCTTTCTTAATTGATCGACCGAACTGAAGGAGTAAAAGGAAATCGTTAAGAAGTGCGAGCAACTAAGGAAAATTAAGGGAATATCGAAGTGGTGGATGGGATGACGATGGAAAGTTCGCGCACTACGGATAGAGATCGAGAGCGTAGAGGGTCGAAGGGGAGGAAGGGGGACGAGGCAAAAGGAGACGAGTGGAAGAGAAAAAGAGGGCTCAAGTGGCTGCAACTTCGGGGGTTTTCTAGTCGTCCAGGTAGCCGTAAAGAATTCATGAAAGGTAAATCATTTCCTTCGACCGCTCGCTCGCTCGCCTTGCGGCGGAGCGCCGGAGGTTTCCTTAATGTTGCGATATTTTACGAGAAAACTCTTTAAATCTAATATATTACCGGCAGTAATTAAATATAAGTTACACCGTGGCGAAGCTCGCGCGGTAAAGTATAGTCCGTCAGCGAGAGTGCGCGATACCGACGTTTCCCGAAGGGGAATTGGACAATAATTCACCACTCGTGGAGATGGAAACTTTTGACAGCTTCGCGAGCGGGGCGAAGGCATCACCGTCGCGCCAATACTTTTATAGCTGGCAGAATTTACAGAAATGTTCGCCGCGGACCTTGTTCCTCGTTCCCCGTCGTCTTTCACGCTTTCTCGAATAACAAGGATAACATTTCGTGAGGGCGGTAACATTTTGCTGACAAATTGATCGTTATCGATGGACGTTGATTGGTCGCAAAACAATCCGCGAAGAATCACGACTTTTCTCTTTTACTTTTCTATTTTTTTTTTTAACTTTAACTATTTCTGCCCTGTCGGAATTTCAAACTTGAGTGCGAAAACTTCTTTCGTTCCCCACGAAACTGCACCGGCCCAGTCGCTCGCTCTACAACTATCTCGCTCTCTCCGGAAAAGCCGACACGTCGACTACGAAGTCAGGTGTGCCGCCCGTTACCTAGTTGGGATTTATGTATGTCACGACAGCCTGTTGCTCGGTAGCCAACTCATACGTATTAGGCTCGAGCTGACGACAGGTAATAGCCGGGAGCTAAGTCTAAAACATACCACGCTTCTGAACATCAAATTTTCCACATTAAATTTCACTATTTCCCCTTTAGGCAGAGCAGACGTGTGGTTTGAGGTTATCGCGAATTTCAACATTAAATAATAACTTCGCTCTTTGTTACCTATTCGTTCACCTAAAAAGATTACATGTGAATAACAACTCGGACAGTCGAATTACACGTTCGAATTGTAATATAAATTTCGATCACTATTCATCGGTTAAAATAGCGATACTCTTTAGTCAGATTATCTGCGTCCAGAAGCCCATTCGAAATTTCGATTATCCATATCGATGCAATGCCCATTAAGCGTTATAATCAAAGGATAATGAGGCTGATAAGAGATTGCGTAATAATCTGATACCTATACAGAACATCACGCTTATACATTAGCCCCACAAGCGCATTAGGATTGAAAGATTATATCTAAACTATTGTTTACATAGAATAACACAAAATAACTTCTACTTTTTAAGCAAAATTGCAATAATATTCAACACTAAGTTCTCTCTGTTATCGTAAGTGTTTTAATTTTTATAAAAGATATTACATATCGCTGATGAAAAAGTGACACAAATTAGAATTTTTGAAATAATGAAAATCAACTCTAAAGACGTATATTTCTGACGTTGGAAAAATGATACGTTCTCTCTTTCAATTTACCGCTAGAAGACAGAAGTATCGCTTCTGTCATTGATTAAATTCATAATGATTATTTATATGATAAAAGAGATATTTTTTTGCAAACTAATTAAAATTGCTAATACATATATTTTTTTAGTTATACATGAAGAAATGTTGTGTAATGCTAAAATATAAAAAAAATTCATATTTGGAGTTATGGCATTTTTTCTTAAAAGATTTCTTAAGTATACTTTAATTAGTACATAGTAATAATAAAAATACATCTTATTTCATTGACATTGTTTTGTATATTTAACCTTTCACTAGTGGACGATTCAGCAATCGCATGTGCGACGGAGCTAAATCAAATGTGACCCAAAAATAAATCTTGTATTTTATATGAAATTATAAGTAAAATGCATTTTTTAATATTTATTTTATTAAAACAAAAAATACTAAGGGTTATTTTATTTATTTAAATAACACTTGACTGAAATTACAGTAATAATTCACTTACAGTAATTGAAGGAAAAAATATATTTATGAAATGTTCTATTTTTAACACATTTGATCCTTGTATATTATATATATTATTAGGATCCTTATCTGACGAATGATCTCTCTGAACAGACAGTGAAACTCTTGACTTTGAACGAAATATGAAATATTTTCAATTTCATTTCACAAAGTGTTAATCTTTCTTCGTCACTACTCCAATCAGCAAAGTGCATTCTTCGATGCTCGAATACACATGTCGTCGCTAAAGAAAAAACTGAAATACGAGAGAACAATTGCGAGTATTATTGCTCTATAGTCTATCTCTCTACTCATGTATATAACAAGTTTATTATTAGATCTCAAGTGACCCGATGTTCGTGTCGACAGAGAGTTAAGAAATAAAATGTTTGAATTGAGAACGAATTAAGAAGAAACTATTTTCAAACTTCAAATTTAAAAATATAATACTTTCTTCATTATTTTTGATGTATGACATATTCAAAGTATCTCAACTCTGAAAGTTACGCTATATTAAGACTGCAGTGTTCAAATTTTAAAAACTCACGACATAGTTTTAAAGAATATATTATAATTGAAAGTATAACATGGAAAGAAAGTGAAGTGTCATACATATTCGTTTTATATTCTAATTGATACATTGCTTCCAATTCAGAATTTTACACAAATGTCTTCCTTAAAAATTGCTAATTTTGAAAAGTGTCGTTTTTCTGTCAAAGCGGTGATATATTATATATATTCTTTGAAAATACACTTATTTAAACTTCTAAGTTCTTCCTATGGATCAAGTTCTTCGTAACAAAGTGACAACGACATTAAAGGATCATGTATTTCGTTAAAATTTAAGAGCAAAAATTCGAGAGAAAATTACTTTCGTCCCCAAGTGTAGTAGGGCGCAAAATTTTTAATATCAGGACGTGATTTAAGACCTGTGGTTAATTAAATGGGATCGAAAGGATTCACACAAAATACCATTCACTCGTGAAAAACATCTGTACCATCTTAATATTTTCCGGAATAAAAATTTTCGAGTGATTTAATTTGTCAAACTGAAAATTACCTGCCATTCATCGAATACCTTCTCAATTTTGTAAACTATTTTTTTATGGATATGCAGACGCGTGTACTCTCTGAGAACATGATGTACTAGCGATAACCAAAGGCAAGCAAAGGAAAAAGCGAGAAGGTATAAGAAAGATAAATCACGAACTCAGCGGCGATCAATCTCGGGATATCTGCTATAGAAAGCCCTATCGTATCTAAGCCGTAACTTAAAGTCTGGAAAGGGGAATATGATGCACGGACGGTTGTCGGTCCATGAAAGTTGTATGATCCTTTTTTTATTGCAAGTCGACCGTCGTGTCGCTCTTAATATAGTAGATGAAAATGATAACAGTCTCAACGATCCTTCTGTAAAGCAGTCTCCGCAAAGTTCCCCGGTTTCTCCTTATTCTTCCCTCTTTTGTGCTTACGCATCGTGTGTAATTGTATCGTCGCGCTTTCAGAGAACACGCGTCCGTAAACGGGGGTAATTTTCAAAATTCGCGAAGTCAATATTAGACAAGATGTAGAGTGCTTTCAAAGTAAGAAAGATGTAGCGCAATATAGTTCGGTAACTAGTGTCCTTCCGGAACTTACAAAAGGACTGTTCCTGCCTTCCCTTCAGTTAGCTTTGCGAAAACGTGTCCCCCTCAATTTTCTCCGGAATATCAAGATAGATCAAGGCATAGTCCAAAGTTGCGCCGTCGTGACATTAATTCGGCAGGTCGTAGAACTACTTTCGTGAGTGCTATCTAAACATGCTAATCCCTACGTGGCCACTGGAAGCGCACCCGAGTAAGAGGAGCGTCCATCCTCGTTCTCTGTGGCTCGCCCTTAGTATCCGTTTCGGGAACCGCAAAGCCCGCCAGGCCGTCGAAACTTCCCCGCAGGACATATAAATGGCCGCCTTGGGGACAGCGCTCGACGTGAAAGGAGGGACGGTATCGGCCGACCGTTTCGCAAGGAACTCTCCGCACGAATGTCGAAGGTGACCCCGGACCAAATTTACTGAGGGGATCGAAGATAGTGTGCTCTGCACAAAGAGAGATCATAGATGATCCAGCCATCGGTTTTCTTCCTTTTTCCCCTTTTTTGTCCGCGAATCTCCAAGACGCACGGCACGCGACTATCGCGGTTCATGGTAATGCCTTTCACAACGGAATATTTACCGAATCAGTTTCTTATGGTTAGTGATGCTTTAAATTTAGCGGTGGAAAGATGAGACATGATCGTAAAATATGGCACGCATCTATATAATGTATCCCTTCTTGCACAGAACTTATAAACTTTATATAGCGTTGCGTGGACTTTTTCCGCAAAGTAAACATCAAATTCTAGGGCGCGCCCTTATTTATATAAAAGATATAAGATGATAACGTCGTAAAAAGGCGAATATTCGCGATCATACACATCTAAGATCTTGTTGAATTTCCAGAAGCCTTAAAAGAATCGCGTTTCCCTTCCTCGCATAAAATTGCACTGAGAGAAAAATGTTTTGTATTTGTAACTATAATTATATATTACTATAATTATGATTATTACTGCTATAATAATAATAACAGTAACTATACATATATATATAGTTCTAGCAACAAATGTAATTGTCTCAAAATATAACTATAAAATTAGTCACTTGAATCATTTTTATGATTATAATAACTATAATTATAGTAATTTTAGGTCGCCAACTATATGCATTTGTTGCTAGAACTATATACATATATAGTTACTGTTATTATTATTATAGCAGTAATAATCGTAATTATAGTAATATGTAATTATAGTTACAAATACCAAACATTTTTCTCTTAGTGTGGTTTAGTAAAAAAAAATTAATATTTAGTGGAACTATTAAAAAAATACAATCGCTTTAATGATTAATAAATCGAACAGATCCAACATTTTGTTTCTTGTTTCTGCAGCGAAAGGAAACGTACATCTCAAAGACTTAAGTAAAAAAAAAAATTATAAGTACGCCAAGTCTAGAGATACGTTTTGTGTGATTACAATCCATCAAAACTTGCACAATCAATTATTAAAAAAGAGCCCGATATATTTATCTAGTTTGCTCGTTGATATCAGAATTTCTTCATATTGCAGGATTGTGCGCGGTAAATTTAAATTATTATAATATAAGTTCAAACGGTGAACTATTTGTTACTATAAAACTATTTAATCCATAACGAGATCGTAAAAAGCCTAATACATAATTGAAAAGCACGGACAACGAGAATAAATAAGGAATACAGATTTCAATCGATTTTTATATATAATACATGCAGCAGAGTACGGTTTCTAATAGATTAAATATAATTCCCTGTTCACATTGTCTGCGGTTTTCAATTGTGTCTCTGGTTTAAATCATAATGACCCTAGAATATTGTCCTAATTTTTAAATATAATACAATAATCTGAAAATTTTAAAACTTCTAAAATTAATAACAAAAAACTTTAGTGAATCCCAAGAACTCACATGTATCTTCAGTGTCAAACAATGCATATTCCTATATAATTACGAATTAAATTCTCTCTCTCTCTCTCTCTCTCTCTCTCTCTCTCTCTCTCTCTCTGTAAATTTTATTTAAAAAAAATGCTTTTCATCAAAAAACGTTGCAACAATTATTTGACAGACCAATATGCTTAAATTGATTTTTTCTGTAAGCCTATGAGAGCAAATCGGAACACTTGCTATTGAGTGGATAAATTTCACATCCGTGAATAAAGTCGCCATGATAGGTGCATATATGTCACAACGCATATACATTGTGCGATATTTCCTACTTTTATAGTTTTTCGCATATACATTTCGCTCAATAATGTCGTCCATTGAAACAACCTGGTAACGCATTTGCTGTTTCGTCGTCGACGCGTTGCACGGGTAAAAAACGAGTTTCGCGTGTAGACCGAATACAATCGACATCGCTAGCGCAACGATGTACCGCCATGTTTGCATGTGGGTAGATATATATTGCATATAACCCGCATGACCGACAGTCACGTTCCTGTATTCGATACCGAAAACAAAATACAGCGAGCTATGTCCGAGAAACAGTCTCCGCATTGTCATATGCTAAAAATAATATTTTTCGATAAATATTCGCGAAATACCTGGGTTTTCTATAGGTTCGTACATGAGTAAAAAAAAACAGAAAGAAAAAACAAACGCGAGGAGATTACCGTGCTGTGTGCGCGTATATTAAAGTACACATGAAACCGAGAGGAGTAATGCAAACTAGTTTATATCATTAGTGGGATTGCAAAACGGAAAACGTTCAAAAGCGTATTTCGCTCTGCGACGTGGATGACGGTAATGCCATATGTTAATTCAACTGTATGAAAGACGACGAAGACGAGCAACAGGAAGCAAGAGTCCACTTGGTGTGTGCCCGTACATACACACATGATATAATATGCCGTGTGTGCACTGTACAAGTCAGTCGAGAATCCGCTGGCCGGCCATATAATTTTGTTTGTTTATGGTCGACGCGATGGTCGATTTTTCACCCTTAATGGACGCGCTTCAACTGACAAATGACCGCCGGCCGATCCTTTTTTCCGGACTGTCGTCCGGAGTAAGAGCGTCTGCGGCGTTGGCTTATGCCGCTTATTTAATGTCCGTTCTCGTAAATTTAGAGGTAGCGACTATGTCTACTGTACGTCTACGATGTGTGTATAAAATATAGAAGGTGGTCGCAGTGCGAAGCGAACTTGGTGATTTCGAGTATAAACTTGAGCTCTGCATCGCATATTTTTCTACCATGGTACCTACAATGTTTGCATTGCCTGGGATAGAATTTAAGCAATATTTTTTTCAAGTGCAAGATTTAGTTGTAAAGAAAGAAAAATAAAGACTGTATAAAAAGGATGACAAATGAAAACACGACACAAAAAATAATGCAATTAAAATTTAAGCGCGATTTTAATTTTAATGCTACTATCCTGTTAGATATTGAAGGAGCAATGCTAATTCAATCCTCTGAATTAAATAATATTTTGATATTTTTTACTTATATATACGTCAAAATGTGTAAATCAATCCATTTCCGTGGTTGAATTACTTAGTTTCAAAGTAAACACCATCCAAATTAATGTATATACTTAATAAATAATTAACCATATTTCAGTTCAATTTAATATATCGTATTTCTCGAATTAAATTATTGTTTAATTCCATTGTTTTAGTTAAATAAACGACATGTTAAGTAACAGCAGTGGCGATCTATAGAATGACAAAATAACAAATTGAGTGTAATTTGACATTATGAATTTAACAGTCTACAATTTGAATAATTTCAAAAATAAATTGTGTATGTATGAATAAAAATATTCGACTATACAGAACAAAATTAATTTCACTGGTAAAAATTACATTTTTCATATCAAAAAAATGCATTTTTATTGTAAAATGTCACGCGTGTATCCCTACAGTATCACCGACCGGTTAAAATTCTAAAAGAGTACACGACGCGAGGCGTATTTATAGAATAATTAAAACGGTGCGGATACACAAACTTGGCTCCCGGGGAATGTCGTATCGAGGATAAAAAGAGAAATGGGGATGAGAGAGCAGAGCGGGCGCGGGTGGCGCGCGAGACAAGGTGAGACAGGGTGAAGAACCCGTGAAAGTTTAATTTCGAGGCAGTATCGGCCGGCACAGTGCCCGTATACCACCGGGGCGGTGTTTAAGCTGCGTCGTTGCATCCAACACTAAATCATAAGATATTAGAGTGTTCCGGACTCTCCCCGCGCACTCCGGTTCGCCCTTCTCACGCGAATCCTTTTGCACCTCCGTGGCCCGGGCACGGGGTAGAACCAATTTTTCTCTCGGCTGTCGCGCCAAGTTATGAAGAAATGAAGCTACCCTGTACCCTGTCTGCCACCTGCTTCTTTAGTTTCTCTTCTTCCTACCTTCCGCCTTTACTCCACGGATACGTCAAGGGTCTTCCGTTTTTGTCACGTTCTCGCGACCAACCGGATGTTTACCTATCCCTTGGCCGAAGAAACGCGTCCGTTTCCATCTGGTAATACCCGTGTTTCCCGTCGACATCCATCTCAGTGGAATCCAATAAAATCAGACGAAAGTTAATGCTTGATATGTTACCGCCTTTCTCGCGCAACGTCAGCGGGAAAATATCGGTGGTGTCACAGTGAAAATTGCCCTCGAAGAAGAGACGCAGATCGTCATAGCAGACGGCGCCGATAGCATTTCGATAGTTTGCGTCGAGTAGATTTGAATTTTGATTCCGTTTGATTCCTATTTCTCTAAAAGGGGGCTTTCCTCTTAACGAGATAGAGGGAAGTTGCTGCTCCAGGGAGAAGTGTGATCTGCTTGGGGCTGAGAAAACGTGTAAAGAACAGATGAACGTAGCGATTACGCGTACGAGAGGCACTTAAATGGAACGGAGATAAAAATAATGGAGCTCTTTCGATCACTGGGCGCGCGATAAGAGAGGGTGGAATCGAGGCGTCGGAATAACAAAAAGATATTTGGTTCCGTGTTCCCGTCTCTATTCCTCCGCTGTGATTTCCATTATGACACACGGCAACGATCATTGTCAGTATAAACACAACGCGCATCGATTTGTGAATACATGCCTCTCTAAATCTGAATCAGTGGATAGTCACTAATTATCCAGTGGTATACTTGGCACTGATAATCAATAAAGTTCAACTAAAAAAGGAAAAATGTTTGAGCATTATATAACTAAAATATTGATATTTGCATGTTAATTTCAATTTTCCAATACCATATTCATTGAATTTAAGCACTAAAACAAGGTTAGTTAAATCACGTAATAAAGATTAGCTAGGTTAGAGATCTCACAGTTAATTCACTGATTAACAGTGTGGCATACTTGGCATTGATATCAGTGATTATCCACTGATTCAGATTTAACATGTGAAAAAGTTAAAAGAGGAAGAAACTTTCCCTGAGACTCTCAAAATAAACAATGAAAAATTTAGACAAATGAGAGTCAAACGCGGTAAATAGAGATCAATTAATCTTATAAATTATAATATACTTTCTGAATCTGAATCAGTAGATAGTCACTAATTACCCAGTGGCATACTTGGCACTGATAATCAGTAAAGTTCAACTAAAAAAGGAAGAATGTTTGAGTATTACACAATTAAAATACTGATATCTACACGTTAATTTCAATTTTCCAATACCATATTCATCGAATGTAAGCACTAAAACAAGATTAGTTAGATCACAAAATAAAGATTGGCTAGGTTAAGGGGATCTTACATTTAATTTACTGATTACCAGTGGCATACTTGGCACTAACATCAGTGATTATCCACTGATTCAGATTTAGAGAGTAATTTTAATACTCTTAAACAATAGTAATCGTCATACATAAAGTTTGAACGTTTCCATTCGCTTTAGGGTCTTCATCAGTGATATGTTTCTTCAATAATTTTTTCATGTCCCCTATTCCATCATAATGGATTAAAAGATCTAAAGTGAGATATAACCATTTGATTATAAATTTAATAAGTGAGACTTTCATAAGAAGATGAAAAACAAATTAACAAAGAAAAAAGTGTTTTAAGAAAATTGAGATAAAGTTACAGACCATTATAAATAAAAGACTTATAGTAATCAATATAATATACAGTAGTTGTTAGTTGGAAAAGAGACAAGAGTAAGACGAAAATATTATAATAGACTCTATCATAAATTTTGCATTTCGGTCGTAATGTAGCGTGCTTAATCGACGAACAGCGTTCGCCAACAGCTCGCGTGAGCGATGCTAAAATATTGTCTGACGTTTCGGAAGATGTCGGAAGATGGTATAATACATAGTATGTGCGTACGAGGCTAAAACTCGAAGCTCGAAAGACGTAAAGCACGGTACGAGGGAGGAGTTGGGTGTTTCGTTCGTCTCGCCCATTGTGCCAGCGCTATTAAATTAAATGCGGAAGAAACTACTTAATGCGCGTTCCATATGCAGATTCACGTCTCTGTCCCCGCTTCCACGCGGTCTCATACCCGCGAGATAATATGGCCTCTTTGTATCCATTTTATGACGCCCGTTGCCGTAAAGTCTTGGCAGCTACGGAACCTTAGGGTAAGAAAGTTACACCAGCTGCTTTCCCGTTCTTCCGACACAACGCCGTCGATGTATGAATAGACACATCTCCGGCCTCTCGTTTAATCGATTACCTACCCGGAGGACACTTAATTCGAGCGGTATTTCTGTTTACCGAAGGGATACGAGCGACGGCGACATCGAAAGCATCGCCAGGTTAAGCCGTGGAGTCCGCAGGATGACGGACAATGAGGCGGGGGCTGCGGGTAATCGGGGGGTTTTGTTTGCACGGAAAAGTACACATCGACACCGTGATCCGATAAAATCCTAATTAAATCGATTAGGAGAGCGCCACGACGGGGGTGTGCGAAGGGGGTGCTCTGACCGCTACTGGTAAACCGTCGACCGGAGATAATGCTATTGGAAACTTGCGTAACTGCAGGAGGACAAGCAGGTATATGGGAGGAGCTGGAAGGAGGAAGAGGTCGCGCTCGATAATATCGTAGACTTCGGATGTACGGGGTTGAAGGGTTCCATTACTGCCGATCGCGGGAGACTATTCGGATTAAATGGTGAGACCATGCGCTTGCCCGCGCGAATGTTTCCGTAAATTTCGTTGAGTATTCGTTACCTCCGAGATAATTTGCCACAATAAACGGCGCGGAATGAATAACGCAAATTCCCATTTCACTCAATCACTATAATATAAATTATATTTCGCAATCTAATCATTTCATCCTCTATTTTACTTCAGCCATTGTAAATATTAAAAGTTTTAATTACCGGTCTAATGAATGTATGAATTAATGTAAAAATAATATTTAATCTATTCGCAGTTTAATTTCAAACAAACTCATAAATTTTACGTACAAAGAAATAGGCCATTCTTAATTAATGTTACAAAATTTTCATAATTTCACACTTTTTGGCAAACAATTATAATCTAGACCTTTATAAAAATACAATTAATTATTGACTTAATAGAAAAAAAAGAATAAGCACATTACCAAATCGAATCTTGAAATGATGTGAAATATATGGTACAATGTATCTTCTTAACGCTTACTAATAAAACGTATAACACAAAATTGCTTAAAATTGAAGTTATTTATCTCTATTATATAATACTGATCACCAGGTAGTCCAAACTGATATTGAATTTTTTAAAGCTTATCTCCTTACTTTTAGCATAACAGATTGGACTCACTGATGATCACTGAAGGTATAGTTTAGCGTTCAGTGATCTCGTTTACTTGAAAATAAAGTTTATATTCTAGCGTTATAGTACCTATTATAATATAATGTTGTAGAATTAAGAGTATATTTTTTATACAATTAAATAATAATTTTTATATTTTCAGTTGGTCATGTAGTAAATTCTATAATTTAAATTAGAAACACTCCCATATTGAAAAGATTTTGAATTTCAATTTGTTAAATTTATAAAAAGATTTTTAAAAAACATAGAAACATAAAAACAAGAAATTTAATCAAATAAATGAACCGTTATGTATATCAAATGAGACAACGCATACATAATATCAAAGTTGAAAAATATTTACGTTCTTTTAGGTTTAATTTTAAACCCGAAAAAAGTTTCTACTCTTTCCTCTTTGCTCGAAATCACACGGCGAAAAATTTGGTCGCGCGATACCACGGCAAAGAAGGGTGAAAAAGGGCGAAAGAGGACGCGGTGGAACATGCAGGTAGAAGGGAATAGACCAGTGTTTATCGTACGATTGCCGGAGGCGGCTATTTTGGCGCTGCACTGTCACCGCGCTGCGCTGCACCGGAAATAAAAGGAAAACGTACTTCCGCCGCCGTTTCTACTACCGTAAGCGGAAAAGGCGAAATGTCGCGGAGCCATTATCCCACCGTCGGATTCTATTCACCGCCCCCAGTGCACTCTTTATACCCGTAAACGAATAAACCGGATGCAGTATCGAATTGCGTTTTACGAGTGATCTCCTCTCAACTTTACCGCGCTCCAAGCAAAATGATTCGATCCCCCCCCCCCTCCCTCTCTGTCTCTCTTTGCAGTATTATTTTTAGTTGATCGGATAAATTGCAATGTAAATTATTTTTCAGCTACTGGCTTTTAAATTGCAGAAAATCTTCAGTCTTTTTCCTTTCCCATATTTACTTTCAATTTACATAAGTTCAATTACCCTGTGGCAATAATAGTTCGATAGGATTAGCTACAAAAATAACTTTGAACATTTACTTTGAATATTTTTAAACTATGCCATGACACCATGAAAATCACCTTATACTAAAATATTTTTATTTATTTAATATTTTTTTGTAACTTATATTTTCAGGAATATATCTCACGGATTTTATATTAGGATAAAAATCAGACTATATCTGTGTCATAAAGATTAACTCTCTTCCAAGGGAACTATCTCTGTTTATGCCTATATTAAATCGTGTGGTAAGACTAAGTATTGGAAGTTACGACCTGAATATCGAAGAAGCGACAGCAGTTATATGAAGCTATCTAGAAATTACATCATGCACTAAAGATATAACCGTCACTCGCGTATTGACATATATCAAGAGATAATCAATGATCTGAGTCTCTCAAGACAGAAATTTTACGTTCAGAAAAAGAAGATCCTCAAGAACGTACATGTATCAAATTTTATGCTCTAATGTCATATGCGAACTTACCGATACGTCGCCCTATAAACAGTCACGAATTATAATCGCTACGGCGATGTTTCATGCGAAATGGCTACTTTCCTGTGATGTGCAACGTTTAACAGTTGATAACGATACGACCGCGAGTTGAATGCTGCACCGTTGTGCCATTTAAAAATACGATAAAAGCGAATTTTTCGCGGTAATACCGGGCGCACGATATACATGCGGAAGACCGACAACGTTACCGCGGAATTCAAATCGGTATCACGGTGGCAGAAAATTGAATTAATACACGAGACTATCGGCCTGTACGCTTCGTCCTTACTTAGCATACGAGACGTAACCGGCTTTAAATATGGCGCTACTTAATTATGCGCTGAGTAATAAACTGCACGCGCCGCGCTCGCGGCTGTAACGAGTCGCTCGTAAAAATGAGCGGCGAGATACAGAACAAACTTCTTCCTCCGCGTGTCAAGCGTTAATGGTGTCTCAAATTAGACACAATGTAAATGTTTCGCATAGAAACTGTCAGTTGTCATGAGCACTTTTCCGCGAGATTAAAAAACCTTTAATAAATTAATCCGATAAGCATTAGATACTGTATTTAATCCGGGAATAATCTGCCTGGAGTGTTTTTACACCCCAGTGGTAAAAGAATGTAAATTGTAAAATATTGTTTTTATATGGACATTGTTTAAAATATTTTCTCTTTTTTAGTAACTGTTCTTTACAAACTTTTAAATATACAATTCTATCGAAAACCCGCAATAAAAAAGTGTTACATCGTTAATTAAAATTTTTATTTTTCAGAAATACTGTCACAATAAACTACCGCAAATGTAAGTGACTTGAGACAGTGTAGGTAACTTGAGACAGCATATATACTTTTGTTAAATTCAATCATGGAATTCATCCATAAGTCACTAAAGAAAATTTAAAATTTAAACTTTCTTTAAAGACTCATGGATAAATATCACGATTAAATTTAACAAAAATACATGCTATCCCAAGTTACTTAAACTTGCGGTACTTATTTCGGTTATTCCATTTAATATTTATTTGGTTTATATTTATTTTATAAAAAAATTTAATTAAATCCATAATGTTCTCAAATATTAATAAATCGGAAAACAATCAATAATATATAAATATTATTAATAATAGTGATTTTAATTAGAATGTAGAAACACTACAGTAACGGATTAAGAAATACGATCTATTAATTATTCAATATTTCACTTATGTATATATATAAAGTAGAATACACAATTTCACGTTAAAAATAAAATATCTTTTATAGCAGCATGTCTATTTATGCTATTTAAATAAGTAATTCGATCAATGCACGACTAATATTGAATTTAAATCCCATTAAGTAACGCAAGTGATTCGAATAACTCAGATATTCATGGATTTAATCGATACGAAAATGTATATTAATAAAATGCATAATATCTCGGCCAAGAAATGAAGTTATCCAAATTTGCACACTGCGGCGCAAAAAGGACCAACAATGTTAGTATAAAAAGATCGCGACATCCGCCGGCTGTTTTATTCGCTCGGACTACGAGAGAACGAGAGACAGAAACTCTGGCTGAGATCTCTACGAGAAATTACTGACTGGGCGATGTCGAGATTTCTACTCGCGAAGGAAATATATCTGGACTGGCAGACGGGCCGCTTAAATTTTTTAAATACAGCTTCTCGCCTCGTTGCTCCGATCCTTTCTTGCCTCGCGTTCCCAGGAGTCGCTTCCACCCAGAGAATCCGCCCTGTAAAAAGTTTATCGTTTCGCCCAATGCATAGAGGTAAGGAAAATGGCAGGAGGGGGAGTAAACAACGAGTTAATTTGATGTTCCAGTATAGCGAAGCATGCCAGAAAATTGTTGCATTCAGCTGAGATGAGAAACATATTCAGAGAACGTGATGTTTTAATAAAATAATTCGATATAACAACTTAATTTAACAAAATAATTTTATATTCTTTCACATAGAAATTTATAAATATTTAACGCATGTTACGCCCCCATTTTACGAATCCTGCAATGGGTTTCTTTTAATGAATTTATAAAAGCATCTTAAACGCATCACTTGTTAAATAATATCTTTTAATTATTTGATTGAAAATTTCATGTATCAAACAGCCAGACATTAATTAGAAATTATAAGGCTTGCATGTATGTTCAGAATGATATAACCCTCGTAATTATCAGAGAGAGTGGCATAAATTGATGAATCTAATTATTAAAAGTACACCGCCGTGTAATGTGATAATTAAAATCCCAGAGATTCCATACGTTAGACCGTAAGGTGAATATTTTGAGGCTAGTTTAATATTCGATCTTATCGACCGCGGGTATTCCAGGAGGTCACTGCGGCGACCTGTAGTGACCTCGTTCGTAAAATCCTCTCTGGCCCTTTCCCGATCCATGACCCCCTTTCATCTCGTCTCGGTCGTTTCTTCTCTTTCTACTCGTGAGAACGAATATAAATACATAGAGTGTACATACGTATACGTGGATGCGCCGGTCATGGTGGAAACCTCGAGGAGACAGAAACGAAAAGGAAGAAGCGGTCTCGAAGGACTCGACAATGCGACAGCGTGGAGAAGGCAGCCTTTCCCCGCTGCCTACTGTCTTCCAGGACGAAGTAGACCGTGAAGGTTAGAGAAGATGCGAGATTGGAGGTACTGCAGGAGTCGTCGGGTTACAGGAGAGAGGAGTGAAAGAAGAAGAGAGACAACCGTTCGCGAAACGCTAGGGGTAACGAAGATCGCCGGATAAAAGCATCATGACTTAGTGATGAACTCACCTTTTACCAATCCTCGCGCACCCACAGCTCGGTTTCCGAGAACATAGTAGAGAGAATCTTACCTTCCCTCTCCGTGTTCCATCTGTAGGAAATCTAATTCGTACTACCGCGTTGTAACGCTCTTCAAAGAAGAGTTCGTCAGCGAGCTAAAGACGTTTCAGCAAGTGGACGCGATTGTCGAGCAAAGTGGAAGCGCTACTTCTCATTTAATCCCCAAAAACCCGTAAAAATGGAGATAATCTGGTTGGTAAGACGATTGTTTAGGGGGAACACAGACGATACATGTATAAGTATTTATTGAAATGGAAAATGTATCATGCGTTAGACAGAAAAAATCGTTTCAAAAGACGTTTATCGAGGAAAGCGAAAAATTGATCTTAGCGAAAAGAGATACAGCGACGTGAGATTTTTGGGGAACGGGTCGAAATTGACTTCGCGTACGTTCACGGAATATTCGAGTTCATCTCGTTATTAACGAATCACGCGCGAACGTGGGAACGTGAACGCGTTTGCAAGAAATACCGCTTATAATTATTGGGCGTCGCGCGGTGGTTCACCGCTGCGCCGCGCTGTGCCGATAATAAAACGTTTAATTAACCGTTCAGTATGGATTTGACGAAATTTATGATATATAACTTTCGCAGTATGAAACAAAGGGTGATCTCCCCTCCCGAGCTGCATACGTGACGTTAATAACGAACCCATGGCGATTCTCGTCACGGACTCTGAACCTCCGCCGTATGGAATAAACGTGCGAAGATCCGCGTGAGTGCGTGTCACATTTTCGACGTATGCCGTCCATGTACGTGAACGTACATACACGCCGGTGACTCCATTTATGAAGGAGATAGAGGAGGCTAATAAAGGTCACAGCGGGGTGCCTAATAAACTGTTGCGGCTTACAATGTATCCACGGTGTCGTCTATACAACGATCGAGCGTTACGTTGGAACTTGCAGACTTTCCTAGCCATGTATTTCGTATCGCCTCCAATATCGGCTGATATTACCCAATAAACGGTTCAAAGCGTTAGGTAATAACAACATAATAAATAATCAATCTGATTACGGTATTCGTAGAATGCCAGAGCTGCGCTGTCAAAACTAATAATGAGGAATTTCTGAGCGCAGATATAATAATGCATCACTGATGAACGGCATATGATTATTAATTTATTATATATATATGTATATACATATATATATATAGAGTACAATAATAAATCTGAGTATTGTCGATAAATTGTAAATAAACAATAAACATAAAACCAAATGGAATGCAATAATTGCAACTATCAGTATATATTATACTTTTCTTGTGTAGAAATTTGTTCAATCAAGGATCGGACAAATTATTATATCAATATAGGGCAAAAGTTCACGAGATACTTCAAAATAGTGAGAGTTCATTTAACTAGTTATGAATTGAAAAAATTCTGTTTAAAGAGAAACGAATCAATAGATTCTAATTATATCGATTCAAATTACAGTCAATCAATTGAACATTTGATTTTATCTCAAGAATTATAAAAGATTTAACTATAAAATTCTGAATTGTCCATTTTTCTATTAGAATTTTTATTAATGCACCTAGACTCTTTTTCTAGTGTTCGTTTCCTCTGTCGAATTATAAAAAAATAGATGGCAAATCAAAGGGAAAAAATCGTGCTTTTGGAAATTAGTCGCAAATAGATATCATTGTGATCATATAAAATAAGTATTCTGAAGAAATCAGGGCAGAAATCTGCCCGATAGCACAAAAGAAATTCTGCAAAAGATAATAGATTGTGAACCGCGGCGGAAATAATTCAATACCACGGAAGTCTAGTCAACCCAAATTGCAGGTTCAATTTTACCGACAAAATTACGACAAAATGATGAGAAAAAGCATTTCTCGCGGAAAAGAAGTTAAAATACAGGGGATAGAATGCAGACAAATGGAAGACGATCTTCGATACAAAATACAAAACTCCGGATGGCGAAACGACTTTGTTTTCGAAAACTCTGCGGTGCATGTTCGAGAAATAGGAGAGATCCCATTGTCCGAAGAAACTCCGCACGGCATGCGCGCACTCGCGCGGAAAAGCGAACGTCCATGCCACGTTGATTCTATCAGGCTATCGATTTGGCGATCCGTCCATAAATTACACGGTGCTGCGTTCGGGAGAAACGTCGAAGCGTCGGGGTAGGAAAGAGTGCGATAACGCGGGTGGAGTGCAAGAAAAAAAGAATTGCGTCGTTCGTTACGAGAAACTATAAAATTTGTTGTCGCGATCCTGTGGAACGAGCACGAAAGTTGCGTGCAGTTGCGTGCCTGATTACTACGTCGTAGTACGGTCTTGTCACTGGCAAAATATACAGTTGAATATGTAGTCGAGTGTTGGTGCATCTTACACATCCCCATCGTCACTGCCATCGTCGTCGTCGTCGTCGTCGTCTTCATTGGTATACTGCGGTATTCTGCCAGCTGTATGCGCGAGGTGTTTATATATCTAACTGGCGGCACGTGTTTACATTTAATCATATTTTACGACGAACGCGAGAATCCATTGAGTTTCAGGATAAACGGTAGGAACGTGCTGACGTAGGAGAAGCCTACTTCCACCGTGAACGAATGTCTCCCTTCAAGGTAGGAAAATTCTCTTTCCCTATCCGAGAACACGATCGCTTCTCTCATGTACATGAGCACGTTGAAATTTTCCGAAGCCGCAGCGCGCAACGCCCGATAATGAGACGTGTCATACGTAAATAACACGGTAACGCCGCGCGCTATGAGAGACTAACCGGATGTACACACACATAGATACAGGCGCATGGAAGATCGGTACGTACACACAGACAAGTGAGTGTTCCGAGAACATTCGGTCGCGTCGCTCTCGCCCTACGTCCTTCCGCCCCACGATGGTGCTATGTGGCGCAAACCCCTCTTGTTCATGTTATCTGACGGTGCATCGTGCGGGTTAGCAAATGTCTCCAGACGTGACAGCACGTAGGTAGTCTCCCGAGCGAAGCATCAAATCCAATGGCAGGATGCTTCGCATTCGCCTGTTAGGAACGGTTAACGAGACTTAGCTCTCAGTGTTGATAACTACCTTGTGTTTACCAACCGTACAATGCAACGTCAAGTGCCCGTGAATATACAGAGAGGACGGTGGGCGACGAGGTCTCGCGGACAGATACCGTATCTGCGTGAACTGACGAATTCATTAAGGAGAAGTCTTTGGAGAAACCATCTATTGAATTAAAGGGAATGATTAAGATGCATGAAAGCACTTCGTTTTCCTATATAAGAGAGAACGTATAATATATTAGGCAGAATAGTACGCGTTTCGTTAAACTATTCAATCGTTGTTCATAATTTACATAAATTTTTTTATAGATATCGCAAAACTCTTCATCGGTATTTTTATGCTTCAAAGGAAGATCGAGTTTACGTACTAATTTCTGTTCCGTTAGGATGCTTTTACTGCGTCATTTGCATTCCGCGAGAGTGGAATCACCCTCTCCAGAATGCAAATACTGATTGCTATTGATTCGTTTGCATATGCGGAAATATGTGCGCGAGAGCATGCACGCACGGAACACATGCAGCCCCGTGAAATCTTAGGACATTTTCCACAATACGCATTATGGCACTATCTCGATTATCATTTATGATATTCGTCACGCGAGGTTAGCGTTGGCTATACGTGGCGATTCAACCAAGCGATGCGGATGTATGTGTGTTTATACCTGTAAACCGGCTAATGTTATACACCTATGTAAACTGCACCGGTTGCACCGTCTGCAAGACAAATATCTACGTGGCTTTAACTAGGTATCTCTGGTATTCCCGACTATATATCGCGGGTGCTAATTTTATACGCAGTTCGGTAAATTTGGGAATTTCTCAGTGCTGCCCCAAGAGCCTTGGCGTCAAGAGCCGGCGGCGGTTACATTCTTTACTGAATTTCCAGAATGGAATAATTACACCGGAAGGCTACTAATAACCAAAAACACGAGGGTCGTAAGTATACCTACTCGTTATTATTCGCCGGTACGGACAAAACGGCTGCTCGTTCTTCCATATACCGGGTTAACTTTGCAGAGGATTTAATCCGCGGTATACCTACATACGTGCACGCTGATTTGGTTGATCCCAGCCCGTCAGTCATGTTAAATCCTACCTAGACTTTGTGAGGCAGCGAAAACGGAAAACATATTCCTCCGCCGAGGAATGGCGGAGAACGGGATGGTGGATGAGTGGAGGCACGAACGACGCAGGAAAGGGTGCGACGGTGCGGAACATCGAGAAGAAAGAGAGAAGAACGGACCCGCTACGTCTCGGCTGTTTAATAAACCCGCCTTGTGAAAATATAAATTTTAATTAAGCTCCTAAGACGAATGTATCTTGCAAACTAGCGCGCGTGCGACAAGTCGGAAGATGCCTGTTCAGATTCGAGACCGTGATTCCGGCATTTCGGAGCTGCGAGTCACGCGACATCGAGTCGACGTGCACGGGGGAAGGGGGGGGGGGATGATTCCTGCATTAAAAAAAAAAAGGAAAAGGAAAGAAGAAAAATTCTCGGAATATCATGGCGTGGATGCGACTATAAAAATAGAACGAACTATTTTTATGGTGATTGAAATAACCGTAGGTCCCTATCGTGTCGCCGACGGTATCGAGAAATACTTCCTTCGCGGTTATGCGCACGAACAATAGCCACGAGAGGCGGAAAAAGGACGAGGAGTTGCAAGGCGGAGAGGAGACAGCGTGTAAGAAAGAGTACAGGGATGATAGCGGGCAAGTGGGTAACCCCGAAGGGTCGGGGGAATATCTCTCTGAAATAGATATTCTTTCTCCGCTCACATCCTCGCCGGAACGGTCGAGCACGGGGATCAGGTTAAATCTATTGTATAAAAACCTAAACTCCTTCGTGAGTTTCAGCGTCGAGCCCGAAGAAGCGGCACTCTCTCTCTTTCTCCCTCTCACTCCCTTTCTCTCCCGTTTTCCTCTTGGCTCCTCCTCGCGTCCCTCGCTCACCTTTTATCGACCCTGTCAGCGCGAATATTAGTTTCATTTGCAAGACTCACGACCTTTACCGCTCGAGACTCGCGCTCCATTTTTCTTTTCCCCTCTGCTTCTTCCCATACATAAGTAATGACAGACTCGGGGAGTCCCAATGTTACGCGCATATCGGTAACTAGGTCAGATCTCTTATCCAGTAGAGTTTTAATTAACAGCGGAAATGGCGCTAATAGCGAACGTACCATCTTGTACAAATCGCGGAAAAATCATCTTTTCTGTAGATTTTCTATGGTATAACAGCATCATCATCACCACCTTCACCATCACCGTCGGATATATGAAACTCGAGCTCAAAGAATAGCGGAGTAGCTACCGGCTGGTTTGGCCGAGCCGCTGTTTAAACGGTTACCGCTGGGTAATCGTTTAACCCCCGCCAAATCCTATTGCGCTTAAATGCAGTTCGCGCGCTCGCGTTCACGAACTTGTGCTACCTTCACTTCAGCATCAAACAGATGGAAGGAAGGGAGAAAAAGAGAGAGAGAGAGACAGCTCTAAGCGCGATAGAGAGAACGGATATCGAACTCGCGCGCACGGCGCGGCTCGTTCGGGTCGAGAAGGTACGGGAGAGTTTATTGAAGTATCGCTAATCCCACGGGGATGATCCGCTAGGGTAGCTTGGCAGCTGGGCTCTGGCACATCCTAAAGCGCAAACTGATGGCACACCGTGTGACGCCATGATTTACTCGGTCGAGTCTCGAACCCACAATCTGTAAGGCTTAGCAAGTCCGCGTGCGCCATCGTTATAACTATCGCCGTCGGGCACCGTCGAGCTCGCGATATTAAAACCCATCCGTTTCCCTCGGGCTTCGCTTCCGTCGCTTCCTCCTATTACGGTTTTCCTTTTTCCTCCCGCTCTCCGTATTCTTTTTTTTTCTTTCCCATCGAATTGCGTTGAATTCTAGATGGGACATGTACGAGCTGAACTCGATACTGGCTTCCTTCCTCTTCTTTCTCGAAATTCCATCGAGCTCTTCCCCCAATTATAGAGCCCACGGGTTCTTTCACATTAGCGTTTCGAAATTCATTCTTTTTGCGACTTTTCTTCGTTCTTTGAAACCTTTTTTGCTCTCAAACAACGAGGTGCATACATCCGATCAGCAAAGATGAACGTCAATATTCGCGATAAAACAGCATATAGAAAAAGACACAGAAAGAAAATTAGAGAGAGAAAGGAAGAGAGACAGAGACAGTAGGGCTTATCAAGAAGAAAAAGACAAAATGTATAATTACATTTATAATTTTGTTCTAATATAGGGTAAACTAGGGTATTATGGCCATACGGAAAAGATGGCCATAATTTCTCCAATAATTGATAAATAGTGCATTTTTATAGCCATTCTTAAAGATAATCAATATTTACAGTAGTTCATATGAGTACACTGTTCAAAATAACAATATTATAAATATTATCTAACATTTTTTCTTTCGACTATCTGCCAAGTTTTGTACGTGTCTGCTAAAAACTGTTATAATGTCTAATAAATTACAGTTAAGCTGCCATAATCAACATTACATACACAATAAAGGTACGTAAACTGCAATGTGACTTATAATTAATACTTTTATTTTCACTATTTATTTATAAATACTATGGTTATCTTTCTTAGTATCATGGCCATCTTTTTTCCCTAAAAATCAGATAAGATGACCAATGCATACTTTGTAATATTTTGATAAAATTAAAGTTCTATTAAGTATTTTCTCTTTAATTTCGATAATATTTGTTACTTTAAGCTTCAGTGAAAGTAATATCCCAAATATTGTTAAAACGTAACAAGAATAAATGTATGTATTTTTTGTATTTTAAAAAACTATGGCCATCATACCTGAGTTTACCCTATATTAATTCATTTTTGTACATTAATTACCACGCGTGACTGATATTTGCCGTTTGTTTGTTATTGATTTTACGATTTGCGGGTTTTATATTGTTTGAAAGAGAAAGAAAGAGAGAGAGAGAGATTGGGGGGAGGAATAAATAAATATTCATTTTTCTCTACGATCCAAACCTATGCGCAAGAATAGCGACTATACTTTGAGGAAGGAGATCAGGCTGTTACATTCGAAATGAGATCTCTTCATGAGCTAAGGGTAGTTTCCGCCGCATTCGTTGATGCCACGTTCGTCTCCGCGGTTCTCTACGTGTTGCCCCACAATTTCTAACGCCGCTCACGTATTTTGGTGATGACGTCACGCGTGAAGAGAGCAAAATATAAAGCCGCACGAGGACCCTACGGTACCGGAGCTAGGTGTATTTGTGGGAAAGGAGGACGGGCGGGCGGTCAGAGTATGGAAATGTATAGTTACAGGATGCCGCGCGAGTCTACTTACAATGCCGTAAAACAGTTCCCCAGTGTATTGTTATCCTATAGACTGCGAGGCGAAAGGAATGTAAGTATTTACTCGCACCACTGACTGCCACGTCGAACCAACATTCCACGTACATCCATGCAGCGCGCACGTGTTTTCAAAACTATTGGCATTTATACACAGATCGTGTCAATTAAGTATCGGTAGATTTTTCAATACAAATCGATCGAATAGTTCCATCATGACCTTGCGTCACGCGACACGCTCAGTCAAATTGTGCAAAAAAAAGGAACACGAAAAAAAAAACAAACAAAACAAGAGAAAGGAAATTGAAGCGTCAAAAAATTCATCGTTGGCCGTAAAAAAAAATTACCAGATATTTTTTGTCTGTGCTCCTGTGGCAGGAATCCCGTGGAAAACCGCGGCATATAGCGTGCGCGAGTTAAAACGAAATAAATGACAACCGAGTCAAGAATGGAAGTAGAAATGCTCTTCGATAAAGGCAAGTCAAAAAAGGTGAGAAAATGATGATTAAAGACAGGTAGGGGAGAACAGAGGACAAATACAATGGAAGTGTGTCCTCCATCCTATTCTCCGCCATGACCTCTTAAACTCCCCTGATGGAAACGGCCCGAGATGAAGTTCCATCACGAATACTCACATCATAATCGATGATCGATGAAGTCGAAGAGGAGACAGGAGTTCAACGATAAAGGCGGGTACTTTTTAATATCTAAGCCAGCCACGTAACTTTGGAAGGAAAAATTATTGGAAGATCGTTTTGCAGCACTTCACCAACATTACCTTCTAAAAATGTCATGGCATCGATCTCTACGATGTCCCAAGTTTCCCAAGACTTTCTTTACACGGGAACAAAAATTTCGGAATAAATTTCTTTATAACATAAATATCTAAGTGAAAACTGCTTTCAAATTGCAAGCGTATAAAAATGTAAAGATTAAATAAATTATGACTTATATTTAAAAGGTCATAAAGATAAGAATCTCATTTCTCATTTAAGTGCGGATTAAATAGATTTTACTTAAAAAGATTTTAATCTTAGAATTAGTAGCAATAATATTTAAAAGTCGAGATGTTAAAAAGTCACGAATAAAAGTGACATCCAATCAAAATTCGAGGAGAAAGATTGACTTGAAATATATATTAATCAAAGAGCTCGTAGAGATGAAAGGAAGCGCAAAGAGAACTCGTCGGCGCGTTTCTCGTATACCGTAAATGAAATCAAAGGACAAACACGCCGCTACGTTTTCGGTCTGCGAGCCATTAAAGTTCGTCATTAATGCAATCGCTGCGTTAGGACCGTAATCAATCCGGGACGAAATAGGAGGTTACAAGTACGATCTGCGAAGGAATGGGACTCACGTACGGTTGAGTTAATGCAGTTAGAAAGTTTCGGTGTAGCGGAGAGTTCTCCTGTATCTTGAACATTAGTTGGAAAGCGCTCCATAACGGCACATATCGGCTGCGCGCTGTAATAACAACGAGCACGACGACAAATCCGTGAGGTGTTAAGCCGCAAGGGAGAAAAAGTTTCCCGACGCGCTTTACAAAGTACGACGAAACTTTGCTTTACCCGTTAACGCGCGTAACGCCGCTAATGCCGAGGCACTGTACTAGACAGTTATCAGACCCATAACGTTTATTGGTTCGTTAAGCGTCCCGAGAATTGTTTAGGAAGCAATAAAACTTACTGATCCAATAATCGCGACTCCCGGGACGGGGACAACTGAATGAGACAGCTAATAGTATTGTATGGGAGCGTTAAGACGAACTTTAGAGACAAATATTAGGTGCTTACTTGTAAATCTCCTCGACGAAGCCGATAGAGGCACTCTATGCAAGTACGTCGTGAATAAATTGTCGTACTCCCAGAGAGTGCATCTTTTCATAAAACTTAACGAAAATTAATACATTTAAATCATATCGCACACGGAAAGAACGATTTTGTTGAAGTATCCAAAAATTTAGTTAGATACGAATCTAAAAATGTGATTCGAATCATCAAAATAATTACGTAAGAATTTCAAATATGACGCGAGCAATGTTGCAAAAAGTTTTGACATTCTAACAACCAATTTGAGCGTTCTCATAATATTTTGATGGTCCAACAAAACTATTTTCAGATCTACCTAAATTTTTTAATATTTCAGCAAAACCGTTCCATGTAGATACGATTCATACAGCAAATTTTTTTCAGACTCGTTTTTAAATTAAAAATTGTTTTACGAATATATAGTATACAATATACCTACTACTACAATATCGGAAAAATAGTGCCATTAAATATGAGTATTTCAAATTTACTTTTGTCAATAGTCGTATTATTCAAATTTTTGCAACACAACTCAATTTTTCAACGCAACGAATCTATACATTGAAAATCAAATAGACATCAGGCGAAAGCTCTGACGACCGTAGAAAGTGTCCAATTATATTTCTTCGTATGCGTGATGTTTGATGTCAAACCGATGTTACGTGTCCGTTGGTTTCATGCGACGGTATACCGGGTTGTGTGATTAACAGCTCTAAAATATGACGGTATCCCCCCCCCCCCCCATGTAGTTGACGGTTTGGCTGCATACAACGACCCCGCATACAGAGTGTTATCATGGCCAAATCTAGGCAGGCCAACGACACGTGGTTAAATTATTAGGGTCCCGTATAATTGGCCGACGGGTTGCGGTTTAGTTCAACACGGACCATCGCGTAGTTTGGTTTAGCGAGGAATACCTACATGTTCGAGGAAAGGAAAGGGGCTGGTGGCTGAGTAACTCCACCGTTTTGATCCAAGGATTTCGCTTGCACTTCACCAGGACGCGAAAGGGTGGGGGATTAAAGTTGTCAAAAGTCGCGTCTGAGTTTGTCGAAGGAGGGTGAAGCTCTCGTGTTGATCGATAGACGGTTACGCCCGATAGCACTTCCATCGACATAACGACTAGAGTAGCGAACAAATATGCGGACAAAAAATCGAGCATGATGAAAATGAAGAGAAAGCGTGCGATCGAGAAGCTTTGTTGTTTATTTTCGTTGTCGTTATTTATCAGGGAAAATTCATACATATTAAATCTTCGCACTAGACATAACAAAAAATTTACGGATCCAAATAGTATCGTATATTAAACGTTAAATATTGATGATTCTCATCCCATATTTGCATTAAATGCCACATTTACGTTATTCGAATAAAATCCGGGACCATAATTTTTCGCGAATTTTTATTAAAACGTGAAACAAATACGTTCCATTCGGCATGTTCGCAATGGCGATTTGCCATTTATAACGAAAACGACGTCATCATAATTTTAGCAGTTAAAAATAGAAATATAGTAAAATACAGTAAAATGGCGAATGCGGAATTCTTTTTCCATCATGCATGGAAAACCAAACACTTTTTCGATATTAACTGGTTTTTCGTTACGTTAATTAATTATCAAGTAATTGGTAATTAATTCCACCTAGGTAAACGACTTCAAGTTGCTATTCTCAATCACGCAGGCAAGAAAAAACTCGTAAACTTTGAAAATTGAAACTTACGGAAGGCAGTTACGTGCAAATCAACCCCGATATATTTTTAAATATTGAACTTTTAAATATAATTACAATTAGCTTAATTAATCATGACCTGTCGCGATTGTGTAGAGTATTTCTTTTCCAGTCTGTTCATTCGCGAAAGCAAGTTAAAATTACCTCCTCCCTCGAATGTGTCAAGTCAGACTTGACTAAAAATAAACAATACAATATGCAAATGTGTTTATATAATAGAGACGTAACACACGTAACTCCCATATGCATTCTCCATCCGACATTCGTTCCCAGGTCTCCATCAAACCGTGCGGCAACCACGCTCTTTCCCAACGGTTTCCCGTAGCAGAACTTGTTTTCTCTCGTTTTTCACGCAAGTCTGTCGGTCTCTGCATTCAACCCCTGTCCCACGTGCCAAACGCGCGTAAAAGAGTGTAATCCGTTTCATTGCCGTATAAAGGCTTCCGGAGAGAGAGAGAGAGAGGGAGAGGGGAGGGGGGGGGAGAGAGAGATAGAAGATGAGAGACAGAAAGTTCCGCAAAGAAAAGGGGCGAGAGAAAACTGAAGAGAGAAAGCGCGTCATGTCGGATCGGTCGCCGTTTATTAAGCGTTATTAAGCGGAACGCAGCCCGACAGACATGGCGGATCTTTATTTTATATACGCGCCGCGAATACAGCTCCCGGGATTATCCCGGGCGCGAAGCTGACTGACGTGAAATTCGAAAGAAAAGCCTTTAATCCACGATCAGCCTCCGACCGCGTACCAACCTGCGAGCTTCGAGGTTTTCCGCTGCGCTTTGCGATTGGCGGCCAATCAACACCCGCCTTCGACGCGGCTTCGTTCTCCTTCCGACAGGCGCTTTATCGCTGAATCGACCGCGAGAAATATCTCGGGAGAAACCGCGCGATAGAACGTCGGATAGACCTCGTGGGTGTACTTTCCGAAGAATTTGCAGTCGAGCTTCTCTCCCCGTGAAAATTTCCTTTGACATAATTGTGAGAAAAACTATTGGATATTAATTGTGATATTAAAAATTTTTTTTATAAAAAATTAAATTAAATTGGAGTAAAATATAATAAAATTTATCAAGTCACAGAACTCTATATAAATTTCACCACAGAAAATAAATAGAAAGATTTAAATCGACCGCAATATCTTCCATTTATACGGATTATTCTTTTCCATTAAAAAATTTTTTTTTCTTAACAGAAATATCAGCAATCCGTGGTTAAGTTATAAGTAGTCATAAAAAACTGAAGTAAAAATTGCTTTGAAATAAAAATAAGCCTCAAAATAACAATATTTTAAACGACCCCTGAATCAATATTATTGTATAATTATTTTATAATAATGATTATTTAATACTGATGATTCTTTTAAACAATTTAAAACAGTCTAGAGTTTTAATACAGACTCCAGACGATCAATGGTTCTGTGCAAAAATATTCGCTTTATTCTTTCATAAAATTTAATATACAATTACTTGCTTGAATTACAATTTGAAGATTGATAAAATTGTTAAAATTGACACTTAAAAATTCGCAATAAATAATTTCCCATTACAGCTAAAAAATACCTCTCTCATTGATTTAATTCCGTCTGATTTAATAAATATAACAAAAAATAAATAAAATAAATGAATTTCTTCAATGCAAAAATTATTGGTTCAATCAAAATTCTTTCAAAGATGTTAAATGTAATTACTGCAAATCGTCGTAATTAGATCTCGTTAAAGCGAAGTATCTATATTTAACCACGAAAACAAACTAAATGAGACTTTATGAGAATCTGGTGCCAGCATTTTGCCATTCAAGAAAGGAGGCTCGCAGAGGTGGCGCGTTATCGTGTCTACGCAAAGGCAATCTTCCTGATTAAATTTCCGAACACTTTGAAGGTACAGTTTAAGGTGAAACCAATATCGGCGTAGACACGCGTACGCTTATATTGCGCGTGTACGTGGCACATAACCGGCCGCAGCGTAATTACATATACGACATATACGTGCGCGAATCTGCTTGGTTATCATCAGGCTTATCAAAATACAACCAAAACCATCTCACGGCGGTGTTCATGAGAAGGCGATACGGTTCACTCGCTTCCCGTGATAAATACTTTGTCATTACCTCGTTTATATTGAGCGCATCGATCATCGCAGCGCGAAATAAATGCGCCGGGGGTTCGTCCCATGGAAACTTTACACCGTAACGATTTTCTCGTCCCTCCCGACCTTCGAAAAGAATAAAAAGAACAATAAATAACGATCTAAATAACGAAGTTCTCGTACGATTAATGTGCGCAATAGCGTGCCCGACATCCCCTCGCCTGTGCGCAGCTACGCGAAAGTTATCGGCATTTAGTTGAAGCAATTTGTTGAGTTAAAATAGTGAGAAAAATGTGCAACGGTTAATCGCATCTAGAGAGGAAATATTTTCATTACTCCGTAAAATACTGCGCGAGCCACAATAACGATAGATATTGGCGCCCGCGAATGACGTTGAGAACAATCGCATTCCTTGTTTCGAGATACCTGCGGAATCGTCGGCGGTTTTCACTATGTAATTCCACGTTCCGTTTCGACGTTTTCCGGCGAAGAAACTAGAAAAGCAACCAGCATTCTCTCAGGAAAAATCTCGCCCGGCCACCTTCATTATTCAGAGAGTATATCACGGAAAGTATTGAGGCATCGAGCGACTGTAATTGTGCGGATAAAGGGTCAAAAAGTAGTCGTCAGCTTCGTCTTTAAGTTATTCTGTTCTACGCGAGAAGGAGATAAACGATTGCCTATCAACGATCTCGAGCACCTGCTCGAGAATCTAATTACGTAAAAAACTAGCTTTATCTAGATATCTCCCTGAAAACGAGAGGTTACACTCTCACCCTAAGTGAGCTTTGTGCCATTCTTTGTCTCAAAGAACATTGAAGAAAATTCTATCATATTCGCTACAATCTCGCTCTTTCTTTCCTCTCGCCTCTAAAGAGATTTAAACGAGTAGATAATCTCACAATTGCGTAATACGTCGTTTCGCGAAAGCAAGTGCATCGATGAAAGTGGACGCTCTTATTCGCGACGATAAAAAAAAAAAAAAGAAAAAAGCAAGGCGGCTCTTCGCCAGGCTTTAAGACAACGCAATACATCGTTACGTTTTATGCTGGAAACGGCAATCGTAAATAGCTGAATCTTGTAACAACAAGTATCGCACACGTCTCCCGTAGGTACTACGGTTTAAAATTTAATGAAAACCGTTACATATAGTTAAGAGCCATCGTAAGTTCCCGAGAATGGCTCTTTAAATCTTATCCGGATTCGAGTGTACGATTATCGGGAACTGGGAAGGGTACACGAAATGGGTGGAATTGGAGAAAACGTCGTTAATCGTAGAACAAAGCTGCCATTGTCGCGCTAATCAGCAATGGCCACCATGATCGAAAATAAATTCCTTGAGAACGAGTGCGCGCCGCGCCGCGGCTCGCCGTATTCGGGCTGAGCACGAACGCCACTTTTCTTTATTGCACTTTCATACGTGTGCTGGGTACGTTTCAGAGCGTGCCTTGAAATTCAGCGACTAGAAGCTTACCCATCTAGAATACGTATGTAGCGCTATGGATATATAAATAAATACAAACACGCGCGCATTACGTGTTTCAGTAACAATCAGCGCTTAGAAAGGTTCGTGCAACCACTAATCGCGTTCCGATAAAAACAATGTATACTGTTAAATTCGAATTAAAGCCGATTATATATTTATTAATATATATTGAAAATTATAAAATTCCATTTAAACCGACGCGATCCACAGCTCTACAAATTTATTTGTAAATAAAATAACGTATGGAATTGTAAAAAAATACTTTGTTAAATTTATTTAGTTATATCACGCATTTTCTTTATTGTCAAAAATTTGTTTCGGAGATTTTTCTACAAGACAAACATGACAATTGTGATTTTTCATCGTGATACAATCATTCCCCGTATCCTAATTCTATAATGGTCGAGATCAATCGGGAATACTACCCTAGGAAAGAGCATTACGAGAACTGGACTTTCGGACAATCGAATCAATTGATCGTGGGGTTGCCGTGGAAATAAAATCAACCCTACTTTTACGTGTCCGAGTATCCCTCTCTACGTTCCATTACTGCCGAGAGCCGGCAATTTTACGCAGTGAATTAAGGCCGTCCCAAACCAAATTCCATACCGACGCAAGTAACTGGGTTTCGGGAATTTCCCGTGAGGAAAGCGGAGTAGTTCGACGATTCAAATAATTTCAACTGCAACATGCGCCCTGTTTTGTTAGCTCGCGAATGGAAACTAGCGAGTTGTCGATCTGGTCAAACTGGTCGCGATTGTAGTCCTTATCGTCAACGATAACAGGACGAATTCTCGCGTGTCGATGATTACATGGTTCTACCTGGCCGTTTCTACTATGAGCACTGGCACGACATTAATACCATTATGTGAGTGGACCCTCGGATTAACCCTTCGCGCGTTCCCTATGCGACTGCAACATTTATGAATCGTATGTCGCTTGTACGTACAAATCGCCGGTGACATTTATCGATCCGCCAGTAGCGTTCAGTTCATGAGCATAATCGTTTAACAGTTTGTTACGGAAAAGTGGCTCTTTCATCATTACAAGATTTCAAAGGAATAATCCCGCTTTGTTACTTGATGAAGTCAGATTTTTTCAAAGGAGGTTTTTTCTCATAATTAGGTTTTTTATTATAATAGATTTTTTCCTCTCTTGAGTTGGATTTCCTACCACTTCAGAGCAGTTTTGAATTTCTAGTAATAATGGAAACTAAAACGATAAAATAGCTCAACAGAATTTCTTGTAAAACGATGCACTTACGTGTAATGAATTGGATCATGTATTACATTAATCTCGAGTATTACGATATTGTAAAACCATCGTTTGCTTGTCTCTCCTCTCGTTCTTTTATTTCGGTAACATTTTAAACTATTTTAAAGCGATGATTATCTAGATTTAGGTAATATACAACTAGAAAATATGGACCAAGAGTATCGACGGATAAAAAAGGATGATAAATCGATAATCCAGATACCTCGCGAACATACGTAAAAAAAAGTTTACTTTCCATGTAATTTTTTATCTTCGCAAGCAACATCTTTTTACACAAATTAAAATCAATTATAAGAATTCTATTCGGTAACCTATACAGTCAATAATAATTAAAATTTCCATAAACAAAAAGTTAAACTGAGATTATTTTTAGATTTTCGTACTTTAAATCTTTCGCCAGTATACGAATTGTAAAACATATCGATAGACATTTTATTCACCCTACATTTTATTTTACCATATATGGAAAAAATTTAACTGAAGTATCTACAAATTTAGATAGAGAAAGATCTAAATCTGAAAGTAATTTCATTGAACCATAAAAATAATTATGTAGGACGCTCAAATTGGCTCAAACTTGCTATTATAAAATATGAAAACTTTTTGTAGCATTGATCATATACCTGAGATTTCCACTTACTTATTTTAGTTCCAACGAAATTACTTTCAGAGATCTGTAGTTAAATTTTTAACAACTTCTTCTTTTAAATACTTTTTTAAATACTTCAACGAAAAAAATCATTCTTGTACATAATTTCTTCAGATATTTCTTTAGAAGTCCAAGTTAATTTTTAACGGAACGGAAATAAAAATGGACGGAATGCTGCACATCACGATAGCTATGACTTTCGTGCATTTATCACGCATCGGATATGTCCGTACGAAACATGCGCGGGCAGAGTACGACATAAATTAGATTGTACTTTCACACGGGGGAATACGATAGAGTACGCGTGTCTCGCATTCGCATTGCACATCCACGAGAAACTCCTGCGTTAAAGCATATCCACTCTGATCATTACGTGGCAGGTACCTATTGGATTGGTGGGATACTATAATGTTTCGTCAATATTTACAATCTCAACTAATCGACTGTTTGTTCGCGGATACGTTGAAACTTCAGTAAAACCAAGCCAAGACTTTTATTTCGCAATGGAACGCCGCATCAAGAATAATAATAAGTTGTGCCACATCGGTTTTTTTTTCCGCGCGTTCGATTGGCTCGAATTAAAATTGTTGACCTGCTCCACTCGAAAAACTACTAACTAGACAGCGGTGAAATATCGACGCTAAAAGTAAAACTCTGGCATTGGCTTCGTGTTCAAGTAGACTCGCATACTCTACAAATTTCAATTAGCGTTTGAAGTTAACTTTCCTGTTTAAAGAATGGAGCACCAGCGAATGTGTGGTTTCTCTACCGAGCGTAGTACGCGCAAATGAAAAAAAGTGGCTGTTAAATCGGCAGTAAGACAGATAGAAACATCGCCACTTGCCAAAGTAGCTATCTAGATTCTTTCCACCGTTCTAACTCTATTTACTAGCGCATTATCCAACTGGCAGGCACCGTATCGTAAAAATTAAGACCGCTTCCTTCGCTTGAGCGTAAAAATTTGAGGAGCTTTGTGCTCATTACGTTTAACAAATTTTAACAAATTAAAAAAATATATTTTTCAGTTTATATGGATAACTGCTGATTTTTTCAAAAATTATATAATATATGTACGACATTCGCAAGTATTTCAATATTATCCGTGGATGATAGAATAGTCTCTATTTTCGTACGGCATAATCTCATATTAAATATAATGTATGCTGTACATTCATATAAATGTTCCATGTTATAAAGGTCTACGCATATATATATAAATATAGACTAAACAGTGAATTCATCTCATTAGCAGAGCCTAAATAATTACTTCTCCTGAGGCTAATTTTCATTAACTATACGCTTCATGTAGTATTCACAGTTGATTCAACCTCTGCTCCAGAAATTAATAAACAAAACTGCGGGAATATAGCTCCAAGTCTTCAAAAACTATTGTGTTCGTTGTTAATAATAAAATTGTTTAAATCGTATATTTATGAACAGAATATCAAAGGTTAAAAATAATATCCAATATTTTTTTACAAGAGTACAATAAAAATCCGCAAAGCAATTAATGATCGTTATTTATACAAAGTACTATAAAAGAATGAAAAAAAAAAAAAACATACTAGCTGATATATTGTAGAATTTAAAAGAACAAAGTAATCTACTAGTTTTATATGATTGGATTTATGTATAAACAATGTTAAATAAACAACTTTGTGAAAACTCTAAAGTGGATACGCTGTGCGAATGGCGGTCTGTTTTGCTATATCCTTACCGTCACGGCGCTTCTTGGTGGCTTAGCTTTAACACAGCAAATCCCACGATCGCTTGGAGCGGAGTTTAAGCTGGGCTTAAGTCTTAAGTGACAGTAATGAAACCGCGTGTCGGTCGGTTTTGCCAAAATGGCATTTTCTTCCCTTCTCACGCGTAGTCGTTTACATCAGAACAAACAACACTTCCAATCGCTAAATGAGAGTATAAGACGAGAATGAAAATTATTTGAGCATTAAAATACGGGGAAAAGCCCGTTCGGTGGTAATTTTATTACCCCCTTGGGTTAACAGAAGGGTTAAACGCTTTTACCGCGTCGGACCGCTGTAATTGCAATTTATAGTCGTAATTCGCCAGACTTATGGACGTAGCAAAATACAACAGGGGACACAACGTACCGAAGATTATTCCCGCCGTGTACGAAACGTTTCGATCGATATTAAAACAATCGGATGGCGTGAAGCGGCATTATGGCGCTTGAAAAACGGGCCAACTTTGGCACATGTTTTTTCTCGGCACAGCTACGACCGTGCCGTCTCTCGGGTGTCCTTTAATTAATTAGCACGGGAGCAGCAGGAAGAGGCAGCTGCCAAGCGGCGCACGGGATAGTATACAGAGCGACCGATAGGCGGAACGGGGGAGAGAGGGAAGATGAGATCGTGGAGGGAGACTTGCGAATGGATGAGAGGGTAAAGGTTGGCATTGCTGCTGCAACATTAGCCCCGGGCCGGACTGGTTACACCGACATTCAGCTCGTACGGTTTCGCATGCTTCCAAAGTACCCCAGCGCTGAAAGATTCGCAGGTGCAGTTGCTTACTATTACTACCACCATCATAAACACCACCACTACCACCATCCATTTCTGCGTCAAACTCCTACCTCACGCATCTCCGCATGCGTTGCGCGCGTTTATTTAGCTACACCCGTGTGTCTGACATTACGTAATTAAATGCATACAGCCTCAAGCTTAAGTACCGGCGTCCTGCTGGTGTATTAATCAATGAAAGAGCTGCGTTCTAACGAGAGAGCGAGACGAGTGGCATGCATCAAAAATAGTTGAGACGGTTTAAGATCAAACGCGTTCTCGGATTTGCTTCCGCCTCAGTTGCTTCTAATCTCGCCGGCTGTGGAAACAGAGAATTCTACAACGCTATTCCACCACCACGAAAATGCATTCCAGAGGAGAATTAGTCATATTTAAGAAAGGAAAGACAAAGTATGTTAAAATAATGAAATAGATAAAATCTTAGAGACTGTGAAGCATAATATTCTAAAAAAAAAAAAAAGAGATCCGCACATTTGCGATAACAAAAAAGATAATCGTAGAAAATATAATTTCTTTGTATTCAACGTAAGTTTACTTATTCTATTTTTTTTTATTAATGCAAATATTCTAGTTTATCGTACTGTATCAGAAAACGTTTCGCCAACTAAATAAATCTTTTATTAAGAATGAGGTAACGGTTCAACAAAATCCAGATGTGATCACATTTTCAAATTACTACGAACCACCAACAGACAGTTTAGAGGAACGACCGAGGCAGAGAATTTCGAGTTGGCGAGAAGATAGGATGAGAGATGTACCATGCGGTCCGAGAGAAAACTCGGCACCAACTTCGGCCTGCGCGAGCGTGTTGCATGGATGGTCGGGTCTAATGAACGAATGGGGTCTCCGCGTAAAAGAAAACAGGAATAAATAAAAGAGCTCGTCGTCGCTTTTGCGGTCAGTTACTTGCCGCCCGCCGCGACTCCTCTCGCTCTCTCGGTTCAGTTCACCCAGCGACACGGTCGAAGTTCAACGATGGAGGGAGTTCGCCACCCTACGCTTGAAATTAATCACTTTTTCATTAATGTCGCTCGCGAGTTGGAAAAACTCGTACGCGTTGGAAACTGTCGCATCCCAATATCTTTATTACAGTTTCTTCGAATCTTCGTCCAAAGAAGGGGTAGAAGCTACAGAAAATTTCTCTTTTTCCAGATATTTCGTGACAGCAGCGTAGAGTATAAGAATTCGAGGAACATCATTAGGTCTCAGAAGAAGATACAGCAGAAACGGTGATTCAACGCAAACTTGACGAAATGATTACCTGATTATCGATACAACAATTGAAAGATAAAGAGAATGGTAATGGACTAACTTAATTCGCTAACCGTAAAAAAGCAAGCGATATCTCGGCATAAAAGGCTATATGTCACGCGCATTGATGATGAAAGTTCAATGATGCTTATCTCTTTTATACACGCCATGAATGGAGCTACCGAGTCGCATGATCGATTATCGTTGATGGTTTACTACCCTCGTGAGATCTCTTGCCCCTTTGACGCAATATAACACGGAGACCAGATGCTCCCTCGCGTGGCAGGGGAATTCATGATTCATGGTCAATTTAAAAGGATAAGATGTTAATATAAATTCACAGTCAAGGATTAATTTGCACATTTGTCACAGATTTCAAGTTTCTTTTTTATCCGCTTTTCCTTCCTTTCCTTCTCTTTTCTTTTCTTCCTCCCCTTCTTGTGGAGAGAATGGAGAAATTATTTGTAAATATAAAGATCGATCGACGCATTATAATTTAAAAACAACATCGTAATTTATAATCCATTTTTTCTCGCGTAATTCACCATTAGATTGTAATGTTATAAGTCGAGCCGCTTAAGTTAGCACGCGTGAATTGCTGCATTAAAAAAGCAGAGGGAAAAACGATATTAGCACCTCGGCGCTACCGGCGATGTGAAAAGAAGCGAACGCAGCGTATCTGCATAAAAACAGGTGGAAGTCAAACGTAATCCAATTACGGGATAATCGTATTGCCTCGAGATTCATACTCGGGCATTCGGGTGAACTATTGAGTGATTAAAAATAATACCCGACAACACACACACACACATACACACCACGCGCGCGTAGTTGGAAGTACGTTCACCTGTGCGCAAACACAAAAACCCACCCACGAGTCATTCCTCTCTTTACTGAACTCGCTCTTTTTCTTTTTCTTTCATATATTGCCGGGCTACTGTAATTCAATCGCGTTGCGAGTAATAATCGTCCCCTATTACAAAAATCCTATGTATGCTTAAAATGTAATTAGTTAGTTTAAAAGTACGTTTCTCCGTCCGTGAGTTCGTGAACTTCTTTCGTGATGTATTTTATCTTTGCAAATTTTTTACTGCTAGCAAAATGATAGAGTTTAGAGTATTATATATAATAAAATAGATATAATTACATGGTGCTTATTAATTTCCGACTAAATTTATATATACACTTTAAACATATTTATAACATATATATTTGTTTGAACATATTTCTTTTCATTTTTTTTAAATTCGTAAAGATATAATACTAGTTAAAATTTTATGTCTCATTTGATTAATTATTATTTTTATAAATTATTGCAAAGTAATTAATTAATTTATCAATAAGCGGATATCACGATTTTCTACAATAACAGACAGCGATTGCTTCCAACGTAGAAAACTGTTTGCCATCATTTCATCAAATGGAAACCAGTCGATAACTGGGAAAATTTATATTATCGACATACAGAATGGTAAAACAGACAGGTCGATAAATGCAGAAACCTAATCGTGGGTAAGAATATATAGACTGTTTAGAACAGTCGATACGAACACTGCTGCTGTCGGTACAAAGACTTACCTTTATAAGTTACCAAAAAAGATGTTATGCTACGATATGTGTCGGTAATATTATGTTACAAATTTTTTTGTTATTTTACATAAATAAAACTATTTTTTTGTTATTTTACATAAATAAAAACTATCAAGAACGTGTATTTTTTTTAGTTTTTATATGTAGTTTTTATCAGTTACAAGAGTAAACTATGACTATGCGAACAGGTGAATAAATACAATGCAAACAAAGTAAAAAGCAGAATTTTTAAATACTTAAGGTTCGCGTTCAGGGAGACATTATTAGCGATATTTGTGTTATTCTATTTTTACGTCTATTAAACGATAAAGATACAAAATAGCACTAGTAGCGCTCCCTGAACGCACCTTTAGTTGCATCGAGAAATATGAATGAGGAAACAATAATCATCGGTAAATGTCGATATAAATTGCTGTATACATATAATAATTGTGTGAATAGCAAATAAATCTAATAAATTTAAAAGTAATATTAAAACTAACATTTATAAACTTTCGTTTGTTCCATAAATGATGCATATAGTAATGCTTTTATTACATACACATATATATATATCATATCGTGGCATAACATAACTTTTACAATTACCAGCGTCATAATAAAAATGTATCGATAAAATAAATTGAAGCATTTTTTTAAAAGTTGCTCCAGTTTAATTATCTTTGTTTGCATTTTCCGTTAATGAAAAATGATAAATTTCCATTGGCATGTTTGTTAAATTATTTCTCTTGGTTATATATAACGATATGTCCATTCTTGTAAATATAAATCAATATATTTACGCCAAATCAAATTTAGGAAATATTGCAGATCAGCTTTATTGCATAAATTTCAAGATAAATAATAAAGCGATGGGGAAAAATTTTCCCCTCGTAATAGATATACTCGTAATAGATAAATCGTACTGCTCGAGAATGCATGAATTTTATATCAAACATAAATATAAATGTATGAATAAAATTGGTAAAAACTATTGATAAAAATAAGCTATTAGAAAAATTAGCGAAAAGAAATTATTTATCATCAACAGTATACTTACTGTGATCTTATAATGAAAGTATAACATACTGAATTTCTTCTTTAGTTAAACATATTAATTACAAGCAAAAAATAAATATAAAATAATTCATTATGTTAAAACAATACAAATACATGCAAGTATAAAAAAATCTACACGTAATCTCTGTAAATTTATATATGTATAACATATATATTTTAATGTTTCTATATTTATAAATATAATAAACTTACTTATCTTCTGCTAATATTTTGATTGTAATGAAAAGTTTGTAATAAAAATGATAGTGAAAAAAAAACAATACGTAAACAGGAACCAAATAAATGTTTACGTAAGCCTCAGAAGAAATGAACGAATCATTTACGGTAAAACAAAATAAATACCGATAAGAGTAATACATATGCAAATTAAGAGTGTGTAGAACAAAGAAGAAAATTCAATAGCTATGGAATGACCTCACATATAAACACTGATAACAGTGATAACATTTTATTAGTATTTTTATCAGCTGCAGTTAATTAAAAACATGAATTATATTCTTGCCATGACATTATCTTTAATGATAAAAGAGACTTAAGAATGTGCGTGTCTGCAAGTGAATAAAATTATCAACTTTATAATATTTCATGAACAATCATAATATAAATTTTGAAGATTGACTTAGGCCCGTTTTCACAACATATGATTACCTAAAGATTAAAGGTTATCAACAGATTCATCAATGAAATTCATTCATGAATTTCTTGGTTACCTTTAAATAACCATATATTGTGAAATCAGGCCTTAAAGTATCCACTATAATATTATTATAATAAACTGCATATATATATATATATATATATACATATATATTAGTCTTACTTTGTTAAAAACAGAACTTTAAGAACAGATTTTCGAGACAGTGTTTACTTATTAAGAAGACAAAAACTCAATTCTAGAAATAGCTCAATTTCAACATGCTATAATCAAAGTTTGTAATCAAATAAGATGAAGAAGACAGTGAACAAATGTCAAGGATCGTTTTTCATTGGATATATGTGTGGCCAGCGAAATAATATGCGAAAGATAAATGAACAACGTAACGATAACAAACATACGTGCTACGTCGGTCGCTACTGCACGGAAACTTCGTACATCCCTCCGCGGGATGCCACTGTCGGTACGCACCTGTGTCGCTTTTCAGAGACTCGGAACGTGGCTAGGTCCGCCCTGAAAGCAAACATCGCGGAGACACGTTAATTTCAGCGGAAAAATCAATACGTTCCTCCATGCCTCGAGGAACGCTTCGCATCCTACTGTTAACCACGTGTATCTAATACGCTTAAAAATACCGGTGATTGACGATGTATTCGGAGCTACGCCGTGACGACGATCCGAGACAATTTCGAGAACGCGGCCGCGGCAGAGAATCTGTTTGCCGGCGCGATAATGACAATGTCGGGGGGATGAGGGGGACAAAAACATGCGAACCAAGGAACAATCATGCGATATTCGATCTCGCGCTTATTCCACACTTCCGACCGGCTGTCACAACACGCGAAATACTCGTGGACGGGCGGGTTACCATGGCGACGTTCGTTTATTCGCCGGCGCC
The DNA here is from genome assembly GCF_001594075.2 of Trachymyrmex cornetzi. Classification (NCBI taxonomy): domain Eukaryota; kingdom Metazoa; phylum Arthropoda; class Insecta; order Hymenoptera; family Formicidae; genus Trachymyrmex; species Trachymyrmex cornetzi. The sequence goes on along the minus strand of NW_017295861.1, from coordinate 2,133,399 downwards.
GGCGAAGTGTCCGAATACAGAGTTTATATAAATATATACATATTTCATTATTCTCGATAACAAATCGAATTAATTTATATATTCCAGTCTTTTCTACCGTATTGATTTTGTATAACTTGCTTACGAGTTGAATAAATATAAATGCGGATTTAATTTGCCTACCAAATTTCAGTGGCAATTCCATATATCGCGCCTTTATTTGTTTGTTTATATTCACGATTAATTTACATAAAATATTTTTATATATAATGTAAATTTAATAATTAACACTTCTATCTGTAATTTTAACACGTAAATACACACTTTTACGTATAGATCGAGAAACTGTCGTCTGCTCGTTGAAAAGAAAGCAACGCGCGACGCGTCAATGATTGCGCACGCAAGTGTCATCGGCTTTCGAGGGATCGGTAAACAATCCCTCGATTGTTTACCGGCGCAGCCTCGTGGCGGAATATCGGAGGCACGCGCTGTTAATTCGCGGAATTCTTTCGGATCGACGAGACGAGCAAATGCATGCCGGCGAGGAGGTCGACCGCGTATAATCGAAATGGGAGGAGGGAAGAGTAGAAAAATTGTACGGGAGACATGGAGAGGAGGTTATAGAAACGAGTGACAGATCACGGGACGAAGCACGCGATCTCGCACCCGCGAACAGCCGCCGCTCGTTTGGTATCACGTGCTCGCCCCGTAGGATCGATCCCCGCGACTCGAGGCACGAAACTCGTCGACAAACGACCGGGACGAGACGACAGACAGTGCGAGACGTTCGCAGCCTGCTCGGCAGCGTAACGAGAATACCGAGGAAAAACACTCACCGCGCTCTACGCGTTCAATTGACGGTCTTACGGACGCCTCCGCGCGCCGCAGTTACATCATAGCACAAGCACGCACACACTATATCTACGTCCTAGGCGCTGATACTAGAAAAACTCGTGTAAAATGTATAAAAAAGGCGACAGTTAGGAAGCTGCCAAGAGAATTGCCATGGCGATGCCAACACCAGGGCGGCCATATTGTGCAACGCCGCGGTCGCTGCTGCCATCTGGGCGGCGGATCGAGGAAACTTCTCTCGACGGGCGAAACGTGGAGCGAAATTCCCGCCAGATTGAGGAATTTAGTGCGATATTTTGATTAATAAATTAACCGATATCGCGTCAATTGCGTTTTGAAAATCGTCGGATATTTCTTTCTGATTAAATTAGAAAAATTATAGAATATTACAGCGGTCGGTACGTCGGTAACTCGACGTTGCGTTGCGTTTCGTGAAGCCGCTCGAAGATGGCACCACGGATGTCTTTAATCCACCCACGATCACCTCGCATCGCTAGGTGCGGTTATTTTACGCAAGTATACGCGCGCTCCCTTTTATCTCGGAAAAGTTCAACAGACTGGAATAAAAATTTTTGTGTGATAAAAGTTTTCGTAGTAATAGCCGTCCCCTTTGGCTTTAAGCATAATGCACGTGTATATAAAATAATAGAATAAAGTAAACCGCCGCACGCGTGCAGTTATTGTATTGGCTGAAACAAACGGCTATTCATGCTGCGTCCTCGATTGTAGTTCCATCGTCGTTCCGTTAATTATCTCGCGGAACGAATTGACTAGGAATATATATGTATATAAGCTAGAGAGTATTTTTCATTTTCTTGCGTCGAGCAGCAATTTTCCAACAACAGAGAGACAAGAGAGAAAGAGAGAGAGAATTAGGATATTATTAACAGAGAGACCTGGGAATGTTTGGTCAGTTTTCTCTCAGCGCGAAGAGATTTTCCAAAGGGTGGAATTTGCGCGCTTTAAAGTTAAAACTCTCGCAAAGTATTCACCAGCGACATGAAGAGAAAGAGACATATAGAGAAAGAGAGAGAGAGAGAGAGAGAGAAAAGGAGGAAAGCAACTAGGAAAAGACTCGCGTGTCTAACTCCGCGACACGCGTCGGGTGTCGCGTGCAACAAATTGTGAGCATCCAGGACGGTAGGGACGCGTTTCACGCTAGGAACTTTGCGTTCGTAACAGGGGGTATGACGAGAAGATGGAGGAGGGGGAGGAGAGGAGAGGAGAGGAGAGGAGAGGAGGCAGGAAGCAGGGAGACCATCGCGTTAAGAGTCGTTACGCGAGTTAGGATATCCGGCGCCATACGAACGCGAGTAACTCCTTTAACGAACTCCCAAACGAAGTTCGGCTTCTTACTCCTCCGATTTCAGAGTTACGAGCTCATCTAATTAATATCAAGGATTCCTCGCTCGGAAGATACTTGAAACACGTGCCTTCGCTTCCGTACCGACGGCGGATGTCATCCTCTTCCCCCTTTTTTATTTTCTTTCTCCTCCCTTCGTCTCGTCCTACCCCGTTCGTTTCCTCACAATTAGAGAGGGCAAGCCCGAAGTTCTTGCCCGTTAGAGAGAACTGGTTTAGTAATTAGAAGAAATTACTAATTACTTGCTTTCCGGCTTGAATTTAAAATTGTTTTACGAGTTGGCTTCGCGTTGGCGTTTTCGGTTTATCCGATTACGGCCTATCCTACCTATTCTATACTATATATCGGGGGCACGTACGGGCGCGGATGGGAACGATTAAAAAGATTCAGCCTCGACACGGTATCACGTAATCGACGTGACTTCCCACCGTGACGGGGCGGATACACGCCGGCGAAACATAATTTTATTGCGCGGGCGTGTCTAATAACTTGCGCCCCGCGCCAAAGCTCGGCTCCCCCCGAAAACTTGCCGCCGGAGATATATTTTCGTTTCATCGTCGTAGACGTTATAATAGGAGGAGATTGAGGTTGCGAAGGTGGAGTTTCAAACTCGCATAAATGTGTGTAGCGCGGCACGATTTCCCCTCCACCTTTCTGATTACTTCGTAAACTTCACGCGCCCGTCGGAACGATGCAACGGGAAGCTTTTAGACACTTGTTTCTGGTGCGTTACGCAATCTCTATAAGCCAGGTTTTACCAGGATTCGCTACAAGAGACTGACTGCCTCGTATAGACAGATACGGTGGAGAGAGTGTGGATTCGTGCGCGACAATGAAGATTGCTTCCGCTAGAAACCTTATAACAAAGTCTGGCCACGAGCGATTATGTCAAAATCTTCTATATGAAAGATTTACAGGATATATATGAGGAAAAAATGTGCTAATGTGGACCCTCCTCATTTTTGTTTTCAGTGTATTTTTTTATTTTTTAGTTATATTCAAGTTAATAGTATCGCTAATGAATTAATCAATATAAGTTTAATATAAAATATATTTGAAACGATTAAAGCAGGTAATAAAATGAGAAAAAAGATTTAAATGAAAAAAGACATTATGACGTAATTATCCGAATGTAATAGTAATGTGGATTTCTCTTATATTTTTATAGAATCCAGTTCCTTCAAATCTATTGGAACTTCTTCCTGTGAAGTCCAAATAGTTGAAATTCATAAAAAATTCTGAATGTATTCTTCTAGTAATACTTTTGATCCTATCTTTGTGAATGTTTACCATGAACACTTATTCCTCGTTTCACAAATATCTTTCGGCGCTTTTTAAAATCATTTTAAAATAATAATTAGATTTTTTTTACCAAAAAACAGCTTTTGTAATGTTTTTTTTGTTAAAATTCCTAAAGTTCACCTTATCGACTTGTTAGGGAGTTCAATATAGAAACATTGACAAAATTTATATTTAATTATGTTCTGGCGAAAAGTATAGTTATTTCACTTTTCTTACCTACTTGAAATAGAACAGCACCTTAAGAATTAATTTAGAGATGAACTTGTTATTTACGAACTTGAAATTACGTTAAACTTAACATTGAAAATCATACGAAGAAACTTTGATACATTTCGTAATGAATAAACATTAATTGTTAACAAAAAAAAAGTCGCGCTAGTCGTAACGGCAATTGCTTCACAACCTTACCAAGAACAAGTTAAAAACCTTTTGCAGGAGATGGTGTTAATTATAACAGAATTTTAAGTGGGGCACATTAGCAGAAACTCACATTACGACTTTTTTCTGTCTCCCTTTATACTATCTCACTCTAACTTATACTGTCTCAATCTGTAACCTGAATTAAGATTATAGAGCGAGATAGTGTATAGAATGAGATAATATACAGGGAGATAATACAGGTATTATACCTTTCTCTCTCGTACACGAAAAGAATAATTTTGCTAAAATATTAAAAAATTTAGCTATACCTATACGAAAATAATTTTGTTTTAAATACCAAATAATTACATAAGAATCTCAAGCATAATGAGCAATGTTGCAAAAGTTTCGACATTCTATCAGAAAAAGACTATTCTTAAATCAACCTATAATATATTCGTATATACAAGTAAAAATTTTAATCTTGCATCAAAGATTTTAGTTTTGATTTGATTGAATTTGTATTATTTCCCACACAGCAATACCTTCAAGAAACGTCTTCAAAACGTCCAGAGAACATCTCTATGTTCTCTATGTCCTAAAAACGTTCCTAGGACGTCTCGCAAATAATGTGTGCTGTGTGAGTTTGTACTTAATTCAAGACCTGCACAATCTCTCTCAAACTCTTCAAGTTTAAACATTCTACATTTTGGTAATCCAACGAAATTATTTTCTGTGTCAGCTGAATTTTTGGATACTTCAGCAAAATTTCCTTTTCGTATAGGATTCTAATAAAACCGTAGCCAGAGATTCTGTAATGTCGTCTTCAGTCTGCACTGTCGCGACCAAATACAGTACGAAAAACAGATACAAATTCAACGAGGGATTCTTTAAATTAATTAAATTATAAGAATTAACGAAGGAAAAAACATCGGTGCTCGTTCGCCAATGTGTTTTTCCGAAGGATAGCAAGTCCGCGCGGAGCGACCACAATTGTAGTCTGCGACCGCATCGCTCGCGTGCATTCGGAATGCAGGTCGGTGCAATTGCGCGGCTCGTGTTGCGTGTTCTGTCCCGTCCAATGTATTGTCCGAACAATATAGCACGTCAGCTTTTGTCCGCGCTGTCTGTTTCATTCGCCGTTAATAAAATACCTTTCGAATGTGCCCCGGGAAGGAACGTCTCCTTCGCCGTTCACTGTTGGTGAAACGCCCCGCTCGCAAAGAACACGTGTATATTCAAGCTGCAGCAAACATTCGATGTTTGCATCGTCGCACTGAATGAAAAGCGGGATGACTCGAGATATGCTGGTGTCGAAGCTGATTACGCGACGTGCGAGAGAAGCATGGCAGTGTGTAAAAGGTGAAAAGAAAGAGACGAGAATGGACGAAAACCAATTTGACTCTGACTTGGCAAGTGCTAAAGAATAGAGTAATGAAATAAATATCGAAGAGCGTACTTTCGCGTCATTCATGGTATTGTACGTATTGTACAGTATTGTACGCAGTACAATGGATGTGTCAGCCAATAGGGAGAGATCGAATTATTTCTCATCACAAACAGAAGGCGGAAAAGGGCGGCATTGACATTTTCGTAGGAAATGCGAAGAACGAAACGCATGAAACAAATGGCATCCACGTGCAGATTTCCCACACACTTTTTCTTCCTTTATGAGATTTTCAATAAGTTCCCCCTCTTCCACAGTTCTGTAATACATACATTTTATAAAACATTTTATTAAATATCGCGTAAAGCAATTATCATTCTATCAGAGATAATTATAATTATATAATCATAAACTTCTGATTCAAATATAACTGATACCTTTCCGGCGAATATTCAATATTAATTCCAACAGATAACGAATGCGTCAATTCCGACTATTTACAATCGACTATCGACTTTAACGAATCGATGTTCGATTATTCAGCCGCCTTCAAACCTGCCTTACCACAGTAATATTGCGAATTTTGCCGAACGAAACTAACTGATTTCCCACGGGATAAATCCCAAGCAAAGCTGCCATTGCCTTGCTAGAAATGCGACGTAAATTTATCGTAAGGGCTTAGATTGCTATTTCACACGGATGCATTCCAGATCCTTTACTTTGGTCTTTTAGATTTTAAAATATTTTGCAGTATTACTTTTACTCTTTTTTCTTATTAGTATTCCTTTTTTTACTAGTCAAAAGGTGTCGTTTTATTATCGGGATTCGTTGATCATATAATAAAAAAAATACATATTTTAATATTTAATATAAAGTGCAAATTTAGAAACAGATAAATCATGATGCCATTAATATGCAATTAATGTTACAAATTCTACAGAATTATGGTTCGTTATATGTTCAAAATTTTGTACCAGAGGCCTTGGTATTGATCGTAAATCGATGTATCGGTGTGTTTCTGTTACCAGAAGGGAGTGTGTATGTGAGACCCTTACGAATGTTACATAGCACTCCAAGCCAGATCGGTTTCATTGGAGGGTTGGCTAAAGAGACTGGGATCTTGTCGAGGGATTGAGGTCCGGTGCCAGATTATTGAATATGTGGCATTTCTGAGAAACGAGTAGATCCACGTGTAGTAAAGTAGAACGATACATATTCGTGATGGCGGTCGCTGAATCAGCAAATCTATTCAGCTTATGTGATTTCTGTGGACATTATTTCCATTGATCGAGATAAATTATAATTGTAGATGCTCTGAATTTTTTTTTTAATATTATTGATATTTAATTTATAACCAAAAATGGCTTTTGTGTAAAAATGTACTGAATCTTATATTCTATAATTATATATATATATATATTGTATAATCCTTAATCCTCCACAATGCAGGCTCTTTTAAGAAACAGTAATTTTTTAATAGTAAGAGAATTTTAAGAAAATGAATAAATTACTGGGTTTCGGTATCGCCTCCTAAAAAAACTGAGTAATGTTGAAATTATGTATGTTGTAAGGACACGAATTCAGATGTTCCTTTCGTTGCAAGAACGAATAGAAGCGAACCATGTTGCGAAGTAATTTCTTCGTAAGCGATTTGATAAATAGGTATATACATTAGAAGAGATTTTATTTTTAAAATAGATTTTTCGATGTTTTATATCATTTTTCATTGATTTAATTTTTATCATCATTTTTCATTGTAAAATTAACATTTGTGGGGATATATCAGATAGGATAAAAAACCCAATTATTGTGTCCCAAATACTGGCAATCTGATTTTAAATACCCTTTTTGAATATATAAATTATATTATAAGTAATTGTATTTAATTTTACTTAAATTTTGAAAGTACCTACTTATAAGTATAATTAAATTAAATACAATTATTCATAATATAATTTATATGTTCAACAAAAGCATTTAAAATCAGATTGCTAGTATTTGGGACACTGTCAGTAATTAGGTTTTTTACTTTATACATTCATAAAATAATCGAAATTAAAGACGAAAAACTTCTCTAGAGAGACTTAAATTAGAGAAACACGCAAAAGATATTCATTTTCAATGTCAATGATCAAAGGAAAACTATGTACTGTACTTTAAATGGCAAATTGATAGCGAAAAATATCATATACATTATTGTATTGGTTGTACTGTATAATATTTTTATTTTTTAAAATTGTTGTACTCATTTTGATTAATATAGAAATTTAATAATTAATCCGTTATAAAAATAATTGTATTATTGTTTTCGCGGAAAAACTTCCTTGTTTTTACTTAAAATAAAAATCTTCATTTCCAAATAATTTAATTTTTTGAAGCAAATATTATATTTTTTAAATAAATATATATCCTCAAGTATTGTAGCGTAAACAAATTTCTTTTTATTCATTCATATACAAATTATGAATTTTTAATCGATATTACATTTTTTTCAAAACCCTTATTCACATTTAAATTTATAAAAAACAAATAAAATACAATCCGGCTTCTATTATAGTAAAAATTTGTTGTTAAAGGTTTCCCAAGTGTACACGAATTTTTTTTCAGACTTTTATATAGTCCGAAACAATGAAAAAAATCTACTACGGACCTCAATAACCTAGGTTGCGGACTATAATCGAAAATTTTACATTGCCGGTGGAGAATTAACCCTCTGTTTACAATCATATTTTTAACTCTCTCCGTCTTTTTTGTTCAACCAAAGTTTTTTTATTGTGTTCCAAGTTTTCAAAAAACGTGGAAAAATTTTAAATTATATTTCAATATCTTTATTATATTAACCAAATAGTTTTCTTGGTTATTAAGTAGTGAAACTAGACTCTGTGCCATCATGTTTTATTTCGAGAAAATTTAAGGATGAAATTTTGCTTGTGCCAAAAAGACCCTGACAGCAGACGGAGAATTAATTACTTATTTATCTTTTTTTAATTCAAATATCGTAATATCGTATAATCGTATAACTTGTACGCCATTGACTCAAGATCTATCATACTCGCTAGACATTCGAGATTCGATGCGGACTTAGATACGTGAGGAATTACGGAGCTCGCAACTGTTTGAGAATTCATGGCACTGTCCCGTACCGGTAAAGTATCCAGATCATTCGATCGCCAACGGCGAATTCCTAAGAATTCCTTATATCTCTGAAATAACTGGTGTACGTGCCCGAGAGGCGGAAGCGACTTCAATTTCTGTCCTCCGGGGAGTGAAATCCAGGACGCGGAAAAATTTGCACGCCACGAAGGGTAGCGGTTTCACTATCGTGAGTGCGAACGTAAGCCGTCTCTGCTCGTTGGACATATAGTCGATATTTCCGCGGAGCATATTTAAGCATGGCATTTAATATAGTAACACTGAACATCGTTACTCGACTGACCTTTCTCCAAGCCACAAACGCCTGTACGCGCGTTTGATTTTCTGCACAGGATGCACGGGTGCACGCGTATTATCGAGTAAGCTTCCGCTATTTGCGAAAGGTCAGCCAGGAGAGGTTGTGCCCAAGATTCTCGAGGGTGAATACGTGAGGGCTTGGCCGAATATTGCTGAATTATCGGATGCATCGTCCTCGCGTTTAGGATATCCAAATGTTAGTCAGTACGGAAGCCACAAATAATGATAGTATTTAACGTGCGGATAGATAAGACGGGCAGGAAAATATATAATAGTTGGTTAACCGACTTTAAAAGGGATCCTAAAGTCGTATGTTTTACTGATTCAATAGCACTTACACACATACGATGCGCGTGCCATTGATATATCACTATGGCTGCGTTCGCTTTGTTGCTCACAGCGCTGGTGAGTATCAATTATCCTTGTTTAATATTTACTAAACAACAAGGATGAAACGACGCTTAAAGCGTTATAAACGCCAAAGCAAACACGCCTATATGCTCTATTACATCAATGTTGCACATACACATATACATAAATTTTCGTAAACCGATATCGCTATAACCCCTTCAGATCTGATTTTATTGGAACCATGTTAACAAATTTTTTTTTAATTCAATTTAAGAACACTTTGATAGGCAATTTATACTAAATAATTAATTTTTTCCAAATTTTGATTATTTTTCTGACATTATTACTTATGTACATTATTATGCACATTTGATCTCAGATGATGTCGATGAATTAAATAAATTTAACGGATAAATATCTTTTAATTTAATATATATTAAGACAAATAATAATAATCTTCTCATTATTGTAATACAATACAAAATATAATAAAAAATCGACCAAAGACGACATACATTACAGTTTATACAGAGGGGGGATCTGAAGGGGTTAATTAGATGTCTAAGTCTAATTTCAAGAACTTTAGGTTGTTTCTTCACGTAATCTACTTGTTTGCAGCCTCCAATTCTCTGTAAGTACAAATTGCAGAGTTTTTGTATCAAGCAAATGTCGTTACCATTTAGCGGCTTTAGACGCCATTTTGGACTAAAAGAATTATAAAAAGATCACAATTTAAAAAATTGTTGTCCTCGACATAAAATCCAAACTGCACTTTAATGCATATAGTTTAGTTCTAGAGAAGGATTTCCATTTGTAAAAGTAATATATAATATATATACAATATATATGCGAAATCGTTCTACGAAAATTATTGCGTTCAATAAAACAGACTTTAGGATTCCCTTAGAGGTTCTACCGTGCAATCGAAAGAGATATCGAGTAGCGTTCACTCTGTTTTTTCACGCATGGGATATTCTCTGCGCGTGCGATCGCGCTCAAGGGCTTCTCTCTCTCTTTTTCTTTTTCTTTCCTCACGTTGTTTACCTAAGCCCGTTCTAGCAGTTTCATCCAATTTCACAAGCGTAGCGAAGAAGCAAAGTATCGCACGAAGGTGAAAACACCCTATACATAAGTTGTTCGTGATCTCATCGCGGTCAGCGGGGTATCCTCTCATAGGCGGATGGCATGTCTACTGGGTGTATTCCGTGTATTTTTTTTTTTGCTAATGAGAAAAAATGCGTGACCAAAGGCGTGGCTGACGTGATACGTTTCTCCATTTACGTAAAAGCTACGTGAAACGGTGCGCGTGTTCGGTCAGATAATCGTTTTGAAAATATATGGTTACATGTGACATGTATATAAATATTTTACAGTTAAGATTTCTCACTTCTTGTAGAGCAGTTCTATCAACAGCGATCGTGTTAAAGTCGTTAAAGAAGACGATAATCGGCGATACGATCTTCCTCGTTCAAAGATGAACAGCGACGAATCGATGATCAACGAAGATGTTGGACATTACTTACCGTATCTACAGCTTACACAGTAAAAAAGAAAATGTTAACTTTAACATTTTTTACATGTCCCAGGACATCCACTCTAAATTTTAAGTTAAAGTAACTCATTCGTCTTGTGTTATTTGTTAACGAATTAGTAATGTTAAATAATTGACACAATACTTTACATTTATATTTGTAATTTTGACTTTATTAAGGGTGATTTAAAACTAACATATAAAATAAGTAGAGTACATAGAAAAGTAGTTGCAGTAACTCGTAAGAAAATGTTAATAAAACATTTTTGTTCGTATAATGTGAATGAAAAAATTCTTACATGTTAAATTGACTTTGAGATATATAGATTAATTGAAACAATTGTATTGAAAACACTCAAAATAATATTTTTAATTGACATACGCAATTGTTAAGTTAGAAAGGTGACATAAATCTAACACATCAAAATGTTACAAAAATAATAACATCAGTTGTATGTTAATTTTACATTGAAGTAATAATCAAAATGTGGTAACACAAGAAAAATTCTACATATGGACGCACGATTTTTTACTGTGTAAGGCTTAAGTAAATCGACATTAAATGAGTCTAAGTATACAGTTGCTTTCCGATTTCTCCGTTTCTTTTTGTCCCTTCTCACTTTTATTTTCTTTCCTTCAAAGATACATTAGTTTTTGAAAGTATTGATCGACATTTCTACGTCGCGGATTAGAATCATATACACTAAAAATAAGAGCATTTCTTCCTGACATTCAAAAAAATATCATACATATTTCAAATTTATCGCACGTTAAAAAATCGCGAATTAAGAGTTGTAAGTTTAGTATTCTGCAAAATGTATAAAAATTTAAAAATCACATCATAATCTGATAATCATGTGTAAAAGCTTCGCGATAAAAAGATGCACCGTTGGAAAATTTATGTCAAATATAAAACATTTTACATGTCCCAAATGGTCCATTCAAATTTTTATGTACATTTAACATAAGATAAAATGTTAGAAAATAATGTATGTTGTGTAAAAAAAAATGATCACAAAATAGAGTAATGCTAACACAGTTTGTAAACAAACTGTGGAAGTATATATTTTTTAGTAATTAACATTTATGATATGTTAAATTAATGTATTTCATTTATATAACTCAGAATTTCCGTTTTAAAACACTATATTACTTGTTCACTTATTCATAAATTGTATCATTTTGACACTAAGAAATGTTGAATATCAATTTAATAAAAAATCTTTAAATAACATAATCACAATATATTAAATTAATATTCGAATATGTTAAAATATTCAATACAAACGGTTAACAAGAACGTGAGTAGAACGTTTCCAACACAAATATACAAACATGTTTTTTACCATGTTTACCATTACTATTGTTTCTCTTAATTAAATACGTTTTGAGAAAAAAAGAGATTTTTTGTGTACATGTAGACATTATTTTTATAAACATCATTATACCTATATTTAAAACGATGGAAAATAAAAACTTACGTCTGGTTATTTTTGTACATTCCAAGAAAACTTTACGTTATTTTTAATTTGTGTTTTTAATCTGCATTTTTTCTGTTACAAATCATATTGGTCACAATGCAATTACTGATCCACGAGCAAAAATATTTCAGTAGTGTACGAAATGTTTTTTACAAATAATTTGTCCGTTGAAAGAAGCCGAAGATATTCTGGAAAATTAATTAACTAAAATGGTAAAACTCGCTAAAAATCACAAAATCGGTTGTATTTTGTATTTACATTAAAAAATTAAGTATCAAAAATGAGAGAAAATAGAGTTGAAAATATAGAAATGAGATATAAAGATTCGTTCTAATTACATTAAACATCGCATACATTTTAAATTACCTACACTGAATTTTGCACGCTCTTTTGTATGTTCGAATCAATGAGCGATATTTATATGTTCTATAATCGCTAGAATACCGTACATGTGCAAACATATTGCAAAATGGACTATTGACTAGCTGCTTTAAAACTGTTTCTTTCAATTTCGTTTTTATAAAAACCACGAGATGATTATCTGCACGAAATTTCGATGCGCCGGAGTCAACGTGAAAGAATATCGGATATGCCGTTGCAGATTACATTTAGTCGTGATTCCTGCGTTTCATAACGGCGGATAATTACATCACCGACTGTCAATAATTGGTCGGTGACCCGTGCGCGAGATGTAAAGTAATGACTCCTATATTGCCTGGCATTGCCGCGCGATATCCATATGTCAAATTGTGATGTGCCCTTCTGTACGCGCGTACACGTACAGTATAACTCGTATGTTTATTGTCGATCTGTTTGTCTGGGAGTTAGGTGCAATGAACTGTTGATAACTGAGAGTTATTAACACGCACGATCCGACGAATATACGCTCCGGATAAATTTAATCGGTGTGGCTTATCGGCAAACGAACATCGTCAAATACTATTGTTGAAAATAATACTAAAAATAAAAAATAAATAAAACCAAAAAGTTGACAATTCGAAACATTAAAAAACATTGCCATTTGCTTGAGAAATCGATTCTCGCGCTCGGAAAATTCTTTGAAAAATTAATAGTGATCTATTATAAATTACTGTATAAATTAATAATAATCTATTAATTTACGGCGTATTATAAATTTACCAAATATATTTTTAAATAGACGAATGTACGTATATATATTATTTTTTTTGATTGAGTTTAATTAGACATCGCGATCTAATACGTTTCCAAACTTTTAGCTATTAATACGAATAACAGTGCAAATCTATGCACGGTCAGTTAATCCCGAAAAAAATTTCATTATCGTGTATCTCGCGCTTGGCCCAAAATTGTGAAATACATTACACGGATTACCGCGCAACCTCGTAATCGTGTTAATAATTTGCGGTGCGTTCGCTAATGATCGTCGTCTCGTATTGACGCTGGTTAGCGAGAGACGGGAAAAGGCACTGAGAGAAAACGGTCAGAGGGAAAAAAAAGTACAGTACCATAGTTTCAATTAATATCGCGGGTTCACCAACGAGAAATACAAAGCACGCGCCGTGCTAGATTTTTCCGACGAAAATTATCGCGACGGAACGGCGCGAAACGACTGGCTCGATTCACGCCGTTTACAACCGCCAGTTAAAATTAGCCTCGCAACAAGTTATATTGGTACATGCCGTTTACCCGCGATACCAGGTACCCACGAAATTCCGAATTCCGGTTGGAAGCGGCGAATCACGCGCCTGAAATTGTAATGTTCGTGATAGTCTGCGTAACGCTACATACCGTAATAATTCCATCTCGTATAGATTTCCCGGCTTGGCTAATTATTATTTCCCCGTTGGTTGGAGTATCGCATAAGCCTCCCCTTTTGCAAATTTCAATTTCGTTATATCTATACACTCGCACAGAAAATGTATAGACGAATGCAACGTATCTAGTGATGTTTATGGTAATGGTGAATACGAAAAATGGATATTTTATGAGTTTATGGTTAAATATCATAAACAAGCGCTACATCATCATACACACAATTTGTTGAGCTGTAACTAATATAGAAAAGTAGAATTCATTGCATCGCGTTTCATAAATTAATTTGAAAAACAATGTCCTCCCCCCTCTCTCTCTCTCTCTCTCACACACGCACACACATTTTACACAAGCGTTTTGCACGGCCGATTACGCGCGGCGTATCGACACTATATACAGCGTGTACTTCGATAATAAATAATAACGATCTGGAAAATTTTTGTTGTAGTGGTCGACTGCACGACGAAGCCAAAAAACAAAATAGGAGAGGCCAGCGGGAGAACGCTGGCCTTTTCTCCCACACCTTTTTTTTTTGCAATGTTTTCGCCGCACCGGCTGCAGTATTTATTCGCGTTGCACACGGCGCACGCTGCCGATTTGCATCAGTTTGGGAAGTGAACGAATAATTATTTTAGCAACAGCAACACCGGCGTTGTCGGCGACACCGGCGGCGTGCGCAATAGTACCATTGACGGGGGTGGTTTAATCAGCCTTCCATTGTAATGTTGACAACTATAACGGAAATGCTGAATAGAAGATTAGACTCGAACTAATGGGTTCTATAGAGAGGATTTGGCTCGAAATAGGAAATGGGCGGAGTGATTCTAGTCGAGCGAGCGATCTAAGGCTAAACAGACTTGAATTTCACGTTTGATTCTAACGGCCCGTTCAATGGCGCAATCTCGCACGGCGTATCGTACTTGGCGATGTTCGTTGTACGGAGCCGTGAAATATAAATAGCTATACGAATGCTCCTCCAAAAAGAATCCTATAAATGCGCAAGTTTTACAATGGATAATATTAAGCAATAAAATGTGCTCAACGTCATCGAAATTGATTTATAATAAAATGGAATTGCTGTCCGTCACGAAATAAGTGAAATATTTCAGTATCTCTAATAGCAAACATTGATTCACTTTTCATTTCTCGCTCTAATTCTATTTGCATGTCAACTCTGTGAAAGTATGTCGAGCATAATTCTTGCAGCCAAGACACAGTTGGAAATTTTTATGGCGCCAACAACGAGGTTCTTCAATTTTTTTTTTTGCGTTTGTCTTCATTACTCGCAAACAAGATTGGCACGCATCGCGCGATTAAGACCGATGACATAACTTACGAACAAAATATAGCAACAACAAATTTTCCGATAGGCAAATATTTGCCGACGGTGTAAGTAATAATACTCGGCAGTGAAAAGTAAACGTTTGCACGTGGGAGAAAAGAGGGCGTCGTTGATACGGTAAACAACGACGTACAATATATTATTACTTGCCACGGCAGTATTCGAGGTACAACGATAACACTTGATATTCATAAAACCAACCATCGAGCTAGCACGCTTGCTGTCTAACACGGAAGCGCTGAGACGAGCCTGCGCGCTTCTGTATATCTCAATAATGCTTACGTAAGGTGTACGGCTTTGCGTTTTATTTTATCTGAGCAAAGAGTATGACGACCGCGGTGGCACAGTTCTGATCCCAGAAGTGAAAAGTTGTAATGCGAAAATGCGACGAATGATTAAGGGGATGATGGAGTGTCCTGTTTTACCATTAATTTTTAAAGACTCTTTTCTCTTAATTGTGTGTGTTTATGGATTGAAAAGTCCTTCTCCACAATTAAAGTATCGATAACAACACAGGCTGCCAGCTACAATTTAATACGAAAAATGAAAAAAAATTAAAAATTGTAGTTTTGTCACCGGCTCCTGCAGTCAACTCGTTACAATATGAGCTGCATATAAGAGTTTCAGATTTTACCTGTTTAAAATAAGTAGTCAGCAGCCTACAGAAAACCTCGAAGAACAATCCTATGCTTTTAGAAATGAGGTAAGGACTTTGGTATAAGAGAAAAGAGTCGCCGAAAATTTCGTTCGTATACTACGAATAAAATTGACGTGAAGCCGCCATGAAACCGAGCAGTATTTTAGTTGATCTCTTTCTAAGAGATGGCGTTGCAATATGTTAGATAAGGACAGATGAATGCGTTTGAGCGAGACACAACGATATATAATAAGTATAAGAAATGACTGAAAGATATCACTATTGTTTTGTCACTATTGTCGAATTTGGAATTTAAAAAAGTCTGTACTATCGACCTTGATTAAGTTCGACCATCACTCCAGCATCCCCTTAAAGCTTCCACGGAAAAAAAAAAGATTAGTTGCAGCAGCAAAAATTTGCGTGTGGTAGCTAAATTTCAGTCGTAACATATGGATACCTAACGTCGTACCTGCGAGGTTTAATTTCCATTAGCTGTGAGACCTAAATATTATCATTGTAACAGACAAGCATTTTGCTATTATGTCGATCTATTGATCATTGCAGCAAACGTTTTCTGTGTAACAGACAATTTGGTAGCAAATACAGTTTCAGCAAACCATATTTAGCTGTGGTAGAGACAATTTTGTTTTACACTGACATATCCGACAACTATGACAACTCTAACTTCATGCTGCTAAATAAATTGATCTGTAACAGACATGCATACTTTGCTATCACGTCCTTATATTAGCTACAGCAGCAAATCCTTTGTATGTATTAGCAAATTTCATAGCTACAGTAGCTAATGCAATTTCAGCTAATCAGAATTAGCTGTAGCCAGCAACATTTTTTTTTCCGTGTCGAAGAAAGTAATCTTAAAACAATAATTCAGAAAATGAAATAAATATGACCACAAATTGTTTGAAATTTATTAAAACACTTTTTTAAAGATATACCTCCAATTTGTTTTTTGCTATATTTTTTTATAATTACACATTGTATTAAATGATTAACGAAAATGTTGACTGAAATAAATTTCATTTGAAACAATGTTTTACTTTAATCCCGTGCTTATAACATTTTACGCTCCAACACGGCGGAACAATTTTACGTGACATTATGTGGCTTTATGTTAATTTTAATTAATAATTCGGCGTCACGGGTATTTATTGGCGCGCAAAATGCGATTTGAGGTAGTAGCACAGCAACAGCATAAGGAAATAGTAACATGGTAAATTTCAGCGTAATATTTTAAAGTAATTACATCGGTATATCTTCTCGTAATTTCATCGTCCAGAAATCGATGGCCTACGCTCCGATAGCTGGAATAAAGATGATTTTGCGAGGAATATAACGTGCTATTACGTTTACTAGGGTCACAGGAACCTCACCGGCCGTAAAAGTATTTTTACTGCGACATTACAGACTTGGTTCAGCTATCTTCCTCTGCTCTCGGCCGCTCCGCGCCGCGGAAATCGCTTTTCAAATCGCTGTTTACGTAACCGTAAAAGGACAGTGGCGGATCGAGGGCAGACAAAGGAGTGCGATGACACGGAACGAAGAAAGCGACCATCGCTAGGAAAAGTACGGTGACGAAGGGTAAAGAAACGACAGAGAGGATTAGCATAGATATTGAAGCTGGAAAACATTTTTAACTTTGTAACCATATTTAGAAGAGTTACCATCTATTAGCTTCACGATATTTACCGTTAATCGTACGATATTTATCTCGTGAATGTTTCGACGATTTATATAATTTATCAAACGAAAATAGATTTGCAGTTCTCTTCTATATAAAATTAGTATTAGAGACGGATAATCGAAATTTTAATCTTTTATGGGCCAACGACCGTTTTAGATCGCCACTCCCTTTTATTTTAAAATGCTCCCTCGATTTTTATGAAATTACTCTATGGGATAATTTGATAATGCTTTATTCAAATTGAGATAAAAGTAAAAAATTCAAAATGGTAGATTCAATATAGCAGACAGATTTTCAAAAAAATAATTTGATTCTCATAATATTTGGTTTTGGGGACTTTTTAATTGCAAAGTGTGTATAACACCAAGTTTTAGCTTTATTTGAAGATCATCAGTGTTACGTAAACAGTTAGTATTGCTTTCCAAACTAACTTCCAAAGTTTGATTATAAGCCCTCTGACACTAGATCCTTCCCTTCATGGGGCTTACCACACTTTTGAAATTCGATATTTTCAAGCTACATTAAAACTGAAAGGTATCAAGAATCTCCTAATACATAGTTTCACGATAGTCAAATTTTTTTTTCATTTAAATTTTAGAATTTTGTGGTCAAAATCGATTTTAATGATCCCGAAAATCTTTAAAAAGCAAACAATCTTTAAATTATTTTTGTTATTTTGTTAAGAAATTCCAATTCTCGAATATCAAAATTGCGAGGATAAAAATAACACTCTTTAATAAAATGGAAAAGCTATGCATGCGTGGCGAAAAATAAAAAATTATGATATGAAAAATATGATACGAAAAATAATTCTAGAGAAATTTCTCTCGAAAAAATAATTAGAAACTATAAATATGAAATAGTAAAGTAAAAAAAAAAATACCAAAAGAATTTAATCAAATCTCACAGAAAATGCTTACAATACTTCAAAGTAATATCATTGTAGTTTTATCGCATTCGTATGCATCAGCGATAGATCGGTAAATGTTCTTTCTCGTTTCGAGTATAAATCGAATTTAAGTAAAAAGATAATGGATCTTCGAGTATAACGTTCTTTCTGGATTTTCGCAAAAGATTCCCGGTTGCGCGATTGAATTCCGTCGAGTGCGCTTGAAGGTTGACCGTCACTGACGGCGAATTAGCATGGTCTCCATTATTTAAATCCAGTGGATATAAAAGAGGGATCAAGGCTAAGTCGCACTCCGAGATATTGGCTGCCGAAACCTGCTAGTCAGACTTCCGTGCATCCTTATGTGAATAGAAAAAAAAAAAGAACGACAAAGGAAAAGGAATCAAAAGAAAAGACATGAACGTGGCACACGATAGACAGGAAAGAAGAGATCGACGTGAAAAATCTATCTAATAAAATTCCAGCAATGTCGGCGCAAAGGCCGGCAGCGCATCCGGTTCTTATACAGTACTTCGTTCGATACTTCGTGCTCTTCGTTGGTGAAGAGTCGGCGAACACGGAAGAATATCCAGAAGAGTAGAGTACGTATTATCACTATGGCTTTCCGCGCATAGATAGTTTACGATATCGTAAAAATTCTATCGTCGCGTCGTGCACTTACAGCACGGTATTGAGTGTACAACACCTTTCTCACAAAAGAAGACGATTCCTGCATTCCTCCTGTATCAGAACAAGAGCTTTATCATCATTTACATTCTAGCACTCATCCCCCGTATAAGATATCGCAAGCGATCGATTTCTCAGCTTATGTAATAGACAATTTGAATTTACAATATTTCGCTACGAGTTAGCTTTGTTCTCCTCCCTTTTCGTGCTATATAAGCGCGTAATCTATTCGTACATCTGTGGATATACAGTGTCCGCTGCAATACACGGAAATCGTCCGAGAGAAACATGACAGCTTTCGATCGCGAACTTTATGCGCCACGAGGCTTTACGCAACTTGTAACTTGTAAACGTATGAATACGATCTGTTCTCTTTCTTTCTTTGTTTCCTTCTTTCTTTTCATCTCTTTCTCGCAAACGGTAGTCGCATAAAGTAGTTGTCCGATTCCCAACAAGAGAGCTATTGCCGTTTGATTTTATTTAACATCTTATTTACGTGATATATGAGCGTCGCCGGTTTCAATTCTATCCCTCTTTGACAAATCCTCACTTTTTTTAGGCATTGCAATATCGAGGAACGTAATCCTCTGTTACGCACGTATTAATTTCTTGTCGTGCATTCCTATCCCGTATAATACGAAATATCATCTGATTAAAGACTGTTCTCTTCCGGTTTTGAAGGTTTTATTGACCCGAGGAAAGGAAAGAACGAATATATAATTGCAGCATTAACACAAAAATAATCATTTGAAGTATTTTTGTAACTCAGCGAAAAGATGTAAATTGTGTGTGAATATATTTTTTTCTTCTTTAATAACTTTTTATTTCGTTCTCTAATAATTGTACGAATTTTTAAAAATTCTGAAAAGCCACAATAAAAAAGCGTTCTATTGATTAATATCTTTATTTCTTTTTAATATTGGAATAATATAAGCTACTTTAAATGCTTATTTGATTTGTAATATTTGTTTAATTTTTACCAACTTTTTTCTGCAACTTGTGAATAAATCCATGTCCATAATGTTATAAAATATTAACAAATCGGAAAACAATCAATATATTGTTAACAATGATTTTTAATTGTTAACAGTACAGATTTTTAAAAGCACTCCAAGTATCCTTTACGTAAAACAAAAAAAGAGAGATTCCAGTTAAAAATAGACTGATCACACAGAGGTTTATTATTTTTGTTTTTATTTGAGTAAAGTTTAAATAAAATAAATTTACCGGCATATATTTACAGAAAATGGTGATGCAAGCGGTTGAAAATCGCTGATCAGAAATATTTGTTAGAAATTGAAATGATAATAATTATTATTATTGTCATACAAAATGTATTAAATTTCTTTTGCGAAGGGCTACGATTTCAAATGTATAAAAAATATCAGAATTGGGAAGCAACACGTTATCTACTTGTGACGCCATTACTGTTATCATTCTTCTCGATGATATAATTATTTTTTTGTATCTGTAATGGTAACATTGTTATCATTACAGATTTATTATATTTTTACAGTAACGATAACGAATTCAGCTGTTATTTTTATCTATCGTTACTTAAATTCTGTATTATCTTTATATCTATTTATTGTGTATATTACATTAATGTTGTGGGGTTGAACAGAAATATTTTATTTAAATAAAATTTAATATTGAAAAATATTTTGTGCTTTACATGTTAAGTTGTATTCCGATTGTATATAGTCACTGCTAATACTGAAACTTTACGGTATGTGTATATGTAAAGTGAGAACTATATAAATAAATTTTTATACTGGCAATACTGAATTGCATTCTTAATAACAACATTGATGTTTAATAGAAATGTTTAAAAAAATTTGCACAAATTGTAATTTGAACAAATTATTCATAAATTCAAATCTAAAGATAAGTATATTAAAAAGTAAAAAAGAGTTAATATAAGAAATTATAGAAAATTTATTAGATAAAGTTTAATATAGAGAGAAGAGCTATATAGAGACTAGCTTAGAGTTTTAAATTATAATATTTATTATTACAATTAATATTAATTATTAAAACAAAAAGTAATGAATCGTTACTTTCTAAATAGTAAAAATAGTATATATATATATAACTCATTACTTTTTAAATTAAAATTAGTGACGAGTAATAATAAGTTATTTTTTACAAAATGTAACGTGTCATTTTTATAAAGTAACATTCCCAACTCTGAAAAATATCAAACATTTTAAAAGAAGCGTCCTAGAGGGAGAAAGAATTCTCACGCGTCTCGTATGAAACGTATCATCCGAATGTCGCGTTTCAAGTTTTGTATTGCATAAATCCAAACCAAAACGTTCGCCCGGATGGCTCAGGAAATCCGTGCGACGTTATAAACGTGTTCTGCGATTTCCCGAACGAATCCCTCGCTAGTGCAGAGACAAGAGAATAAACGCTTCGCTTGTGGCGTTCAGAACCGCTGCTGGACCATTGCCAGGGAAATAGCGAAATTGATAAAATTTGCCAAGTAGAATGCGGTGTTCCTATCTCTTTTTCACTCTCGTCCTCTCTTTCTCATACCGATTAGAAGATGATGACAGTTCTGCTGGGTCAACAAACCCGCTCGAGCAATTAACAAATTGTTAACAGACGGCTCGCGACTTTGCACGTTAATTATTTTTCTTACTCCTCCCGTCCCGATCATTTTCTTTCGCCATTATCATTTCTTCACATTCATTCCATACGACAACGTCACTCTTACCTGTCAGACTATTTCATTTAAAAAAACGCATTTGATATGACATTACACTTGAAAATACTGTCGACAAGAGACAAGACATATGTCGAAATGATATTCTTTCTCTGGTGTTCTCGTATTAATCTTGTATACGCGTCAAGTACGATTCACTTCTAAAGTGAGATATAACGATGAAAAAGAAGAATACAAACGAGGGGTGCAAACAACTCTAAAACTCGCAAACCCGTTGGGCTGCGCAAAAAGTGCGAGTAGAAAAGCCACCCCGAAAGAAGCCCATTTCCCTATTTATCTCCACTTTATTACAGGATGTATGAGATATTTCCTCGTATCCGAGGTGCATTTCTGTATACAATGTACACGCACACACATACGCGCAAACACATTACGTACGGTCCACCGCTCGGCCCTGCCTGGCGGACCGTCCCTCACGGCTACTCTGATGCAGCGTCGGCTGTTTTGCCGCGGCGTAAAGTACTTAATGGCGAAGCGAGACTTAAAAAAGGATCAGGGGGCGCGAATGCGAGCACGAGCGAAGGAACGAGTGGCGTAATAAGCCGCTCCGCGAAGAAATTATATTTTATGATTGCAGCAACATTTAAGCCGCCTACAATGCGCGGTGCGTCCGTTCGCTCGCTCGAACACAATTATTCCATGCATTCTAAGCCGCGATTACGAGTGCCTAGTTTTGCCTTTCTATCGCCTACTTTCATGTCCTTGCATCGCGGCCATATCACTTCGCGTTCATTGATCTTATAAACTTTGATAAGCTCGGTACTTTTATCTCATAGTAGGTACATCACATAAAATCCTTAACTTTTTAATCAATCTTTTAATAAAATTAAATAATTTTTTGATAATATACAATGTTAATAATTTTTAGGACTAATTTTTAGGTTTATAAAGAAGTATTACGAATTATTTACATCTTTCATCTTGAATTCTGACTGATAATCTTTTTCTTTTAAACGAAAATGCGAGACAGCGTGTCGCCTCAAATTCAGAAACCACCCGGCGTGGGCGCACTTACCAATTCTTCGTGCACTTGCCTGGACGAGTAAAACTGAAGGAATAGCCTTAGTTTTGTCAGGTGGATGGAACTCCACCGCGAAAGTAGAGCTGGCGTTGCGGCAGTGACGTATGCGCGTTTTATAATGCAGAGTACGGCGAACTCACTTTGCCGCGACCGCGCGAGAAGGAACTCTAGAAAGCGCGCGCGGCCAGGAAGACGAACTCGTGCGTAAACGTTGTCATATCTCGTAAATCTTTTTTTCATACATTTTCACGTGGTTTTCTCTTAAGCGCGCTGAGTACACGCCTCTCGTCGTAAATGCTTAAACCGCCCGTTACTTTGGCCGCGCGCGTATAAGAACAATAATGGGCGAGTGCCTGGCCGGTAAGCTCCCTTCGGCATTACGTCGTCTAGCGGCTGATAGGATTTATCTAGCACTTTCACAGGACCGTCCGATGAAACGACGATGGACTATTTTGTTGGACGTTAAGCCGCGAAGGAAACCGCCGTCGGAGTTAGGCCAGCGCGTCAAAGTGGTCCGATCGATTCAATTAGGTTGATTCCGATTGACTTAAAAGGCATTAAAGCTCGGGTCTAATCCTATTCCACCGTCGACCGAGTTCCGCACGATTCACCTCTCTTCGACTCTCCTCTCCACATGACTCTCCTCCTCTATCCCGGCCTCCTTTCTACGGTGCTTAGGAAGTTTTCAGTGGCTATACGAGAATCGGTCGGTTGGCGGCTCTAGCCTTTCCTCGTTCAGGGACGGTTTGTCAGAAACGTTATTGGGACAGCGGTACGTTATCGAACCTGGAACAA
This sequence comes from Trachymyrmex cornetzi, assembly GCF_001594075.2. NCBI lineage: Eukaryota > Metazoa > Arthropoda > Insecta > Hymenoptera > Formicidae > Trachymyrmex > Trachymyrmex cornetzi. The sequence continues at coordinate 2,109,745 of NW_017295861.1, read as the reverse complement.
ACGTGTTCCAGACACGTTTACGATCGGCGAACAGTATATCCCCCGTCCCCGAACTTTTCACATAAAACGATTTACAGTCGTGCGATAAGTCGCGCGTTTTATTTTTAATCCGATCCTACGTCACAGAAATTGTCGGACGACGTTGTTTACGAGTATCGATGTTCCCCCAAATTTCTATTTTTTTTTAGGGCCCTGGAAAATTTTAGAGTAACGAGTTATGCTTACATGAATACAGAGTTACGTGTACAAATTTAAAAAGTTTTATCCTTGTTTCGTAAAATTTTTCCTTTATGATTTATTCTCAACGATCGATTGCATGGCGAGATTCCCGTCTTCTCTAATGAGATATAAATTGTCGATGCAACATTATTACGCAAAATTTGTACTTTGCTATACAAGATGATACCAATGTCCCTTTTCTGCTCTTTTTATTATCGCCTTTTTATTATCTCCCCACGCGATTCATGAGTCGCATCTTTAGGGGCTCTAAGATAAAATTTCCTTCCCTTGTGACACTTCGATCTTTTTTGCCTTATTTATATTTCTCATCTCTTGTTGAAAATCTACTTTTTCCGACACGATATTTGATAATCGATGAAATATTTCTCCCAAGAGGAAGTTTCTCTCACGGATTTTTCTTTTGTTCAATATCAACTTTTAAAAAATCTACACAGAAACTTTATATCAAGATTGAAAAATTAGATTAGATAAATGCAATTTCTTGCCGGAGCAATCTAATGAAATATAATTCTATATAAAATAAGACATAAAGACAAATAAACTTTTTCAATTATTTTTTAATTATTTCTATAATCATACATTGAGAAAAATTGTTGATATTTGTGATTATAATTACGTATGTAATCATGATTGTGATTATTAATGTTATTAATAATAATTATAATTCCAGCAACAAATATATATGTAATTGTTAATTAAAAATGGATATAATGATTTATAGTTATTACTGTAACAGTGATTTTACTATTTATAATTTAACAATATTTTTAATCCGATTTGTTATTAATGTTATTAATAATAATTATAATTCCAGCAACAAATATATATGTAATTGATAATTAAAAATATAATGATTTATAGTTATTACTGTAACAGTGATTTTACTATTTATAATTTAACAATATTTATGGCCATTTTTGGGCGATATTTTACACGGTTTTCTTAAAAAATGACTATAAATTTATAAAATTATATATACAGCCATTATTATACAGTAACGTGTAATTATAGTTACAAATTTTTCTCTTTTAGTGCAGAAATGAAAGGAATAATTTTTTCTAAAATTGATCAAAATCAGACTATTGAGTCAACACCAAGTCTCTGGAAATATCATAAAGAGTGATCCAGAAATAAATAACCAAAAAAAAAAATAAAAAATAAAAAGTTATAAGAATAATTCGAACAATCGAAACTGGCGTTCATCAAAAGTCGTGAGCTTAGCAAAATTTTTATCTCACCGACGGATATATTTTTCTTTATCTCAGAGGATAACAGAGATTTATAAGGAAGTTCGGTCATCTCTCTTTGTCCGAGAGCTACGAAGTTCGCATTTTCGTTAGACGACGCCGGCGTGGAGCACGGTGGAGCAAATAGTTTTTTGTGAGTTTCGCGCTACTTATACAAAAGCGAGAAACGAGCTTCGCGTTCGCGTTCCGTAAAAGCCGTGATGTGCGTGTGTGTTCGTCATACAGAACCGACACCGGGAAAATTGCTCTTCGCAATGCCGAATCAAAGCCTGGCGGTGCGTGAATCGACACTGTAAACGGTTTTAGCCATCGGCCGATTTATAGCGTATGCATGAGAGGGACCACCATTAACGTAGACAAAGTTCCTGTTCAAATTGCAGGTTGGCACGAGTAAACGCACCAGGATTGCGCGAGAGATACGTTTTGTTACTGGTTTTCGTTTTGAACTATTCGACACGCGTCTCTGAGTTTTATTTTCGCGATGTATCCATTAAAAGATTTCATAACAATTTTTTACGATATTTCGAAATTAATTACCGTCTTTATATATAGTTATACAATCATTCGTAATATAAATATAATAATTAAAACACCAAATTTATCTCAAAATATTAAATTGATTTTATATTAGCAATTAAACAAAAGAACAAATTGGTACAAATTTGTAAAAAATTTATTGATTGTTCTTAAATTATTATATTGCACGACCACAGTTACTGTAATAAAACAAAAATTCGTGAAATATTCCGTTTTACATATACATGTTGTATATATATATATATAAAATTAACTGTATAAAATTATCAGCTTATTTTAACAATAATTTGCAAATTTAATTTACACGGTGATGTTTATTTGCACGCTGAGAGAAAAACGTTTTGTGCTTATAACTGCAAATAAAATAATTATGGGTAGGAGCTTTAATTGTTAGTTATTCTATGGTAATAATAATCATATTTACAACTCTTTAAAAAACTCTTTAAAAAAAAGTCATATATACAATTCTATATACAAAAAAATAATTTTATAAATATAATAGGGGAGAGTGGCCTAAATCGGACCGTGTTCCAAATAGGACCTTTTTAATTTAAATGAATATGGTTAAGCAGATTTGCGTACTATTTATAATGTAAAGTCTTTATAAGACACCGAACATGTGATAGCAGTTTGACAGTTCTCTGTCATAACATTCATAAAATAGACGCAAATATGTATTTTCAGCCACCGGGCGAAAATTTTGTTAAAAAAGAAAATCCTTGTAAATCATTATTTAAAAGGTGTTAAAAATTTGAAAAGTAATTGATTTAAGATAACTAAAGAGTGTAGAATTCAAAAATATCACGTATTTTGCGTGATATTTTAAATGGAGATCACTTTTGCGGTTTATTGTAAAATTTGTTCCAAGGTTCGAAAGGACCCGTGTCCAAATCGGACAGTACAGTAAATAACTTATAGGTCTGGTTGTAGTACTGATGATCGACGGATCAGATCTGGTCTAAACAATTACATCAGTAAAATATCATGAGTCATCAGACTCAGATTAGTTGAGTTTTATTGATTTCAATTCTAATAATATAAACAGTTAGTAATTTCTTTTTCCGAAAAAATTTTTATCTTTGACTGTCAAATTGCTCATTTTTACTTAATACTAAGAAAAATACATTAAAATATTTTGAAATTCTATCTAAAAATCCATAAAAATAGGAGTTTTCGATTCGAACCAGAGGATGGTCCGATTTGGAACCATTGGTTTCAAATCGGACCGGAAAAAGCGTTTTTACATTTTTGTTGTACAAAACTACAAATAGGTCCGATTTAGACCACTCTCCCCTAATTATTATTAACATTATACCATATAATAAGTATAAAAATGGAGATCTTAACCATAATTATTTTGCCATACAATTACACTATAACAAAATTTTAACTTAAAGACGTATAGTGGACTTTAAGAGACATGCAAGAATGTTAAAATGAACATTTTGTGTTAATTTAAACATTTTTACATGTCTCAAAAAGTCCATTATATGTCTTTAAGTTAAAATTAACATTTTATTTTTTACAATGTACAAACAAAAATACGAAATATTTCTCTGAATGTATAAACTATACAAGAATATTAGGAGAAAAACTGTTTAGTATTTGTAACTATAATTACATATTATTATAATTACGATTATGACTACTCTAGTAGGTATTACTATAATTATAATTATAGTTATTTTCGGTTGCCAACTATATACATATATTGGTTGATACAACTATACACATATAATTATTATTATTAATACTATAGGAGTCATAATCATAATCATAGTAATATGTAAATGTAGTTACAAACACTAAACAGTTTTTCTCTCAGTAAATGCACGCTTTATATCATGCTAGCAGCAAAATTTTAAATAACACTCAAAACGATTTAACTCGCTTTGTGATATTGTTTTATTCGACTTCGCGATGTGTGTACGCATATATTATACAATATATCTACATCTTGAGATATTCCTGTAAGAAGGGAAATACAAAAAATACCGACAAGACGATGTTGCATCTGACCTATCGATAGGTACTGATCCGTAATATTGAGAGCTCCATATCACATCGATCGTTTTGCGCTGACAAATATGTGTTCCATACTGAACGTGCATCGACATGCGACGAATGGCATGAATTTCAGATATTCAGCTTCTAATCGGAAAAGGGAAGAAGGAAGGAAAACCGTGAAAAATCGTCGTGAGATGTTCTAGTGCATTCGATGAGCCTCGCGTCTTCAGCATAGACGCTCGAACGAGAGGCACGAACGGGCGGATGGGACGGAATTTAATTAAAAAAAAAAAAGAAGGGGAAGTATATTACAATTTTAAAGGTCTCGCAAATGGAGTGGAATGTCCAATAGTCGGTCGACCCACTCGGAACCACCGCACTCGGGTTAGAATGGTCGAATACCTAGTACGAGACGCTCGAATAAAAAAACGACGAGATGAAAAGGAAGGAGTAGCAAACGAATAGTGCGGAGCGGAGAAAAAAGTAAAAGAGGAAGACATCGGAACGACAGTTATTTCAGGAGTGCACGGCACGCCGACGATAGTTTCGAGGATCCTGAATGTTTTCTCTTTCTCCTTCGTTCTCCTTTTTTATTTGGCCCTTTAATCCGACGACAGAAGAGCGTCGTTATTCATCGACGGGCGAACCGAGAGCGGACATTCGAAATTAGACCGCTTTATTTATTATAAACGGACAGATATCAGTGTTATCTACACCGTAATTTATCCTGTCGCGGCAGGTAACGACAGATATGGGGCATAATTTGGAATAAGCAAGAATTTATGGCTGTCGTAAATTCATTCGCGCCGCATTTGTAGTAATATGAATTTTTTGCCGCTCTCATGCCGCCGTTTGCGCGTCGGATTTATCCACCCCTGCGTTCTCGTGTTCCGTATTTAAAAATTCCAGGCGTATTCTCGGCGATGCATGTGCGATCGATGATGCCGCGCGGGATAGATAATCCTCGAAATCGCTATTGAATTTCCGTCGGATTTATTAGCGGTGTAACTCCTAGTTAGCCCGATTCGTCCTCGTGACGGTGCGCGGTGAACTTTCGTAGCGTTGACATAATAGATTTAATGAAACTGTATAATTGATGACTGCATATGTAAAATAGTACTAAAATCGCAGCGGAAGGGACGCTCAAATATATTGCAAATTAAACGATTTGTTTCAAAAGTGAGATTTGTTTTACGTTATTATTTAAACGTGTAGAAAAATGTAAACATGTAATGTTATTCCTGTTGCATCCAAAATATAATAGTAAAAGCTAAATAAATTTAATAATGCAGAATATATTTTGAAAGCATTTGATATATCTTAAAAATAAGACCATTATTTGGAAAATCGAGATTAATTGAACAGTGGTAGATATCAGAAACATGACATGCATTTTCATCCATCAACTGTCATCCATCGCCTGTCAGATTGCTTTCGATTTTTAATAATTTCTATGGCTATATATATATATATATATGTGTGTGTGTGTGTGTGTATATTTACACATATACCGTTGCGAATATTTTTCTGGATTAAAATACGACTTGCATTCATTGCGAACCAGTGCGACTTATTTGTGTGCACCTCCGCATAAATATTTCTCCAACGTGGAAACCTGTTAATGTTAATTCGAAATAAAAGCTCGTATCGTAGCCGTAGCGGTTATGCTGTGTCTAGGAAAGGTTGCGCCTCCACTGCAAAGCAGAGGGATGTCGAGAAAGAGGGAGGGGGGGGGAGCGGGGATGCTGCTACAGTGGCTTGCAGAGGGTTGTTGCGGTGGTACGCGTTCGTTGGCACTGCAACGCGGTCGGAGGTTTTGTTCGAGGGTTGCTGGCGGAACCGTTGGATACATCCAGGCGAAACAAGGCACAGAAAAGCAGGAAGGGAGGAAGGGAAGGAAGCGCAGGCAGAATCCGTTACAAAACACAGAAAAAAATATCGTCAGAGGATCAGGGTGAGAGAACTACTACGAGCACGGGGGTGGGCACGGAGAAAGAAAGCAAAACTAAAATGAGCAAAAGTAGAACGTGACCGCGAATTCGGAAGAGACCGCGTTTTTCTGGACGCGGTATGTGCGAACGTAACTGCATTTAAGGTAGAATATATTGCTCGCATGTATCCTAGGTGTACGCGGTCCGGCCTAAGATTAACGTGCGTTACGTATTCTCGCAAATTATATTCAAACCGCGGGACGTTCTGTGCGCGAAAATGCGGTTATAAACTTCAGTTATATGGAGGCAGAAAGTTACACGGCATTCGTGATTGCAATTTATGAGAGAAATGCATGAAAATTAAAAAATATAACAATAAACTTTAAGGCTACTGTAAAATCATTGTGCGAAAGAAAATTAGAATTATACCTTGTCAATAATAGTCCTTTTTACTTAATTAATTGAATAAAATTATTTTTTTAGTTGACGACTGACCTTTTTAATTTATTAATAAAATTATTTAAAAATAATAACTATTAACATTATTATGTAGAAATATTGCGATATTGCAATAACCGCACTGCCACAATTTTCCCAATTAATTTTATATAAAACGATCATATATACACGCGTACATCACATTATTTCGCTTTTTCTGTAAATGGAAACTGCTAAATGAAAACGTTTTAATCTACTTGATGTTCACATATACATGACTGTGTTGCAGGTGATTATTAGAATTATACATAAAAATACAATTTTGAAAAAAGTGATTTTTATTTTTCTTTTTATATATATATATATATATAGGAATCTGTTTTGGTGCGATAATTGTTGTGATTTTCAACAACACATGCAAGGAACCATTGAAATCACATCGAAACAGCTTGTTACTACTATTAACTGAATGTGTAGTCGTACAACTCATTCGAATGCACGTTGAAAGATTAACGAGGATTGGACCGTATAAAACGTGCTTTAAGTGACAAGTGACACACGCACGCGCACATTCACGCACACATGGACAGCATGTACGCGCGCAACATGCACCCAAGGATTATGCATCGTCGAGGAAGCCTGAATCACATAGATAAGGGGCAAGAACTGACTTGCGAATGTCGTGACCGTGGAAGTGACGGCAAGAGCGAAATCTCGAATGATGTCACGAGTGAGAAGTCTAAGAGGATATTCCATGTTCGATTGATCCTACTCGACGGTAAATACTGACGAGACACCGGAGAGAGGAAACGCAAAGGGATAGAGATAGAGAGTAAGAGAGAAAGATAGAGAGAAGAGCGAGAAAGAAACGACTCTCGTCAAAATAGCTAGAAAACGTTCCGTACCTATTGTTCTTTCGAGGGTGCTATAGCAGAGTAAGGTCGAAGAGACGACGAGGGAATATTTGGAGAACGATGTTTACCGCGGGAAACTCTTCTCGGCTGCTCACTTTCTACGGTCTGTTCCGAATGTTAGATAACCCGGCAGCATCTCTCTGCCTCGCAGCATCGCTGAAAAGTTCAGCAACAAAAATGATATCGTGAGAGCGAACGTCGAACTAATTTTATTCTACACATTGCACACACTCTCGCTTCAAGCGATGGCGAAGAAGAGTTTCTTCGCCGAAGAATCGGAAAATCACCTGCGCGCACGATTTCTTCCGACGTAATATTAAAAATTTGATGTCTCGTCTATAATTGTGCAATGTAAGTTCCAGAACGTTATATCCGTTTGCAGAATCCTTAAAGAACCAATATGAACAAACGATTATTCCAGCATGAAAGTGATCTAAAAAAAGAGATTTTTTTTCGTTCGTTTTTTGAGCTCTTAATTTTTGGAGTAAACTGCGTGTCAAATGATACCCTACAATGAGATATTAATTACAAAGAAGTTTCAGGTTGAGGTGACAATTGTTATCATAGTTGGACAACATTACATTCCCAGCTCTGACAATAATTGTCACCTGATTTTCAAACTTCTCTGTAATTAATGTTTCAATATAAGGTAAAATTTGGTACACGGTTCAGTTCTAAAATCGAGGGTCCAAAAAACAGGCGATTTTTGGGGTCATTCTTTATTAATATTGCATAATTTCGACACAATCGAAGCGTTTATATTATAGTCTCTAAGATTAACGTTGAAATATTACTCCAGTCAGTGTAAGGGTCGGCCATGTACATCGACATAATTACGCTGTTCATTATTTTCAGAATACCTCTACTACCTGCTCTTTAAACACTAACTTTACTATGTAAGTCCGGATTATTACGCGAGTACGCGATTCATACGGTTTTACCAGTTAATAAGGGCGGTATAACGTCGTTAATTATTATCGTAACTCGGATAACATTTGTGCATACACATGGACTTCAATGTTAAATAATGTATTTATTCCTGGTGGAACAGAATATTAACTCTTTCTGGTTTTATGCTACATATTGATATCATCATGTTTATTACATTTTGTCCATGTCAATTTATTTGCAGTAGAAATATACTACTGTTGTTCCTCCCTATTATGTAAGGTAATAAAGAAAATTTGTAATGATATTACAGTTATCTTTTTATTTAGCGATTCCGCTTATGCTAGACATAATACAAGGGTAAATTTCGGAAAGAAATTTTATATGTTCTACAAATGATCCTTGAATTACATAATAAGTGCACTACAACCATTTTACTTACGTCGAATAAGACGAATGTTTTCCGCGACGTAATCTCGTTTTACGCGCAAAGATTTAATCGCATTTCTAACCGAACAATAGCTATCTTTCCCTTTTCTTCGTCTCATTCCTTTTTCCGCTTCGCTCCACAAGCGAATGCAAGCTTATTGGGCAGGTAGGTGTACTTAACGCGAACGTTGCCGCGTCGCTCTACGTTGCGAATTAATTGTTTTGCTAATGCGGCGGAAGAGAGAGCTATCTGAGAGAGAGAGAGAGAGAAAACAATCAAGCCAATCAATGAATCATCGAATATTGATCCTAAATACACTTAAGCCCGTTTTCACAATATGTGGTTACCTATAGATTAAAGGTTACCAACGGGTTCATCAATGAAATTCATTCATGAATTTCTTGGTTACCTTTAATCTTCAAGTAACCATATATTGTGAAATCGGGCCTTAGGCGATGAAAACGCAGCGCGCTTCTAACCCTCGGGCTCTTCTACCCCGCAATCCTTTGGTACCGCGCACAATCGATTTGCAGAATTGTGCGGCGCGGTCGCCCGGCCTACTATGTCGGCCTTAATGCCGGCGTGTATCCGGTGACACATGTCACACGGAAAATAAGCGCGGGTCTCTATGCGCGCGCCTCAGCTACAAAATATAACTGCGGGAGAAATTCCATCGGTCTCGTGACGATATTCCCTTGGATTCTCGTCGTAGAACACGCGATCGCGCGTCCCGTGCGATGCCATGTAACCGAGAGAGAAAGGGAAAAGGAGGAAGCAGGAGGGAGAGAGAGAGAGAGAGAGAGAGAGAGAGAAGAGGAAGCGGGAGAGAGACAGACAGAGAGAGGGAGGGAAGGGGGGGAGAGAAGAGGGGGTGAGAGGGTAAGAGATAGAGGGAGAAGAAGCGATGGGGAGAACAGAACGTGGAGACTGCTTTATACCGCTTCATTCTACGTGCACCGTAAAAATGCAAAGCAGGCATGCACGTCGGCGCATACATCACGTGTGCGCGTGCACACGGGGAAAACGGCGGAGGGCCGGGCACGCGGGGTTCGTTTACCCCTTAGCACGCCCCTGCGTTATCAGCCACGGCTCGATATTATCAACGGGAACGCAATTTTCTCGAGCGCGATGCAGTTTCGAGTTCCGCTTTCCCGCATTCGCTCGTCCGTCCTGTACGCCGATCTCTCAATTCCCCTCTCACTTGGCTTCCCCCCCTCCCCTCTCTCTCTCCCTCTCTCTCGTTCTCTCTTTTTCCCTCTCTCCGTTTGATCCGTGCCATTCATTTATCTCTTCCCACCCACGCATCTGTTATTTTGTATACTTTTCGCTCGTCCCGTTCCGTCGACCAATCCAGCGAATGAACAATCCGTCGCGTTTTCTCCGCTTGCATGGTTTTCGTAACCGACGAGCATGAACGAAACTCACGCGACGATGAAAATAGATTTTACGAAGGTAATTAATATAATGCAAATCTGCGAGCAATATTTCTGCAAAAATTTCTTGAATTGTCTCTTTTCTTTTTGGCCCCCCGTAAGAAGCTGGAATATTTATTTATTTTTTAAACGAGAACTGTACATTCATCTCTCAGTAATCTGTCCAAAAGTATTTTTCCAATATCTGTCCCCGCTTATTTCTATTTTGAACTTAAAACTTCGAAATTAACGAACTTAGAAGACAATGAACTCGCCGGAATGAAATTCATAACCCAATCAGTGCGCTCGGAAGCAACGTGGTATACCAGCACGAATGTGTGTCGTGATGGATTAGGTGCCGAGTTTAAATCGCCATCCATAATCCAGGGCCATATATCGCGAACGCCTCAACCGCAAAGCTCGTCTTTCGTTGTTTATTCCGTTACTCTGGACGCATACAACATTGACAAGAAATAAGTATATGGCAAATGCGAATGGAACGTCGAAGAAAAATGCCTCGTTTATTACTTATGTGCTCCATCTACTATTGTCACCTGTATCGGTTTTCACACGCATACATATATAGAGTTGTCTGTATGTCTGTATTAATACTATTAATGCTATTGACTGTGCCATTTACGGAATATACAGCAGTATCTTTTATTAACCACAATTACAATTGTTAACGATGGGCAGAGTGTACAAGTCGATGTACATATGATCGATGAGTGGTCTATAAGAATGGTCTTCGTTCCACGACGGGAATTTTCAACGAAAATCATTCCTTGCATTACCGTCGCTGTTCGACACTTCGGCGTGTTCGCGCGTTACGACATTTCGCCCGTGTACCTTAGTATTATTCCACCGGGAGCTATGAAAAGTTAGCAAGACGGGCAAAATATGCTTCAACTTTCACACTTTACAAGCAAAACGTAAATAGGAATCCTGAACTTTTCGCCTTCGATCTCGGACGACGGCGACGGGCGGCTGCCGCGCACCAGGCATGTTTCTTGCCCTCGCCTAGACCTCTAAAAGGATTCCGCCAAACTTTCCTAGGGAGAATATTAAATTCCGCAGTATTGCAAGAAATGTCGAATTTCGTTCGTCTCGTAACGACAGATCGACTTATCATCGTGAAAGAATTGTTCGAGAGAGACGCGACTCGTTCGGAAAGATCTTAAATCTCACGAAAAGTCCTCCCACGAGCCGGTTTAGTGCTTTCGTGCTCAAAATCGTTTTCCTCTTCGATCTTACCTCTTCCATATGTCGAGATGATCGAACGTCTGACCTGAAACCGAAGGCCGCAATACGTTTGATCGAACTGGAGGAGTTTCGCCGACATTTCTCTTTCTCTCTCTTTCTCGACTGCCGCTTTCTCTTTCCTTTCCTCCGAGCAAACGATCAGGAAAAAGCTCTATTTATCCGAAAGGAAACTACGTATCCTTGTTTCTATCAGCTTTTAACTGGCCATGTTCGACCATCATCATATTTTCCGAACGCGTTCTTCGTCCCATCGATTTCAAAAGCACCCTCTTATAAATAACGTTTAACGAGCGACATTCGAGCTGCCCGTCAACTTAACACCCTCGATCCGAGTGCAAGCAACCCTTTGCCTTATCGGCTTGGCCGATAAATCCGTCCCTCGTCAGTACCGGGAACGTGTTCTCGGCTTTTCTCCGATACGCTCTTACGTCGTGTTCCTGTGCCAATTTGCTTTTAACTTTAAGAGTCGAAGTAAACAGGACGCTTGAGGAAAGAGCTGTGAAACCAATGCTTCCAACTTTTTACAGCGACATACTACGTGATCTTTCGCGACCTGATAGAGTCTCGATATTTTACGGCCAAACGAATTTATCTTGTCACAATTTAAAGACTCGAATACCTTGTAGAATCGCTGAACGTCGCCAAGTTTTGCCGATTTGCTGTGAATTTGAAAAGTCGCCAAAATAAATAGAATCTTAATAAAAAAATAAAAAAAAATCTACGCGAGAGGAAAACAAGTGCTCTCGATTTTTACAGTTACATGCAAGGGGGTAACCACTAGCTAAAATATTATCCCACAGATTATACGATTTCATCTGATTAGAAATAATTTTTTTCACTACTATGAAGTAAATTGGTAAAATATACGATTTTATTTAATGTTATACAATGATTTCTCGTGATTACATATGTAATTATCGGATTATACATAGAGATTTAATATAAATTTTATAATGATTTCGAGGATTCTGTCCCACGATTACACATTAAGTGGTTACCTCCTCGGTTACATGAACACGTGATCTCTCACTTTTTATAAAAATTTTTTAATATCTTATGATTAAATCAGTCGTGCGTTGACAGTTTTGAAAGTAACGTGATGGAAAACGATGGTCCCCCGGGAAACGATGAGTATCACCGCCTTGAACGCATCGAATAATCTCGTCGATTTGAAATCCGACAAAGTTGCCTGTTTACACCTGGGAATACTGTCGACGAGTGCCACACGACATACATACGTACGCGGTCGAGTTTCGAGTACGGTCCGAGAACACACAACAAAACATCTCGTTTAACTCTCCTCCTCCGAGCGACCTCCCTCAAACTCGTTCAAACGATCGTCCGTCTCGCGTTTCTCCGAGTTACGGACGTCGCATAACGCAACAGCCGAATGCTGCAGCTGCATTCAATCCCGGCTGACGCGGCTGCGCCCTGCAGTCGTCGCAACGCATCAAAGTTACAAACACGATCATTAATCCTCTATTCAGCGCTACGTGCCTAGCCGAGGGACGAAGCGCAGCACAACTTTCGAAAAGAATGTTCCTATGCATAACGTTAGATTCTTGCGAACTGATGCAATTTGTCGGTTGACAACGTTGATTTCGACTACTAATATTTAGTAGTAATGAAAAAAGTTTTAAGGAGGAAGGGAAAAGGGAAAAAAAGGAAGAAGAGAGAGAATGTGATTAAATATAGTCAGCTATTTCCCGATTAATTGTAGGTATTTGGTTGTTAAAATTATTCAAGGAATAAAAGTAAATTACCTACAATAATTTTAATTTTCCCAAACTTTAGCAAATTCTCGTAATAACGCGCGTGAATACATTATGTCGTTCTTTTTCCGTACTTTTATATTTTGGCATTATATTTTTACTTGCATATAATCGCATGGGGCAATTTATGGAGAGCTACGACGGCGAAGGAGATTATTATGGAAAGAAATGCAATTTATTTGTACAAAGCTCGCACCGTGGGAACCAACGTATTACAAAAGGAAATGAGATGTATGCAATGGAAGAGAGCAGAAGATCCCATAGGAAATCGTGGGAAATGCGAGCATCTATTCGAATTTAGCGGAACAAAGTTTGCATAATGATCGAGTTGCTCATCTCTTTCTGTGCAATAATTCTTTCAGAATCCTATTTCTTATGTCATTTGATTTTCATCAAGATATCTAATCAAAATATTTAACGTTATAAAAAAAATAATGTTGAAGAAATTGCAAGAAAATGTGATGATTAATCAAATTTTGTTCGAAAGAAGGTTAATTTTAAAACAAATTAAATAGAAAATTCACAGAGCGTTTTAGGAATCTGCGCTGTAATTAATGCGCTTATTATAATTATACACAATGCTGTTACAGCAACTTAATATACATATATCGTACGTTTCGGCTAATTTCTAGCCTTTTTCAACGATTTAACACCTTATTATCTATCTAACATCCAAAACCACTTCCTTCGGCCACTCCACACACAAGAGCATTGTGTAAAACGCCCTGTGAACTTTCTATTTAATTTGTTTTGATATAGAGGAATCCAATTGTTTTTTATTGTTAATTTTAAAATTGAAATAAATACGATTTTGCGTCTATCTTAATCCTATCTATTTTTTCATGTTTTCCTGTCGTCTATCTTTTTATTCCGCACGATGTAATCGCGATCAATTCTGAAGGAATGACTGGTGAGAGAAGCTTATCGCCGGTGCACCGGATATATTCCGCTATACGTAGAATACGGGTCCATCGTAGCAAGCGATTAGAAACCAATGAACCCGATTGATCACAAAGCGAGCCGTAATCCCGAGCCTCCCCGAGTGCCTAAGCCTGCTCTCCGGCCGCAGCACGTACCGTTAAATGATTTAGCCACTATCTGGAGCCTCCTCTGCTTGCCTAGCTCGCTTTCACCCCCTTCCTTATACCGGCTCGTTGTTCATCCAGACGCTCGTATCTCGTCATTGTGAAATGCTCGATATAGCCGGAATTACGACCGCGCACAAACGCGACGTTATTGCGTCTGCCTTTCTCTCTCATCCCCCCTCCCCTCTCTCTCATCCCCCCCTCTCCCCTTTCTCTCTTTCTTTCCATTCGCGACTCCATTTTCCATTTTTTCTTTTCGTACTTAGTCACTGTCCTTAACAACGCGCAGGGAAAGAATGTAACTGAATGAGCGCGATGTAACTGTAACTGATTCTGTTATCTGTTCTAGGATACGGAAATAAAATATTAAATATTCGGTAAACAAAAAGTACTTCTTATATTTCTTATTATAAATCTATAATCGTAAGGGACATTTTTTCCTGGTGAAAAAAATGAAATAAAAAAAAAGAAACTGTTCATCTATTTTATATAAATAAATGAAACCCTAAAAAATTTAGCGCTATTTGTGCTAATTTGTTGATCTAATCCTAATCTGAATTTTGTTTGAGCCGTTTAGTAGCAACTCGCATTTAAAGTGGAAGGGAGGAATAGCTTATACTTTAAATTGAACCTTTCCTATTCCGAAAAATAAATAGAGTAGACAATCAAAAAATCACCAGAATGTGCTTTTGTTGATTTTAATACCAAAACCATGCAAGCAAGAAATTCTTTAAGCGTAGCTGTCACACATGACGGTGCTGTGTTTAGTATATTGTGATATTTCTTAAACAATTTTATATTTTGAAAATGTTCTGGCGCTATTTTGAGCAAGAAAATAGCAACAAATATTAATATTCTTGATATTCTCTTTTTTACATATACAGGCGATTGTATCCTTTTTTTTGTATGAGGAGGTCCAACTTAATTTGCCATTAAGTTGGACCTCCTCCACCCCTTTTGAATGCGATTTCCTAAACTGTTTGAGTAACAAAATTCGAACTAGAGTAACACACTAGCACATAAATAGCACCAAATTTTTTAGTAAATCTGAACTTAATTTGCAATGGGGTGGAAGATTCACTTAAGAGGAATGACAGACTTAAAAAGTCTTAAAAAACTCAGCAATAGAATATCTCTGGAAAATGCAATAAAATCTCTTTCTTTTTTATTTAAAGTCTCGTATGATGGAAATGCTTCGGACGTTCTTAATTTCTCGATTCATGCGTTTCATTTTGGGCAATTTATCTCAATCAGAAATATCAATTATCGTGTTAAATATCTACTGTTTATATCAATTGTATAAAATAATTATGGTTAGAGATTGCACATAAATGGAAAGATAAACAGAAATGTTTATGAATAAGAGAATATCACAATGTTTGAAAATATTTAAAGATAAAAACATATGAGAAACGCGACTCTGAACGGCCCGTGGAAAACGCCTCACTATCGATTTTTGTAGGTAAGCAGCCCAGACTTGTGGAGAGGCTTTCGAGAGTTATGAAAAGAGGAAACACAGGCGCCCGGGTGAGATGGGATACAACGAGGAAAGAGACGAATCGCAGGTCGGGAAAAGAGAATGGGAGAAGTAACGCCTCGTGTTTCAGTGAGGCAGGATGCGCCGGCGAAAGGAAGTCGATGGGATATATCACTGCGGAAGTGGAATAGTATGCGCATGGACGGACGTACGTACGATCTGCAGAACGTCGGAATTGGAACGTCATATGGCTTGGGTCCCACCAAGATTTTATATTACGATCACTCCTATCGGTTCGATCGTTTTTATCTAGACCAATTCGTACTATTCTTATCACACTCCTATTGGCCGGCCACTGGCTACTTTACTTACGCCTTACTCGCTTTTCATACATCTTACTCTTTCTCGCGCGATCGATATCGTTGACAGTAAAGTGACCGAACCTATTTTATCCGCTATTCCTTCTGCCATAACGCTCGTACTACATTTTTTATTTTTTCTATTAATATTGATATTACTAAAATGAGATTAAAAGATCAAATAATAACAAAAAGAAATTATTATCGAATTTCCACAAAAACAAATTAAAATTTCAAAACGACTGAAAAATAGGCTAACAGAAATTGCGCTTATTCCCATTTGCCCATTTTTTAGCCATTCTGAAATTTTAAAAGACCAATTTTCAGTATTAAAAGATTAATCCTCTTTTTATATTTATATCTATAAGGTATCGTTTTTTTAAATATTAGCCAATCATCGACGATTATCGAGCTAATTACATTATCAAGTAAACATGAATAGAATTTATGTGATAAGAAACTTTTTATATTTATCTGAATTCTTCTTGACATTTCATTATTTTTAGTCGATGTGCTGTTAAGATAGATTGTAGATTATATTAGATTGACAAAAATATGATAATATTGATATGAAAATACAACAGATTGAATCAATTATCAGCACAGTAATTTTCTATAAATGAATTTAATAATATTGGAATATATTTTTGAGAGATTTTGTTATAAGAATAGTGTGGACTTTTTTCAGTTATTCTCTTAAATCATCTTTTAAAAATATGAAAAATTGGATTTCAAAGTTAATTCGCCATGTCGCGTTATGCCGTTTTTACAATGCTATCCAGATTGATTTCGGCGCTTCGTTTTAGAATGACATAAACGCCTCGTATGCACCTCGTATATCGACGCGACTGTTATCGCAACGTATTTTTCATATTCGGCGACAAACGTATATCCGCGTATTATTTAGGACGATTGATGCATCGGTAGTTCTCATTTACGTTATAAGTCTGTCGTCTTTCTCTGCCGAATATACCATGAATAACAAGCAGTATTTTGATGATTAAATATTTAATTAATGATCTATTCTCTGGAAATTAAACTCTTAATATAAAAATAACCACAACAGAAATCTCAGTACTTTACTATTACTACGTGATTATTATCGCTGCACTGATCTTTCAATAGAAAGTTACAAATGTCTTTGGTATATCTGTTAATGAACTTTGCCTTTGTTTCAGGCAATCCGTAAAATACGTTACGCTCAGCAGCACGTGATTCTAGTTTCTTCATCCCCGTTAATTCATCCCGGCAACCGGTTACGCAACGGGTCGAAAAACCAGGCACGATGGCATTAATTGGTACGGGTACGAAAATGTAATGTTTTGCGATAATTGGCCCTGGCGGATGCAGGTTTTCGGCGATTTTTCGCGTGGCAACGCGTGCACGCTGCAATCGGGAATCGATAAGTCGTAGCTTCGTTGCGATAATCGTTCCTCTGCTTTCTACACTATACAGCTCGCGGCATACCGTATTAAATTGAGTGCGGTGAAACGAGCGTTAAGAAATCTAACGATTCGCATGCTGGACACAGAGGTATTAAATCACGTTGATAGTAAAATCGTACCCTCGTACAAAACACGCTTCGTTATATTCTTGAATAATCTATTCCGGAATAACATGATTTAAGACCAATCCGCATGTATAGACGTACGAAAGTAGATAGCATTATAAATACTAAGACAGATCGACCATACAATATGCTATCGTAACTATCGTCTACACGAAAATATCATGTCCCGCTTCTATTATGGCAGTAATAGAAAATTCATTTAAGTTCCGTCTATATATAAAACGCACTTTCATATTATAGGAAGGCAGAAAATAAAGGAACTACGAATATCTAAGAAAAAAGTTAAAGAAAGCCGGCGACTATTTATTAAATAATAAAATAATTATCTTTATTCAAAAAATACTTCATATTCTGAAAGGAAAATTTTTAGTGTTTATAACTATATTTACGTAATCATAATTATAGTAACATATAATTATAGTTGCAAATATCAAAAATTTTTTTCTGCAGTTATTCGGGCTTTACACTAAATAATTAACATTCATATATTGTCAACATAAATATACAATAATAATAAAAAAACAGAACCCTTCGGAATTATCCGCCATACATGCAATGTCGCATCGGTTTTGTTTGTTAAAATTTATGGTTTAAATAAATAAAATTTATAAATTTAATTATTGAAGTTTAAAGATTTTTTTTAATAAAGCCTTCTATGATTAATAAATAATAATCGGCTTTATTTAATTTTTCTTTTAGATATTCGTAATTTTCCCATTTTTTTCTATATCAAAATTATCTAAAAAATGTAACAGTAGTATCTTTACCTTAAACTAACTGCTACATTGTTAAAACCTATACTGGTCTATCACTGGAAGCAAAAAATAAAAGGTTATCACTACTCTAATACGTTTTAATCGTTCGCATTTACCCCACATTTGCAATTCTTCCATATTCCTCAAATGTTAGGAATATTATGATTTTAAACCTGAGAAGCGATCAATATAGAATAGAAGGCTTGATTAGATATACGAAAACACGGAGGTGATACATGATGCGCATACTAAAGCTATATGGATAAAGATTACCAATTCCAGCAGAACATCACGTACCTACATTCGATACAAGTAACGACACTTATAAAATATCAATCTTGCCAGCGTTTCAGAATAAATTCTTAACGAATGCTGAACGTTGTTAACATCAGAAAATGTGTTCTTTTTCGCAAAATCAATTTCAAGAATTTATATATAAAAGTAAAAATTTATTTTTTGCTTAAAAGACTCGCTACATTCATTTTCCACGTATCTTCACCTACTCCTTAATATCGAGAATATACGATAGAATCAGAATCTTTCAGATTTGTTTCAGAATTGTTAAAAAGCTTATTTCTCACTTCGAATTTTGTCTTAATGGAACTCTGCTTTTGATAATCTTTTTTTTTTTTTAAATATTTATTAACCTCTTTACTTGTATTATATTAAAACAAAATTGATATTTGATTCGAAAAATGTTAAATATCAGTACGGATTAAGGTCATTTATCAGTATCATATGCTAGTATCATATAATATATCAGTATTATATGTCAGTATTTATATGTCAGTGATTAGAACTATTATTCCCACATACGAAATCCACGTGGGCGATGATAATATGCATAAAGATCTTCATATTTTCGATGTTATCTCGCGCTTCGGCGCTCCGCGCTTTGATCGCGGAACGCAATTAGGTAAACCGTGCGTTAAATCGATTGTTGTTCAGTTCGTTAGGTACGGTGTAAAACATGGCAAATCAGGCCAGCCGCGATTCGACCGAACTTCCATTTGTACGTAATAATGGCGCCGGCGGCTATCGAACTTCCGAAATTTGAAGGCAGCCGCTGTGCAATATATGGAATATCCGTCCGAAAGTTTCCATTCGGCTTGACGCGGCTTTGATCATGCTCCATTGCACGCGCGCGTCGGGTATCCAGGCGTGCGTACGAATCGCTTTCATTCGTTGTATTTTTCGAATCCCGCACGCGAGCGGAGGCAGCGACCGGCCGCGTTTAGCCAGCGCGGCTATATCCAACGGCGGGAGAGTAAAAGTATGAATGGAATATTTATGGGTGGCTTAAAAATTTCACGAGCAGCAGGTCGTGGTGCTCGCCACCGTTCGTAGTACGTAATTTTCTTTCGTTTGCGACATTTATCTTTATCTACTACGCGGCGAGCGTTGGCGCGAACCACAGCAACGAGAATCCGCAAGTTACCGCCGCCTCTTCCTGCCATGCCGCTCAACCGAAAACGGATTTCGTGGGTGTTTTCCCTTTAATAATTCTTGAGAGGAGAGACCGAGCACGAGAGCAGAAGAGAAGGGAAACGGAACTCGACGCGGACGAAAAGTAAGCAAGTCGTAGTAAGGAGAAACGCGATTCGCAACAAGAAGAGGGATGGAAGAAGCAACGTTCTGTACCGAGAGAAGAGGAGGAGGAGGAAGCCTTTATTTTTCTTACGCTGTCGTCTCTCTTCTCGGTGCACTAGTGGTGCACCAAAACGAGACGAAAACTCTGGCGAGCTTCTAGTACGATTTCCTGAAGTGTCTCTCCCTGCTTACCCCCTTGCACACATTCTCCTTACCCTCGTTCCTGTTATACATCCATCTCTTTCCCCTCAACGGCTGTTCGCCTTATCGTCTGCTATTTCTTGTTGCCTTTTGCTTCACTTTCCTTTTTACGCATAGAAATAAATAACTTTTGAACCCTTTTGTGGAGTTCTAGTTCATTTTAAACACATTTTTATCAGTTTCTACTTTTTTGCGATTTTGTTGCTTTGAACTATCGCACCAACCAAATGTTTTTGAATACTTTTTCTTGAACTTAAAATATCTTTTCTTCTACTTTTTCTCTTTTATAAAATAGCATTATTAACCCTCAACTACAGCTATGAAAACTACACCTAAGTTCTATAAAGTGTCCGTTTGAAGTACAGAATGCGGTAAACCTTCACTTTACAGCGATAGAAGAAATTTCAAAGTTTTTTTTACCTACAATTTAGAACTTCATAGTACCAATAGTACAGATTGTACAATCATCTAAAAATTTTCGCTTTGGGTTTAAAGGACTCGTTTGCTGTAGTAGAGAATATCATATCGTTTTCTTACGTCGAAAGTAATACAATTTAAAGAGTGAGTTAGGTAAAGATTCCTCTATCAATCATCAAAAGTAAATTGACTTCACAATCCGTCCGTTAAATATATTTGCGTCATTTCAAAAAAGACCTACCTTCTACAAGAGTGATACGTTTTGAATTATATCGTTTTTATAAAGGAAAGTCTTCAAGAGAGAATATTTATAATTAAGACAATTTTAGTGACCGAAATTTGAAAAAGGAATTGTTTTATTTTGAGTTTAGTCATTTTAGCTGATCAAAGTGAATATGAACGCAAAATAAAGGAAGTTTTTTGGAAGGGCTACAATAAACAATTTTTCAATATATCTTTATTGTAACAAACGTTTCGACCTCTTTATCAGGTCATCCTCAGTGTTAGTATTTAAATTCTATAAACCGCAAATCGTAATTACGCAAATCAGGCTGTTAGACGCAAATTCCGCAGTTTTGTGTAACATATTCTTTCTTCAGATCGTTTAGTTAGTCCTTGTGTACAATGTATATTATTGTTGTACGATTTGAAAAGTAATAAACAATGCAGATAAATTATACACTTCGTTCATTTCAAATGCAATAGATATAAGTCTGGTAGTTAAAACAACCATGTAAAAAATCAATTTGTAAAAAGACTTAACCAAATCCTAATGAAAAATTTTTGGAATAATGCGCTACCTATATACGCAAAAAAAATTTTTGCGCTTATTCCGTTTAGCTTTTTGTGTTTAGATTTTTTTGTGGGTGGGCTGAGTGGACAGTCAGCCCACCCGTTAAAAACAACCGATTTGGAAAATTAAATACACAGGATTTATGCGCTATTTATGCGCTAATATTTCCAGGCATTTATGGTTTTTGCGGTGCAACACTTAAGGCACTTCTCTCTCTTGGAGCGAAGTCATATTCATCCCTAAGTCACGTCTGCCTAGCAGGCCCCCTCACTTATCACTACCAAATCTGAATGAAAAAATTATGGATTAATGGATATAGGTAGCGCTATTTATACGCTACCTATATCTGCAAAAAAAATGTTTGCACTCATTTTGTTCGAATGCGAGCAATCGTGAGTAAACGATGAGCAAACGAATGCAGAAAAAAATATTCAATTTTTTAATATTTTAAATTTCGTATAACTTTTGAACTAAGGGTGAACAAATGAAAATTCCGACGGAGCATTCATGAGCAAACGATGAGCAAACGAATGCAAAAAAAATATTCAATTTTTTAATATTGGGGGGCTAGCGTGAAGTTGGCCCCCCAAAATTTAAATTTCGTATAACTTTTGAACTAAGGGTGAGCAAATGAAAATTCCGACGGAGCATTCGTGAGCAAATAATGAGCAAACGAATGCAAAAAAAATATTCGATTTTTTAATATTGGGGGCGCTAGCGTGAAATTGGCCCCCCAAAATTTAAATTTCGTATAACTTTTGAACTAAGGGTGAGCAAACGAAAATTCCGATGGAACAATCGTGAGCAAACGATGAGCAAACAAATGCAAAAAAAAAATATTCAATTTTTTAATATTGGGGGGTTAGCGTGAAGTTGGCCTCCCAAAATTTAAATTTCGTATAACTTTTGAACTAAGGGTGCAAACGAAAATTCCGACATAAAACGAAATAAAAAATGACTGGTAATAGTAGCGCATAAATAGCGCATAAATCCTGTGTATTTAATTTTTACATAGTAAGGGATGAAATAAAAAGGGAAAAATTAATATGTAGGACGGGAGAAAGGGCTTGAGCATTAAATAAATATGACTGTTCGCTCCAAGAGGGAGAAGTGCCTTAAGGTTGCAGCGCAAAATTCCAAAATGCTTAGAAATAGTAGCGCATAAATCAGAGAAAAACAATTTTTTGCAATGAGTAACACAGTTGATACAGCAATATGCGATTTTTAGTCAAAAATTATTATAAACGAAGAAAATAGAAGTTGATTATATGTGTGTCACTAGTGAATTTCCAATGTTATATATAAAAAATGCAAAATATATATATAAACATATATTGAAAACATATACTGTTCATTGCCTCGTAGCTCTTCTAAAATATTTTCTTTATTTTAAATTTATTGAGCCATATTATCTATATATATTGTTATTTTTAAATATAAACTGTTAGTGGTACATCGAATTATATCATTTTTGATGAATTATTTCCGGATTTGTTACAATTTTGTAGGATATCAAAATTATCACAACTAAAAAAAGATATTATAAAGAATGTGAAACGGAAATGACAAAAATGACATTTGATCATGTTTCTAAGTGTACTCTTTTTGCTGATATTATTATACTAATCAATAATTTTCTGTTAAGTTGAACAATAGAAATTAAATTTCTCTGAAAATTTTAATTTTTTCACTTGTGTCATTTTTGAAGTAAGGGAGAATAATATGAAATTTTTAATACGAAAAAAACTACTGTTTCTAATAAATTTATATTGAAGTTATAACGATTGACGTCTACTTGTAAACGCAGACACGTCCCGCTTTAAAAAAGCTATATCATTATATAAGTCAGAAGCAGTTACGACTCTCTATCGGGCTTCACTGATTATTTTTCACCCTTAGATGTGGTCTTTATGAGGGTAATGGAGCGAAGGGTTCTCTTTACGAGAAGATTGGGCGCGGAAGGGTCCTCTGGAAGACTTCGACGCTTGGCATCTACAAGAAGCGAAAATATGAAATTCGCTGGTAGATATCTCAAGGGACTTTCGACTCCAAGGTGCGGAATAATTTCGTCTTTCCTTCTTGTTCTAGATCCGTTTCTCACAAGAGCCTCGATTATCGATCTCCGAGTGGAAATGAAGGTGCAATGCTCAACGTCCCATGAGAAAAAGAATCGTTGCTAGAAACCGAGAGACGACTAAACGATACATAGAGGTAATTACTTGAGAGAAGTAGACGCCAAGGATAAAGACAAAGAAACAGCTAATCAACGAGACAAGTTAACAAGATGAGTTAACGAGATGAGCAAGAGAAGAAACATAAAGATTGGATTTTTATTTTCTCACAATGTCAGGATATCTATTCGAACGTATTTATCACGATACAAAGTAATCTGTTTATAACAGACAGTATTTATCAAAAAATACGGAAGTTGAACAAGTCAGTAAACTTGATAGCAGATAAGAGAACAAGAGAAATATTTGCTAGTGGTTTCTACTTCTTGTAATTACATGGAAAGTTATACACCGTCAAAAGAACATAGAATTTCTACTCATTACAAATTAAATCTTGAGCATTACACTCGACATCTAAAAATTCATCCGGGAAAGGAATGAAAAGATAGCGAATTATATGGAAGTGCGTGTTGGTGCGCGTCATTCCTGTCTGCTTCGGTGAAATTATAAGGCTTTCTACCACTCACGCGAGAAACCATTTTTCATGCTTCGTTGTCGTTGATGAACCTTTTTTACGGCTGTAATCCCAGGGTAAGCACGAGGGAACAAAAATACTTAACGATGCTCTGGGAAGATGGACTTTTTCGAACTCTTTGACGTTTCTCTAAATTAACCACAGAATTCTCTCTCTCTCTCTCTCTCACTCACTTCTTATTTCAACCATTCTCCCGAACGAAAGAGCGTATGACTTCAATTGGACCTCGACGATATTACCTGTCGGGGGAAATTTTTTTTCCAAAATTGTTAGATTCGAGCGCATAGACCGAGACGTAAAACACGCCAAGCAATCGTGAAATTTCGTACACTTTTGAGATACCACCCACGGGATTCAAGACTTCTAGACCGTTCAGCGAAGTAGTTCCCCGACGTAATTTGCTCGATCAAACTTTTCTATCCCGACTCTTTTCGTGTTAAATCAACCTCTTTGCGCCGTACACCGCGCGCTGGCGCGCGGAGGTCGTGGTGAGCTTGCGATCGCGAATTCGCGTAGAGTAAATTTAAGGGCGCGCGCACGGCCTAATTTTTGCAAATTTTACGTACTCGTGAGAAAACGTGCCCTTTTTACGAGCAACGACAAAAGCGCGCATTTCCTCCCCGATGTCTGAGCGCCGGACGAGCGTTCGTGTTCGCCGCTATTGTAGGTCGATCGATTCTCGGGGAAAGCGGTGTGAGTGCGGTTAACGTGCTCGCCTGTAGTCGGCGGGCGGCGATACGTCGAATCCGCGCGCGAGGAATGATTTATGGAAAAACAAGGAAGAGCGCGCACGGACTTTACGGGTCATGTTTAGATTCACGAGTTGCACCTGCAACATCTTCCATCGCGCGTTTACCAGCCATGTTTGCTCGTCCCTTTATTATTTCTACGCCGCATTAAGGGCTTACGCCCGTATGCTTCGCATACGGCACATAATTGCGGCGGCACACGATTTACATATTGTTCCGCGCGTCGCGATTTAATCTAACATTTTGCAACGCGAGGTCGGAATCTCGCGACCATACGGCCATACATTTTGACGGTATTTCTGCGTAAGATAGCACACGGGGATAATGTTGCGGACTTTGCAGTAATAATGCTGCAGTTCGACTATGTGGCGAGCTTGTCACTTCACTTAACGCTGCAGGTGCGTGGGTGACGTACGTCACGCACTTTTCTTTTTTAATATCGCTTTCTAACGGTGAAAGCATTGTTCGCAACTTTAGCGATATCCAGGGATACGTTGGAAGTTCATGCTCGACGACCGACATAAAAATAAAACAGACAGATTTATTTATGGATTTCATTAACATTATAATTCAAACCAAGTTATAGCGAGCCTATTGCTCTGTCTTCCTTCTTGATATCGCTCGAGGTTGCATCAAGTTGAACACTGCAAGATTGCTTTTTCTCACAAACCCTTCGATACATCGTAATAACGTCCTATCAAATAAATTTACCGCTCAAGTCCGCCATTACTTCTGTTTCGGTCTAGAAAATCGTTTTAGCCAATCTTTTTCAACAATTTCCGCGTGTAGACGCATCGATATTTTTCGATTTCTGCTGTAGTCCACCTACAGAATCGTAAAACTCTTTTCTTCTGGCTGAAGAAAATGGCCAGGTAGCACTTATATGCATTATCAGCGCCTCTCGGGCACACGGATTTCCTATCTACGATTTTATTCGAGGGCGTGCACGATCGCTCTTACACGGTCGCCATTGCTATCTGCCCTGCGTCTTCTTCGTTCCGCAATCGTCGTTCGACCCCGCGTCGGTTTGCGATCGTTCCTTAACTTAAACTTCTCTACTTTGAACTCGTCCCTCTTCTGCAGGCGCGATAAGTTTTCTCGCGGCAGTTAACGGGCCCTTAAAATCAGCCCCGTAAAATTGGCTTGAAATTCGAAGAATTCCCATCTTCTTTGATGTCTTTTCAGTTTTGATCACTATTATATCACACGGTGAACAAATTACTAAATGCGCGAATTTGAATTTACATAAAAAATAAATGAAAGTAAATAAAAAAAAAAACTTGCACTGTAATATCAAATTATATTTAATTTGAAGTATTTTCAATTATTTCCATAGGTCGTCACTACTTCTATTCAATGTGTCGATAATAAATTAAAACAATGAAGTAAAACAAGTTAAATTAAGGAAAGGTATACTTGACTCAAATTTAATTAATTATTCACTACATGTGTGTATTAATATGAATTTTCTTTTCCTTGAAACTAAATACAGAAATAGATTAATTTACATTTTAATATGGAAGTTAAAAATAACAAAATATTATTTAACTCAAGAATTGCTACTGCTCTTATTTAACAATGTATATATTTATTTGCGATATTCTTTAATTTCGTTAATAAATGTTATACAAAATACGAGAATATCACTTTCTCGGACTATATTTCAAGAAAAACAATTTATACATGTGTTTCGCTCGATTAATTATTTGAATAATGGTCCTGAATTTGAATGCACGTGTAAATACCGGAATATCGTGCTAGTACTTTTATGTCCTTGGGAAAGAATGGACCGTTTCTATTTTCATTTAGCTATAGGCTCCAGCAGTGGTTTTGCGTTTAACCAACCTGCCTTTGTTATACGGTATTCTTTGAGGTTTTAGTAGATAATAACACTAGTTCATAATACGAAGAGAGAAACATCACAGAGATTGCTACCTCTCTTCTCGAGTCGCTCATTTTGCTTTCTCCCCTCGGTATATTTGCTCTCGAAAAATATAGTGACCCAGTAATACAGGGCAGATCCCTACCCACTTATTATTATATTGCTGCGTTCCCGTCACGTACGCTTGAAACTTTTCTTCCAACGCGTCCATTGAAAAATTTATCATACGTTTTTGCGCCGTATTATACGCCTTATGATGGACTACTTCTTTCTTGCCCTTTCCCTTCCCCTTCTTCTTCACTCCCTCTCTCTCGTCTCCTTCTTTCTTTTTTGCAGCTAAAGGATCTGGGGTGAAAACGACAAGCGTTTCTGGGTCACCACTTTGGAAGTTTCGTGATACCGTAAAATGAAGTCGGGTTCTCGTTGGTCGCCTCGTACTTTCGTGGGTCGTTAGACGCTACGGCTATGATTATTGCGACGCTGGATATACCGATTGTAGTACAAGTTCAAATCGCTAGGCAAAGTACTTGATTTTTATGCAGCGATCTGGATGTAACTTGTCCCAGGGGCAACATGAAAAGCAACACTTTGTCCTCGTAAAATATTTATCCCGCAAAACAATTTCTCAATACAAATTGCTCAAAAATCAGAACGACGATTCTTAACGACTAAAAGTTTAACTGAAAAAAACATTTCTTCTCTTTTAATTATACTGTTGATATTCATTCGCATTAATATTCGCTAAATCTAGCAATAACAACACCTTTTTAAAATGTTAATAGTTGCCCGACTTTTTATTCGTATTTCACGATGAATTCATTATTTTCTATATAAACGCGTCTCACGATGGATTCATTATTTTCTGTAGGCGCATTCAACGTCTCTCGCGTATATTTAAAGTAGCTGACGAGAGCGAACAAGAGCGCAAAGTGTAGCGTGAGCCACGCAAATCGGTCATTTCTGTCGGTTGCACCTTAAAAGAAACGGTCGCATCAAAGACCGTAAGTAGGAGAAGAGGTGAAAACATGCCAAGGCAGAATCCACAAAGCGTGCTTCTTATTTCATTGAAATCCTGAATTGGCATACTGCCTCGCACAACGACAGAATAAAAGTAACTTTTAAACAGAACAGAATTTGATCGACATAGACGAGGTGCAAACTTTAAATCAATTTTATCTGGCAGCGTTTTAATTTCGTAATATACGACTGAGGCTAGCTGACGATGCAGCTTGCCATCGGTTCGGCTAATGACCGTAGCCAGGTCGAGGGAATTTATCGCTCGTTTTACGTTTGCAGCACTATGTTGTGTGCGCCGAAAAGACGAAAAAAGAAAGAAAAATGTTCCAAGTTATCCCTAGCGTTCAGCCTTCCTCGTCGGCCGATTTGGACAACTTCCAGTCGAGCGATCGTAACTGTTCGCGAAAAACACTCGAAAGAGTCTAGTTACGTAAGTGTCCTACTAACGTGGATTCGTTCTCTACGAAATGTCGACTCAATTTTACAGTATGATCACTTACAAAAAATGGCAAATTTACGTGTAACAATTCTTGTGAAAACACTCGTAATGAAATTATGGAATTTATAAACAATAAAAGATTATAGATGAGCATTTAATATTTGTTTTAAATTTGATTTTGTATTATTTTCCATTTAATTTTATTCGCTTTGTAACGATGACTTCTTATGGTAATTACGAAAATGTCGACAAACTGGACTGATAACAAACAGACAAGAATAAAATGGATGAGTAAAAATGCACATGTTACAATGCATTTACATTAATTAAAAAGAATGAGCTGAACGGACTGGTATTTATACAGTATAGTTAAGCTTGATCCAACTAAAACGACTGCAGAAACGACGCACTAAAATAAATTGTACGACCTGCAGCGTAATTGCTTTACGCACCCACAGACACATCGTTACCGTCGATGATTATTCATTGTTTTATAAATAGTCAGCTCTCGGCATCGCGAGTTACATCTGGTGCGGTTGCATTATTCAACAAGGCTCAGAAAAGAGTGACTGCAAAGTAAAAACGGAAATTGCGGTGAACACACATACAGCGAGTACTTCCCGAATCTTGCAGACCAATTTGTCATTTGTCGCATTTCATCTAAATTTAAATATTAACGACAAAAGAGAAATCTATCTGCAGTTTTGATGAGATATATCTATCTTTTCCATATGTACTTCTTGCGTTTCTTTGTGTTATATTAGTCTTTAGCAAGTAATTATTTTCAACAATTTTTTAGTTGTACATTTTTTGGTAATTAAATATTAAAAATATTCATTTTTTAATAATTAAACTTGGTACTTCAAAATACTTTACGTTAATAAAATTAATTTTGGATATATAAATAGATAAATGCAAATACACGCTTTTTCCTATTTTTGCATTAAGTATAAGTCTCTGACAGATAGAGAGAGAGAGAGAGAGAGAGAGAGAAAAGAAAATGTTTTGGTGCAAAAATGCGATAACGAGTCGATGAAATGATGGCTTTTATGGATCTCGATCAAATCGGAGATCTCGTGAAACTAATTCGTGTGCCCAACAACGTACGCTCAAAATCCATAGACGTCGATCCTAAATTTATGGCAGGGCATAAACTGATCTTCTGGCCACCTCTGAAATACGAGGGCTAGAATTTTCCTGCAAGCGCGCGCGGCCGATGGTTGGGAAAAAAAATAAAGAAAAAAAAGATCCTTGGAAAAATTGCGGTTCCAAAAGGAGATTAAGACCGTCTACCATTCATTACCTAAGACAGGACGAAGCCCTGCAGGTCGCAGCGAGGAACTCGCCTCACAATGTATAATTAATTATAAGGAAAACCACCTGGTAGTTTCCGTCCAACGCTAATACCTTACATGCGAGACTAAGTGCAATGGTCGAAGGGCGACCAGTTTCGAGGAGCGTCGATATCACTTCTGTGCGCGGTCTCGCGGGATTAATTGCACGCGCATTGCGACCAATTAAGCTCGCGTATGATCGACTAAATAATGCATTTTCTGCCGTAGAAGCGCAGCAAATACGGTTCGCCGGTTCGTGAAAGTGGCGTTGAACGGCTACGAGGCCACCTTTACCGTAATTCGTCGTTCCACCGTATTGGATTTATCGAGTCGAGAAAATTATTGCTGCTTGTTACAAAAAAAAAGGGGAGAAAGAGAGCAAGAGAAAGAAAGAGAGAGAGAAAGAGAGAAAAGGGAGGAGGCGTGGGAGAGAAAGAAATGGGTCAGACTTGACTACCAGGTTGTAACAGTCGTGAGCTCTCACGACAATTATTGGAGTAAAGTCGTCAAATGGCTTTCGTCCGTTCGATCGGTCCCCGCCATTGGTCCCGGAGGAGAGAAAAATCATTTACCCTACTTCTTCCTGGACACGAGACGGTAGACGATAGAAAAAGATGACGTTACTACCGGCGGAGCGTAATTGGTAGCATCTGTGACCTAGTCTTCTGCGAAATTGATTGAAGTCTTCAGCCAAAGAATCGCGGCTAATTGGAACGAGTAACAAACCTGTAGGACAAAACGAATAGTTCTCCGTCTCGATTTATCTCCTTCGAGTGATACGCCACTTACTAGAAAAGCCGATTAACGTCACCATTGAGCCCTCGTAGGAACATCGGCCGTGTTCAAAGCATTAAATCGTTTCTTTCGTGTCGCAATGAAAATCCGCTTTTGGATCTTCCGGCATCTTACAAGCGCAGTTAGGAGCAACGTCGCATCCGATATCTCGAAACACACGTTGCAGTTAAACCAGGAGGATCGGGACATAACGCAATTATAAGTCACCGGTATTCAGCGGGGAATCGAGTTAATTCCACGAACTTTAGTTAACCGTACAGCATTCTCATCAGCTTATCGGTCGATTCCGCCGCGTTTACATTCGCGCGCTATTAAGTCTGGCTTTAAAGCACTTAATAGCGAGATGATCGGGAAATAATTCACGTCTATTATAAACTAGGCAGGAATACCTATATCCAAAAGCAAAATCCGTGAGATTTTCATAATCCGCCGATTGCATTTATCCGGCAACCAATGATTCGCGACCTAATGCGATGCAATAACGAGAAAGTTGCTACTAGCAAATCCTTTCCTGCATCCCCTTGCTCTCCCTGCCTCTTCCCCAGAACCTAATTTAATGTATTCTTCAATTATTCATTTCCTCAGCAGCAGAAAGGGACTCTAGAGGTGGCAAACTCTACTATAGAGATGGACGGAGTGCTGGAGAGGGGTGCTTACAAGTCTGGTCGACGGTGATGGCGGCCGCGATGGCGGCGCGGCGGTGGCGGAGGGATGCCTATTAAATATACCTCGGAAAATTGGATTTGAAATTCTTATTTTTCCACGGCGCGTTTCCACCGTTTCCACCCCTCTATCTTTACCTACCCACCCCTTCGCATTCTTTCCTTTATCCATGATTCTTCCGTCTCGCCCAATGGTCGCCCAACCATCGTTTCCCGAATGATTCCGCTTGCGACAGAAAAATATACATTCTATTCCGAGGCTAAATACCGATGTCGCGATTGTTAGGGAAAAGCTCGAGTTGGCCTAATAGTCTTAAATTTTTACGTTATGTACCTGCTGTCGCTGCTGGGGAAGCTTCTCCTTCTTTTCTTTCCTTTCGTTGCTCTCTCTCTTTCTCTCTGCTTTGCACGTTCCTATTCCTTCCTCCGGGGTAGAACGGGACCTGGAACGTTTTCAACATGTAATGGAATTCCCTCTGGGTACACGACGATGAGACATATCACATTTTGTAAAACGCAATAAAGATTCGCGAATAAGGCGCGGTAAAAGAAATTCGGTCTCGTGATGTTAAACATAATTTGCATAATTTTTTAATCAATTGAAAGTACGGTACGGATTTATGGATATTCAATTAACGTTATTTACTTAAAGTTGATTATTCGAACTCGAAATCCTTTCATAACATACTCAACAATTTTTTAAACAACACAAAGTAGAATATGCATACATGTTATATATAACAGTATAATTAATAAATTAAGTATTAAAGCTGGGTTGAGATAAATCAAATAATGCCTATTCAAGTCATCACAGGATGACAATGTGAAGATAGGTTTATTTAAATCAACATAATTATAATCGCAGACGTTTCGATCATGTTTCGGATCCTTATCAATGCTCCATATAAATATATTCACATATTGTATAATATACCAGGAAGTACGATAACATCTCTGTTACATTATTATTTTTAGATGACTGAATTCTGTTAACAATTTATATGGAGGATTGATAAGGATCCGAAACAGGATCGAAACGTCTGCGATTATAATTCTGTTGATTTAAATAAACCAATCACTCGATCAGTGATAACTGAGCATAGATTGCACGGACAAAACTTCGATTGGGATAATATGACAATTTTAGATGAAGAATCTTGTTATAATAAGCGCTTAATCTCTGAAATGTTGAACATTAAAAAACAAAAAAACTGTTTAAACCAATAAACAGATACAGAAAGTTTACATAAAGCTTACATACCGTTAATAAACAAAATCTGACATTGCAATACCAAGATTATTTTATTATTCGTCAGTCAGTGCTCGCCTGTCTTGATGTTAACATATATGTTTAACAAGTGTCTCATTTTTAATATCCTTTTCAATACACTATTTATTATCTTTATACATCTTTAATTTTATATTGTGATTAATTATTTTACTATGGACTAACACATTGGCGCTTAATAATTCAGAAATTGACGTCAACATCTTATCGACATGTGAAATTTTATTTTATGGCCAGCTAGGTGAGTTGTTTTGATCAGAGTGGCAATTTTACTTAAATTTTTTTTTATTATTCTCGTAATTTATTTCTACCTTGATTGTTACCAGAACACCGGATAATTTCAAACAATCGATCATCCAGGGCCGTTTGCGAGTGATTTCCGTTTCTCAACAAAGCACTAGCTATCATTACTTTATGTATAATTTTTTTTCTATCTTTTCGACTGCTTTCATCTAATGTAACGTTTCTTGTATGCGTATCTGAAAAAGGCTCAATCGTGAGACCGAAACATGTCATATTTTAATCAATTATAGAATATTATATTATTCATATTTTCTTTTGATTTTTCATGTTTTAATATACTTTATTATATTTGACTCTTATGTGCCCTTTATTCTCTCGTTATTGTTTTTAAACCAATCTTCACATTGTCATCTATAGATATAAATATATGTATAAACATATAAAATCATATAATTTCATTTAAAAAATGGCAATAACCCCTTGAAGTCTGAAGCACTTCCATTCACAAAAAGTTATTACTAGCATATATTGTGGTTCTTTTAATATTATACAACGTTCGTAAATAATTTCATATATTTCTATAAAATAAGTAAAAATATTCCAGATGAATAATGTTATTGTTCCACTCTATATAGGTATTATATCACATATTTCTATATATATTTTCCATACATACATGTATACACACGCACACACACGCGCACGCAAGAAAATACATTTAGATGTGCATTGCTAATAATCGTGAATTTTCTATAATGGAATCGTACGGAATTCTGCAGGTACAATGTTTGAGATATTACGTGATTGCATTCATCATCGTCATAATTAGCAGTCAATGATGAAATCCTCTTAGCCTGCTGCATTCATATACCTCCTCATAATCATGTGGCAAATCTCGGAAATTAATAGTAAGCGCCTGAATGACGTATCGAACGGTAGCTTATAATGCAACCAAATCACTGTCAAACTTCATAACTTTATTTGACGTGTATGCACACCTTTACACAACTGACGTTCTACGATTACGACAAGAGGTGCAAGAAGATTGAGACATAACTATGTCATGTAGCTTCTTGTTCAGCAAGTTTCCAAATCGACATGGGTGTTATACCAGCAAACGCGATGAGAAAAGGTATTCTTATTTTCACAAAAATTGTGTTAAGCTTTAATAATTTACTAACATAAATAATTGCAAGAATTAGCCCCATATTAAAATATTATATGAGAGTTATAAATTATTATATATTTTAAACATAAAATATCGTTGTCATGTTTGCTTTTATTAAGCCACAACTAATGCATATATCGATCAATAGTACGGGATTTATCGGTTTATTTTATTATGACATTCACGTGTGCACGTTTGATGTATTTAATTCTAATGTAATTAAATAAATAATAATTTTTGTTCCTATATAAATATCAATTATACAAATATCCAGCATATGTCGACGTCGTCACGAGGATTGCCGAAGAGTACGGCCAATAAGAAGACATTCGCCTTAATGACAGCAGTTATCAAAGTCATTTTAGGCGAAGTTACCCGGCTAACTATCGCGCAACCGACGTTTGTGATCGCGGTCAAACTCATAGCCTCTGTCGCCAACTTGTCATTAATTTGCGACCGAGGAAGGTTTGCGCCGATAATTGGGAGACGTCGGCGCGTATCTTCTCGCTCGTGTTCTACCGAATGACGCGAGAACGGTCATATAACATGATAGAGGTATGAAAAAATTTCTTATCGGATGTTTCTTTCGAGGACGAGCAACACTCTCAACGCGGAATGTCATTTGAATTACGATCCCTCCCTTACGACCGGCTTATGCAGACACGCGGGACAAACGAGCGAATCCTGAGCGAATTTCTTTGCGCATTCCGAAACGAAATTCTCGTGCCAACTGCCTCGTGCCTGGTATCTCTACTGCTCGTGTCTTCCTTTTGCCATGCGTGAAAACGCAACCAGGCGTGAATTCATTAACGCTCGCTTGACATTCGCGCGAGATAAGAGAAGCTTCATCTTCTGCCTCGTTAATGGGGTTCTTTTGCCCAGTTGTTTCTCTCTGTCTCATTAACGAACTATCTTTTCCTTTTCATCAGCCAGAATTCACGTAATACGTATCCCTTTCGCAAATTGAATGTTATTATTTCTCATGTATCTAATCTGACAGATTTAATGCATTTTAAATACGAATTCTACTCTCTATTTTTTCTTACGATATATCCTTGTAATTTATTTCGTATTATACACGTTTCATATTATACATTGAGAGAAAAATGTTTGGTATCGATCTGTACCTACAATTACATATTACTATACACTGTAAAAAATAAAATGTTAATTTTACTTTTAAAATTAACACAAAAATGTTAATTTTAATATTTTTGCATGTCTCAGAAAGTCCACTAAACGTCTTTAAGTTAAAATTAATATTTTATTTTTTACAGTGTAATTATAATTCAGAAATTATGTGTTTGGGTTATCTCCGTGCCAAAATCTATTCTTAGAATGCCATTCTTAGAATTTGACATTCTAAGAGTCGTATTCATAGTCGTGATTTAACCTGAATTGATTCGATTTGAGCTAGGTTTGAATCAGTCTTTCATTTGAAAAACGCTTCTCAAATTATGATTCAATAAATCTGATTAATTCAAACTTTGTTCAAACCTATAATAATTCGCCTAAAATGTGGATCAATCGTACATCGATCTACGACTATGAATACGAACTATGAATAAGAATGGATTTGGACACGGAGATAACCTACGGAACACACAATTTCTGTACAGAAAGTACCTGTGGAAGCCTCAAGACTATTATTATTATGGTTATTACTGCTATATTGTTATAATACTGTTATAATAACTGTTATAATCATAGTCATTTTAGGTTGCCAACTATATACATTTGTTAGAACTATGGTTATTATTACTAATATTATAGCAGTAATAATCAAAATTGTAATAATATGTAATTATAGTTACAAATACCAAATTTTCCTCTCAGTGTATACTCAAAATATTTATAATCTTTAATAAAAAAAAAAATATATATATATATTTTATCTTGTTTTGTTCGTTCATTGCTAAAAAAAAAAAGAGAATGTCTATATCTTTATTTTAAAAAATCTTTATGATATACATGTATTTGTAATATAATCTGTACGTAATAAAAATATTTGCAATAATTTGTTTATATCCTTCATTTCCATATTTTCTTTTCCATATATTTCTAAACTATCGTTTCATTTCGTTTCGTAATCATTTACCGTCAAATTATATCTTGTATTGAGCGGGGCTGTAGATGCGATTTAAAGTGTTAAGCCGTGAACTGGAACGGGGTGCAACAGCAGACTGAATAGAAATTTTAATTAAATAACACGACAAACAGGACCTACGCGACGTTTAACGCCTGCGAAGCATAACATTACTCCCAAATTAACGGCCGTGTTACGTGCATTTCACGAAGGTGTTACTCAACTGTGCACGTCTGAAATTACGTTATGTCATTAAGGGACGCTAATTGTCGCATTGCAACTTTGCGTGAGATTGTGATTTTGAATAAACGCAATAAATAAATTTGTAGACATAAAACGAGCGATATAGAAATGAATCATACATAATGCGTGCCGATAAATCTTTTTCTGTAATTATACACAGAGCAATATAATTTTTTATAACTGAAGATGTAAGAATTTTTTAGTTCTTTATATTAATTATTAAGATTCCGTATTGTATTGTTTTATAAATTCAATACAGTTACGAATTAAAACAGTTATATAATTAAGTATATTTATTTCGTTAATAGTAATTAGTTCGTTAGTAATTTTATTATTGCAGTCTCTCATTTTCTCATATGTATATTACATAATCTTTTGTATTAAATATCTTAATACACATATAAATTACCCATGTATATTACAAGTACAATGTATATAAATAATGTGCATGTGTGTGTAATATTTTTATAGCAAAAAAACTGCATTATCTTAATAATATTTCTTAAGTTTAAATCATACCCAGTTCAAACAACAATGGAATGCATCAACCGAAGACACAACAATGTAGTGAAACTGTGCATAATGCAACGCTATTGCAGTATCATGGCTGACGTATTACAGCCAAACTATTCCAAGGCTTGTCAATTATTCTTCAAACACATTTTCATCAAACGCGAGGACCGACAGGCATAATGAAATTTTAACTACTCTAGGATGCATACACTATCATAATACATAAACTTCGTCGAAATATCAAATAGACAGGAGAATGATATAGTGTGAACATCTGATACATCGACACGGCGTAAACACCTTTCTCTCTCTTCTTTTTGAATTCTTTCCCTTCATCACAAGAGAATGTGCGAATAAAGTTGGCTAAACGAAATCAAAGACATATCTATGTTGAAACAACATGCCAAGCGATTCCCGCAAAAATTGATAAACATCCACTGCAGACTGCGCGAACATCCGTGTCGCGATACTTTCGCCAGCGCGCGTTCTATTTTTTGTTTAACAAAACAAGGACCTGTGACAGCAGCGCGGGGCTAACGGAAAAAGTAACACCGAAGCTACCGAACGCATCGTCGATAACTGCAACGATAATGGCGGAGTCAAAAAGAGGGTCAACTGCGGTTTTTGCGGGTTAACGCAAAATATCCATTGTTTCTTCGTTAGGCGACAGTACCGGCCTACCACCGCGACGCGACATTCTACGTATCTATCCGTGCAGCGCGGTGCACCGGGTCGATATCACACTCCATTCAAAATCGGCTTGGTATCCTGGAATAATTGATGCCGGTCTAAATCCGGGCGACAACCCCGACATGACGAATCACCGCCTTGTTTTAGAGCTCATTTCTGATCTGCGATATTCTCTCGCAATTAAATATTCTCTACGGAATTGTAACGTTCCTATCCTTGATTTAATATTAATGAGTTCGATTTAATTTTAATAAGCTTAACAGACAGCTTTAAAGAATACATCTTAAAAGATCTAAAACATATGAAATTTTATCTTCCTCTCTATTATTTCTTCTTAGTAATTTGAGAAAAATTAAATAGTCGTTTAAAAAGAAATTGACTCTGCTGTTATTTATATCGATTTGTTTTTTTAGCAAATTATATTATTGTCTGCGTTATCAGATTATCCATTACAAACTAAAAAGCTTGCTATCCTATCTAACAGATAATAATCAACGCACCAAAAATTTGTTAAAGGGGGAGCAATTGGTTTGCCGCAAGCGAAATTTCTTTTTAAGGTCAAATATAAAAAATATAATGTTAAATTATTATTTAAATTATTACATTGAAAAAGTATTTAAACGCATAATTCATAAAACAATAATTTTAAATTTTATTTAAAATTATATTAACACAAAAGAAAAATAATATGAAATTTATATTTTTTATATCTAGGAGTTTCTTAAATTGAAAAATATTTTTGGAATATTCAAATTGTGATTAAGCATTTAAAAAATATTAAAAATATATATAACATTTTGCTATACTTTTAAAAAAGGAGACTTCAAGGAAAGGCATGGCCCCAAGACCTCCCCGTAGATTCGTCAAATATTAAAGAAAGATAAAATGATACTTCATGTGCATCATGCATGAAACGGAAATGCATCCTTAATCAAAATTTCAGGTGCGTACCCTGAACTAAACATGTCATCCAGATACTATTACCGACTCAATGATGCAAGTTTCGAATTAAATATGATAAATTTTACGTTTTAAAGAAAGTCATTAAAGCACCTGTCTGACGTACTCTTTCTGAATCAGCAAGATGGTACTATATTTAATTGAGAAGCTTGCAATACACCTTCCGAGTTTAGATCAGCCTCTCGGGTTCTCGGAATGAAAATTGTTTAGTTTAGAATATTCATTTTAAATTTTAATAAAAGCATTCGATATAAAAACAAAATTAATAAATAATAAGAGTCACTTCTCTAAAAGCACTTTTCTAAAAGCAAAAATTAAACGTTGTGATATTGATGTGTTTAAGGCTTTAAGGGTTAGAAAATCTGTTATACTAATTGTCACCATCTGTCATATCTTTAAAATCTTTGGGATGGAATCCCAAACAAACCTGACAAAGAGTGATAATCGAGTCAATGTTAAAAAGAGTGGCTCAAGTGTCAATTTTTAAGAATGAGATTTCACTCTTTAGATTTCATACCAAACATTTTAGGGAGTATAATTATCTTTTTTGAAAAATACGTTACTGATAAAAGTAGTAAATTTAATTTGGTTAAGAAATTTGCTGATGAAGATTCCGAAGAGAATCGAAACGTTCAAGATGTCAATATTTCAAATAAAGATGAGATCAACACATCACATGAAGTAACAAATTTTATTTGTGAAGATTTATTGCGCACCTTCGTTCGCGCTGACTCTCATTAGCCCACATTTAGGTTATTTTTTGTTATTTTAAGAAGAGAGAATCATTGTTTAATACATTTATTGATTGATAAAAGTAGGAACTAATTATAAAGAAACAAATTGAAACAAATTAGAAGATGCATATAAATTTTAGGAATTTAGAAAAACGTATATTAATCGTAAATAAAAAATTATAGAAAAGAGCAACATAGATTCAGAATGGATAATAATAAAGGAAACGAGAAATGCTTGAGAATCTTATAGAAGAATTAAGCAGATATTACACAAGTGCTCGTAGGTATACACGTGTGGCCAACTTGCAGCAGTGTAATAAACTATCGTATCCATCTTAGCGAAGGCATAGGGCGTGTAATTAAATGCGAGCAAACTCTTCCGCGCGGAATTGCTTTCCAGAAAGGAGCCAGCCGTCTTGACCGATGTACGTCTGTAAAACATTACGGATCGATAGAATAGCACGTGAGAATTTTACGGTTATAAGCTACGATCGGCCAGTTTCGCGTAATGAATTCCACCCCGTGCATCTGCCGGCACTTCCTTGTAGACTTGCTATCTCGCGAATAACGTTACCGACACGAAATTACGATTTCCGTCGAAAGTGGAATAGACACGATTTGAACTTTGTATCGGGTAGAACTAATGCGCTTTCGCGCTGTTTACCTACGCTTTTCTAACGATAAATAGAAATTCGCAAAGACAAGAATCTGCGAAAAAGCCATCTCAACCGTTTTCTTCTTTCGCTGTTTTAAAGTGCCTGTTTTCACATTTCGCCGTATACGACGTTTCGCCCATTTAGCGCAGACTCACCCACGATTTTCCACCGCGACTAAATACAGAGATTGGTATCTTCATAATTACGGATGAGCAATCTCAAATAGCTTGCGCTTCATTGTCCTAGAATTTTGCAAACGAGAACGGTTCGTTGCTCGACACTTTTTACAAAGTTAAATTGCAAATGTACATTTTAAATTTTGCACACTTTTTCTATCGTGTTGCATGCTCAATATCAAATAAGTGTCGATATGACAGATTTTCTAGTCCTTAGATACGTCAACTTTAGTTTGATTTCTGTTTGTGGAGCCACGAGCGACTCTTTTTGTTTATTAAATATTTGCTTTTACATAAAAACATATCAAATAAGTATATTTTTACTCAAATCTGAGATGCGTGCACTAAACAAAACATTTATCATCGTCGTTGGAATCGGGATAATGCAATATAAATTTTTCAATTATATATGGTAAATCTTATTAATTCAGAAAGAGCACATCAGACAGATGTTATATGGTTTTCTTTAAAATTGAAGATATATATTTAACTGCGAAATAGACACCGTAAAATAACGAAGGGATAACGAGAACAAAAAGACTCAGTAAGAGAGCTGTGTAGCTTTCTTAACTGTTTTTCTTCTTTAACAAAAATCTTAATTCCACGCTTTTCTTTCTATCCTGTGTAGTTTTTATTTGCGAGAAATAGAATTCCGTCAACTCCATCTGGTGATAATGCCACGTATTGCTCGTGGGTAAGCGATTTCAGTAAAGTTTTATTTTAATTGGGTTTTTATTCACATATATTTTTGTTGCGTTATATAGTTAGCTAGAATAACAAACAATGATAGCAGACAAATATACTTTACTAAGAAACTAGCAAATTTTCTTTTGCTGCAGCATTAGATACAGTTTCAGTAAACCACAATTAGCTGCAGTGATAAAAATTTTTTTCCATACATGAGCTGAATACTGATACAGGTTATGGAGAACGACCCTCATTTAGAGGTGGCAGTTTTACGACGCTATAAAGATGATAGCGTTAACGCTAAGCTGGCTTGGTGCACTAATTTTTTAGTTAAGAACGATTCTTGAATCCGTCTTTACATATTGCGTATTACTAATTAGTTCTAAAATCTTTGATTTAATCTATATAAATAAAAAATAAACAATTATATTAGAAGAATTCAATTATGGATATAACTATCTTCGTCTGTAAAAAAGAAATAGAAATTTATAAAAACATGATAAGAGAAACATTCACTATAATTCATTTAAAATCAAAGAGATAAAATTGTAGGTAACAATTCAGTGAAGGTAATTAAACGATCAATCTGACGTTGATTTGAGAGAGATTTGGCTAAAGGGAGATTTGGTTAAAGTGTAATATATTTGAAAATAACTACGAGCGAATTTACATTCAAGACACACTGAGAGAAAGGATTTTGTTAATTTAGCAAGCCACCAGTATCTTTAACCGGTGATCGGTAAATATGTAACAACAAATTATGTTGTGATTGCTGCTAGTCTGCTATACCAACCAATTATTAGTAACAGAAACAAACTATATAGAATCTAACCTATCTTTTGGATAGACTATCTTTAGCTCGTTTACATAGAATTCGTAGATGATTGTGGAGTCTTAAGTTATAGAAAACCGACCAAGCACAGTCAAATATAGGGAGAATACTTGACTAGAATTAATCAATTTCTTATGATTTGAGACCCTGCAACTATCTACGACTTTTATATATATATGAGCCTCTTATTTGCTAG
>NW_017295861.1:2065330-2068326 GCF_001594075.2 Trachymyrmex cornetzi | reverse complement strand
ATTGACGAATTAATTTGCAATCGTAACAAATCGATTGTTTTTTTTAACAAATATCACATTTGCTTTCCATTGATTTGTTCCTATAAATACAAAATCTCCTCTCTCAGTGCAATAGCATAATTTCATTGCAATTTGACATAGAGATCGAAAAATCACCTTTCGTCGAACTTAATCAGTTGAAGATAGACTACAAAAATTACATATAGAGTGTCTTTGTAAAAAGACTAGAGAAAAAATACATACGTTGTGTATATTATAAAAAAATGTATCAGACACATTTTTTTTTTACGAATTAACAAAAGTTCTTAATAGCCTGATTTGTAAAAGAATGGTCAAGTTATAATGCTCTCGATTAAACAGGTGCTCGTGCGGTTGCTAAATCCGCTTGGTAACTCGTCGATTTATTCGAGAGAATCGAAGTTGATGTGTTTTCTTCTCTTCCAGTAGATTTGCTTTTCTTCTATCTCCCTTTTCAAAGTCGAACGTCGCTTTTCCTCTTTTCCTGTGGCGGCGCGTTCCACCGGAGCGTTTCAAAAGAAGAATAAAAGTAGCGGAAAGGCCTGCGGAAAATTGGTTTCTTGGACGTGGAAGCAAATCCCGACAGAACGAAATGCTAGCAGTTTTTCGTTGGCAGACAAGGAAGGTCGTCCTCGAATATCACCTCGTTCCTTCGCGATGGCGTTTTTCAGGTCGGTTTGGACTTAAGAGAACGGATAGTGCTACGGTATATATATGCATCATATTACATTATCTCGCGATTTCCACGGGTTGACAATTTGTCCCGGAACATTTAACCGCTCCGATTTGGGTGAATATCACGGAATTTTTCAGTTATGGCGCTGCATATATGTATGTATGTATGAGTTTAGAGAAATGAGAAGAGAGAAACTTCTCTCTCTCTCTCTCTCTTCTCTCTCTCTCTCTCTCTCTCTCTCTCTCTCTCTCTCTCTCTCCCCTGCCCCTCTTTCTAGCATTATCACATAAAAAATTCATACATATATAATTAAATATTTATATAAAACTGTTTGATGTTTTAAATTCGTTGTTGCAAATATTCTTCCGCATAATACTTTAAGCTTAAAAAATATATATACATATGTACATAAAATTATATATAATTATGTAAAAAATTATTGATGTATTAAATTTGTACGATACTATAAAATTTTTTGTGCAAGTTGAAGACTTAATATAAAGATATCCCTGTAATTCGTCGTATTTGAGAAAAGCTCTTTCTGGTGATAAAATTGATTTGACTCGCTGGTGCTTGTGTGAAATTGGACGTTATTGCTCGCTATTGCGGCATCAAAAGCGACTAGGGAAACCAAAAAAGGCTACTCAAATTTTACGATTAGATTCACGAAACATTTTGAGTTGCAAACGTAACGCAATCATACCGTGCACACACAGAGAGAGAGAAGATTAATCGTTTACCTTTTCACAACGAAAATTCCAAGCGTCGTGTACGAAGTTTCAAGCCAATCCCGCGGAATCCCAGGATTTTTGTGCAATTTTGAAGTTCTCTTTATATTTAACGCACGGTGAATATTTGTGCCGTGTGGCTTGATGCTATTCTCACTGCCGTCGTTTTCTCCCCCACCTCTCTTCGTCCACCTTTTTCGGACGGATCCATCGTCGAAAAGTTGGATGCCGGCACCGCGAAACTTCGCAAATTTAAAGCGATC
Organism: Trachymyrmex cornetzi; assembly: GCF_001594075.2. NCBI lineage: Eukaryota > Metazoa > Arthropoda > Insecta > Hymenoptera > Formicidae > Trachymyrmex > Trachymyrmex cornetzi. Next base: position 2,066,641 of record NW_017295861.1, on the reverse strand, counting down.
TCTGGCGCACCGGAAGCTTTTGAATTTTAATCCGCGTGCTTTCGTCGGGCCATGCTCCCACGGAAAAATGCTGATCGTTTTATGACGAGATTGTTGACGCGCGCGCCTCATGCACTAGTTGCACCAGTCGCTGGAATATCTTCGTGGCAATATCCTTCACGCGATATAGCATAATGTTATCCTAACACGAACATCGTGTACATTAGCGCAATGCCTCCATAATGAACTCAATAAAGAACTTTTTTCATACCGCATTAACCTCGTGACGACGGGAGTGGAATTAATTCATAATGAGTTACGGTCGAACATAGAGTGGCGTACTACATCCAGACCTTCAAAATCCCGGGCTTTTACGATGTCCATTATAAAAAAATTGAATTCCGTCAGGTTGACAATCCTTTCGATTTGTTGCGGCAGTTGCGTCAAAAAAAGAGAAAAAAAGAAAAAAAAAATGAATTTAGCATCAAGTACGTCTATTTTGGGATTCAACGTGAAATTTTTTTTTTTAATTTTTCTCGAATGATGGCTTCAATGGGGGAGAACAAACGAATTAAAATGAATTTATTTTAGATGAGGATAACGACTAACGTCCCAATTTCTCGGCTTCCGCCATACATCGCCGGAACACTTTGAAAGGCTTATGCCGGTCGGTAGTTTTTTGTTGCTGGGATTTAGCGCATGCTGCGATTGTGCAACCTCTTCCCGACTTCCCCTCTCTTCTCGCTGTTCACTTAATCCATCGATTCGTCCGATCCGCTCGGTGCCACGGCATCGAACGAAGGAAATGCACAGGCTTTCATTTTCCGGATTTCGCGTTATTACGCATCGTTGCTGATGTCGACGACAACGGACTATCTCGTCGATTTAGATCGATTCTGGCAAATTCATCCCTTTCTTTTTCCTTCTTTTTCTCTTATATACATTTTTACTGCTCGAGTAAAGCGATGTAACAGTTTACGAAACTGATGTTTAATAATGTAATTTAATCTTAACAGGAATCTCAGTGAAAACTTTCAACATTAATCACAATAAAAAAGTGAAACACTCTTAATGATCTCATTATTCAGGCATATATTCCATGAAATGATATCAATTTTGCGGATAAATTAAATTTGATATTATCAATATAATTGTAATTAATAACATACATGTTGGCGCGCGTTGTGTATATCATTAATAAATACTGTCAATATATATATATTCTACGATAAAATTTCTTTCCATGGCAACTTTATAAACTGCGAGTTATACTACATGTTTTTGTATTGCAGAAGCAGTGCCACTTAAAAAAGAGGGGGGGGGGGGGGGGGG
>NW_017295861.1:2043377-2065245 GCF_001594075.2 Trachymyrmex cornetzi | reverse complement strand
AGGGCGAAATAAAGTAAACGATTTTTTCTTATTACAGTACCCCGCTCATCAGTCTTGAAAGAGCTCTTCGCGGATTCCGGGTTAACAAGCAGTGCACATATATGCAGCGCTTGCATGCCGTACACATAAGCACAACAGACGAGAATCGACCTGTTATTGGTTCATTGATTTTTGCATCAGCTCGACGGCAGGCTCCGCGGGATTGCGAATATCGATACTCGATGACGGCCCTCCGGGCAAACAAAACCGATAATCCACCCTCGGAACGGCGATGCCTTTCGCTCACCGACCGCTTCTCTCCCTCTTCCCTGTCTCAGTCCGCCTCGTTCGTCGCTCTTATTTTTGTTCTCTCTTCGTTCGGATACGTGCTCCGATGTAGTCCGATACCTCGTTGCAGCGATATAAGAATATCACAAGACTACGGCGGATTTATGCCCAGAAGAACAATAGCAAGGGAATCCCTTGCAGTCGGCGGTAACAATAAATGACGACTTGTATGGCCGAAAGTCTGATGTTCGAAAAAGATTGGTCAACAATCTCTCGCTCGCGACTTGCATGTAATACGAACCGATATATAAATACGAAATTGTCGTGAATACATTTCTGTAATTCACGTAATAAGATTTCTGAGTCAATTTAAGTTTTGATCTTATAACAAAAAACAAAAATAGCAAAATGTCATATTAAGAAAAATAGTAAAATATTAAATAATAATTTGATGAATTTGAAAATTCTTTCGTAAAGTATATTCTGCTGCTAATATAGACAGTCACATTGCATTAAATTATTCTATTTTTACGTATCACTCTATTTTGAGATATTTCGAACCAGATACATCTCTCATACCTTTTGATTATACTTTCTATTTTTACAAAACATATCAACTTTTCAATTTCTGAAATAATTATTAACTAGCAATCTTTAGTGTGTAATATAAAATATTAAGTATACATTTGTAATGCATTAAGGAGGTTCTCGCGTTTAATGAAATATATGACAAGTCTATAATATTGTAATACGAATGTTAATGATTTCAATAATATCTAAAAAAAATTTCATTTACTTTTACCATACCATTTTGAAGATATTTAATTCTAAATTTAAAGAATTTTACATTACAAGTTGGAGGGGTAACCTTATTCTGTAGTTTTTCTCTTTTAAATTGAGACACATGCGTATAAGACAGCGATTTAAAAATCGTTATAATTATAAAGTAAACACTTAAGTTTGTTCTCGTAAAATTTCATTTAAACTGACCGTACAGTTTACAAGAAATTTATATTCTTCAATGAAAAAAGCTCTAGAATATATGTCAAATAGACGACGCGTATACATCAAATAAACATCTTACAACTTTTATTTTGTCATTTTGAAAATATTTAGTAACATAAAATTAACAATAATTACATATAATGGCATAAGATATTGTTAGTAACATTTTAATTCCATTATTTTAATTGTTTTACGTATTATTATGAATAAACTGTCTATTGACTAGAAAGTAGCGCGACCTCCTTAAACAAATGAAAAGACATCAATAGATATTCTATCCGTTGCTTAGATATAAAGTACAAATTACGATATTTCGAGTTTAGATAGTGACTCGTTGTTCATAAAAGCTTCGCGACTTCAATGTCGCGGATTACGGGATAGGAGCAGTCGATATCCCAGCTCGTCTCTATCTCGACGTGCTGTTAACGAATACCAGGAGAAGCTCAACGGCACGTGGATTGCTTGACCGCAGAAGCGCAGATGATTCGGTCTGGTAGAGGCTACGATTGGTTTCCGGCGCTCAGCGCCTCCGCCGGAAGTCACGCCAACCGCTGGCGGCACGCCACACAATGGCGTAACGTCTGCGTTCGTTCTCCATGACGGCTTGTAAAATGCCGTCATGCGACCCGTTGTGGAAAAGAAAAAATACAAGCAGAAATGCAGACGATACAGCACACTGGAACTCGTATGAATGGTAACATTGCATATTTAAACTCGTGAGAAGGAAATTTTGGAATCCTTTCCCAAAACTCGATAGTTGAACATCCGCGCCCTTGCTGATATCAGATACGAACTGGATGAAATAAGGGACTTCGTCCTGCTAGCGTGATTCTGTATACAATCGGGAGCACTGAGTAGATTTAAGCGAGACCACCAAACGTTGCTGTCTGTACGCGCTCACAAATCTCAAATATAGTCGACGGTGCATAAGTTGTTTGATAAACCGCGGTCTTCATCAAACGTGATATCAATCGTTACTTTCTGTTCAATTTATTTTATGCATTATAAATGCTCAATTGATATTTGAATTAATGTATCAATACTTAAAATTAATGCAATTATCAATTTCTTTCATTTTGAAGGTAAAGATCCGAGGAATAAGATTATGTCTACTGAAAATTATGTAAAGTTATGAAAAACATGTGTTATAAACAACCATTCAAAATAGAGTTGAAGAAAATGTCTGGGACCCGCGAATTTAGGGTTAAGGGAATTTTAGCGCGACGGCCGAACTTGATCGACGTCGATTGTACAGACTTTTTTACTTTTAAATTATATATATATATGTACAAATGTCGATAATATCTTTAATTAATTTCTTACATTATATTTTGTCTTACTTAAATGCATACATCTATCCTTATCTAACATATTGCAGCGCCATCTCGTCCAAGATCGAGCACCTACTTGCTAAACACAATTAGGGTCAATGCACACAAAAAAAACTTAAGCAATAAAACGTAAGCGAATTGACCAATCACAGTAGAATCTATAAGACCATAACGTAACCAGTAGCCAATCCAACTGCTGATTTCTTTACTGCTTACGTCTTGCCTTAAATTTTTTGTGGCCTTTACTGATCTGTTTTACCATTCTGAATGTTCGCTAAGGATACGTGAATTATGTTCAAGCTAATAAATTTTTTTTTAAGCTTTCAATTTTAGTTCTACGAACTCAATATTATTCGTCCAAGTAATCCGAAATCTGCTGGATAGTTTGTTATTCATATAAAATATAAAAAACTTTTATATCAAGAAAACTTTATACCTTAGGTGCTATACAAGCCAAAGTGAATTTTTTATTTTTGTTCAATTTTCTTGTGAAATCGATTCACACGGATTTTCTATTTGTGCGTATTTTAATACTGTAAAAAAAAAAATTTGTAAGCCGTAAAGCCAGTTCAAAAATTTTAGGTACACTGTAATTTATGGTAATTCCATCGCGCTAGTATCCTTTTAAATTTTCAGAATTATGTAGAAACACTTCATAAAAAACACAAATTCTTTTATTTTAAGAAAAACATACACATATAGATATAAATCTGAGCAGGTTAAAATATGATCTGACCTCTTTACGAGCTTGACACTTGGCGAGTATTCTAACGGAGAAAATTTATACCCCTGTGAAACTCAAATGTAGTCGTTTGCAAGCGTTGATTGATAACATAACAACCACCGAGCGCTCGCTTCGAAGTTGAGTTGTAGAGTTAGTAAGCCCTACGTGACGATATTAATGACGCGCTAATTGCCAATTGGCGCAGCTTGTTCGCGGTTGGTGTGGTCGACCCTTGTGCACCGACGAAAATATTAATATTATCGTTATAATTATTACGGAACTACACAATGTAACGATGGCAATGTACACCGGATGCGTTAACTGCGTTAACGATTAAAGTCATTCCGCGCATCGTGCAAATAAATTTGTAATTTCGATCCTACGGGGCATTTGCTAATTATGGGATCAAATTTTCATCGCAGCCGAACCGATGTGAATAGCGTGTAAAGCGAATACGTGTCGCGATTGAGTAAAACGCATAACAAACACGCGGCACCGGCCCGAATTCCAACCGCGATTGTACATTCCAACAAAGCACCTAATTGTACATTGACCGCCACGATACGGCAAAATTACGGCCTTTACAGTCATTGTCGCTGAAGCGTTCTGTATATCTAGCGTCATACATCATGGCCGTTACATGCATATACAGAATATGTAACAATTATTTCCTCTCCGTGAACGCATCGTTGGCCGGCATTTCAGGAAGGCCTTGTCACATCGTTCTAGATTCTCGCAAACGACATGGGATCCCTGCTGTTTATCAAAATGGCCTGTCGTCCGTATATTCATGCGACTAAATATTTTATTGGTCAGGCGATTTAGACGAACGACTCTTATGCATTCCCCCTCTGAGTATCTACTTTATGCGAGATGATAGAGGAAACTCAACTTGGCGCACTCGCATCTCGTGAATGGCCTTCGGGAGTTGGCCAAAGTTGGATCAAATACTAGATGCAATTTATTTCAAGTTGCGTCTGTGCAAACGTTTCGCTATTGTCCCATCGAGTATACGCCGGTTAGACGTAGTAGAGAGGCAATCGTTTCTTTCCTTCTTATCCTTTTTTTTTCGGTGTTTCAACAAATAACCTCTCTTCCTTTGTGTCAGCCATAGTTATAGTTAAACACCCTCAGCAATCTCATTAGCCAATCGGCAAACCGGACATGGTCTCATATTGTCGACGACGAGAACAGACTTCGAAGCTAACGGTGTTACGAAGGGTAAGCCAGAACAAACATGCAAGAGCCTTCGCAACCGCTAATCAATATGGAGGTCCTGACTTTCGCAATCGCGGTTTACCTTCTCGTCCTCCCCTGTTCGTCGTTAAACGGGCTTTTGGCGCCGCGTCGCGATGCGCCGTCTCTAGTTCCTGATCCTTCTAATTAGCATCCTTCAGATGGCCGTAACGTCTAACAGCCGCAATATAAGCAGTGTCACCCGCATAAGATCCAATCTCGAAAACGAATTTGTACGGGTTCGAATCGTAAGTTCGAATTGTCACTCGTATTGAATGACGTTCGTCGCTGTGCGAACGATAGGAAGACGTATGGATTTCCGAAGTATATCGGAAAAACTTACTTACAGCGCGTATACATATAGTTTTCACTTTAGCAACGGGAGCAATACATCTTATCGGCCAACGTAAGACAGATGCTGCAGGAAGATGAAAGGAGAAGACTTTCGAAGCTACTACCCTCCCTCTCTTTCTTGTCGCGGAAGCGAAAGAGAGGGCCTCATTCTCTCGATGCTCCTTGCTTAGTTAGTGAAATGCAATCTATCTCATTGTCTCGGTAATGAGACGAAACGATAAAGTGGCACACTTTGAAAGTTTATCGGCGCTCCAAGGGTAAGCACCACTCTTCTCCGTACGCCAAGGCGTAGAAGGGGTCCGGGAACGTTAGGGGATACGGGAATCGTAGGAGTGGGTACGGGATCGGACGGAGCCATTATGAAAACCTAGCCGGATCCTCTTAAGCGACGCTATTTTCTCGGGAGAAGTAGACAGCCCGAAATAGAAGAAAAGGGGGCCCGCACTCCATTCCACCCCTTCTCACTCCTCCATATTCTCGCTTGCCTTTCTCGCCAGTTCTCGTCCGCTCTCTTTTCCGACGAATAGCTTGGCGATAAGGCGTCGAGCCATTAAAAACTTTAACGTTCGGCCGACCTGTTATCCGAGATTGCGTGAGCACCGCCAGTAGTTGGCAAAATGGCGACCAACCTTCCTGACTGGATGTGTCGATTAATTTAAGATTGCGATTAAATTCAGCGTGGATCGGACCGAGAGCGTCGTGTTTGTAAATAGCCCATCTTGTGGTTAACGGTAATGGTTATCAGCCAAGTGTCTTTGACGAGATCGAATAAAGTTAAGCGCCATTGTAAGAGTAATTCGCGAAAACCGGAAAATCCTCGCACAAAGAAAAGCCTATGGTGTCTTTCAAAAGAAATGTATACAAGCGTGAAAAATATCTGCGGCGTATTCCCTACAGAAATCACGGTATAGTTTTCCTATGATACTCGGAATACGCTTTCGTTCGAAATATACGAGCTCGTGGTTCGCTACTATTAGTTTCGTACCATGTTACAACGCATCTACCTTTTAATCCATGGACCATTGTTCCGGATGAAACTTTTTTTCGAGGCCATGAGGCTATATTTACAATAAAAGTACTACAATGCATTTAGAACATTATTTGTTAAAAATAAAACATTTCTGTTTAGGAAACCAAATCATTATCGATTATTTATTTTCATTGCAATTAATTATCAGGTTGAACGCACTTGCTTTAGTTTTGTAATATTAATATCAAGATTTAATTTCATCGATTTTACATGAGCATTAACAGCATCATTTGTAAAATATGCACGTTGTACGAAACCGGATGTTAATATCTCTGTAAAATAGCATGGTCGTGGAAGCAGCTTCCGCTTTCAGCTAAAGGATCCTCATGGGACGTGCGTATATAATAATGTACTCATCATTCCGCGTTCAATTTTAACCGCATGTGTCGGCGAAGTAATCAGAGAAGATAAATTTGCCGAGCGTATTTTAGAATTACTGCGCGTTACCTCGTACAGTTGAAATTCGCGCAGGCAGTGTACCAGCTACGTTTTGCAAAGTAGTTGTCGTAAACAAACAAATAAATTTCGCTAGTTTTTTCTTTTACCAATAAATCTAACCGCGGTAAAAATACATTGCCTCTAGCTTGGGAATCGTAATTTTCTCAACGTACAATGTGCTATTGGAAATATAGAAAAAACTCGGACAAAAGAAAGCCGTGGCGATTCGCGTGTAAGGGAAGCGCGAAAGACTTGTCGATGCGAAAGTTACAATGAGGACGAAGGCTTACCGATAACCACTTGTCCCATAGTCAGTATTATTGTCATCGACAACACGAAGACCATTCGACTGTCAATTCCAGTCCGTCGTAGTTGCTACTGGTAACAGGTGGCCGAATGTAAGCGGCATCGGTCAAATCGACGCAGAGAATATCGTAATCCAACTTACTCCGACATCACCGTTCGCGCTCAAGACGTAAGCGTTTAAGGAACGATGGGATTATTAACTCTCTCCCTCTCCCTCCCCCCTCTCTCTCTCGTATTAACTGTTAACGACGGATTCGCATAAAACTTTATTATGATATAATTTGTTTTCATAATTGAGTGCGCTTTCTCAAAAAAAGTACGCGAGTAAACTGTGAACTTTAGGACTTTAGAAACACGAATCTCAGTTAATAGCGGCAAGATTTAATTGATCAATATATTTAGCGAAACATTATGTAACTTAAGCAAAGTGTCTACGGCTGTTACGGTTAGACAATACTTCCTTCACGTCTTGATATATCTATAACGAACGATAAGCGTACACGCGAATCTCAAGACGAAGTTTCGAAAGTATACATAAGAGTCGTCTGATCTTATTTTACGAAAGTTTCCCGTGGTATCGTTCGCTGCTGCATATTCACTGATCTAAGTGTAAAACTTCTACGTCTAGTTCAATCTCGTCCGATTAACCTACCCGTGGCAATATTGGATCTTTAAGAGCTACTTCTTGAAAAACAGAAAAAAAGTGATTTTATTGTTCTTAATAAATAGTAGCTTTTCCTGTTATCAAGTTATATTATAATAAATTAATTATTATACATCGTTCCCTTCATACTTCAAAAGATGAATCAACTCAAAAAACGTGATTTTCGAGTTATTAGGTATTATAAATGAGTCAGGTAAAGATTACATCATTAATTATTAAAAGTAAACTATAACTTAACTTCACAGTCCATCCGCCAAATGATATTTGTGTTGCTTTTAGGTTTTCAAAGAAGTTATAATATCTTTTACAAGAATAACACATTTTGAGTTGTGACATTGTAAGTGAAATAGAGAGTATTCTACAGAGAATATTTATACGCAAAGAACGGTCTTGCTAAAGTAAGTACTTAAAATTTAGCTAAATACAAATCTGAAAATAATATTGTTATCTATTACTATCAAAATAATTATGTAAGACATTCAAAACTTGTTGCTAGAATATCAAAATCTTTTGCAGCATTGCTTATTAACCTTGAATTTCCTACATAATTATTTTAATGGCACAACAAAATTATTTTCAAATCTGTATCTATCTATATAGTTAAATCTTCAAATCTTTTAGAACAAAATTGTTCTTTCTGTGTAAAATTAAAATATAATTTTGATGATCGAAGTTTGAAAAAAAAAAAGTTTTATTTTGAATTTGAGCGAATAAAATAAAACCTTCACTTTAGCTGATCAAGGTAAATGTGATGTCACTTTTAATGAATTATCCCGAATTTGTTATATCTTTATAGAAATGTTATATTTTTGTTATAATTGTTATAATTTTGTATCAAAATCGTCTAGTATATGCTTTCTGCCATCTTTCTGCTATTAGTTGATAATTTTCTGTAAATTACAAAATAGTATTTTACCTTTTCTAAAAAAACTTGAAATTTTTTTAGTTGTGTCACTTTTAAAATAAAGGACCGATATAACGATTTAACGTTCCATAAAAATTTATTTCGATAAATATTTTAAATAAAATATCAAGCGAATGTACACTTTTTTATTTACACGGCAAATTTCTTCATTTTACTCACCCACAAAAAAATAATTATTTTTGACGTTATAACTATATTATTAAACAATTAGAGATGTACAAGATTTGATATAGAACTGCGCGTAATCCGGAGTTTCACTAGACTATTTCATGTCCGGTCTGACCAATCACGCAAATAGCGAAGCCCGAACGTCCGTCAGTCCACTCGCGTACTTTGTTAGAATGGAATTACGAAGGTAGACACCTCGGGCGAGAACCCACAGGCGTGCATGCGAGCATGGTGCGCGAGCGAAAACGTTACAAGGCAGTGAGAGCTGGCCGGTGTAACCCAAAGGCCAGGACACCGTAGAACGTCGAGGTCGAAACTGTTTCGAACTGTGGTCTCGTAACACCGTTGAGACACGCTCGGTAACGTCGTTAGTCGCGAACGGTTCAAACTAGTTTATAATACGAGCGAGACAGTGAGTGAGACAATGAAAAGCGGTTACAGAGTGGAACCGGACGACGTTCCGACGCAAGTACATCCAGTCCGCAGATTACACTGATGGACCAGAAACTGACCATAAGAAACTAACCAGAAAAAAAAACGATTCTATACGCTAATAAAACTGGACAATAAATAATGAATACGTGATACTTTGAAATACATTCAGAGTAAATGCAAGTCTGCTAGCAGTTTGTACAGTTGCTCTGTTGCGTCAGCGATATTTAAATCATATGCGATTACAGACTGTCAAATGTGTCATTTTGCATTGCGAAAAAATGGAGGATATGCTGCTGGAGAATTTCGCGAAAAAAATATCACCGTTGTATTTTTAATTGTAGCTTGTGCTCTCGCTGTTTTTTCTCTGTTACGAATTGATATTTGTGGATTGAAATAGACACTAAATTCAATATTGCATTCGACAAGTCGATGATTGAACTCGACGTCGAGAGAAAGAACGTCGCCATTGTAAAAAGCGATAATCTCCTGTCAGACCTTCAATAACATCTTCGTCGTTGCTACGCGTCGTTAAACGTTCAATAGATAGGTGCATAACGGAACGGTAATTATCGGGTCCGATTCTCATCAGAACGCGCCAGCCATTCTTTGTCAAACGAAACCGTGTCAATGGCGGAATTACGTCTGTGAAGTGTCGACCGATAATCCCACCTCTGGCATTCGTCATTCGAGCAGTTCGCGTCTTAGTTGGTGCGCGCGATAAAGCCGGTAACGTCTTTAAGTGGAAACGTTCGTTCAACGTCAGACGGGCCACGTAGCGGTGGTGCAACCCTGGTTACAGCGGCGGTGGAGTGCGGTGCGCAAGAGGGTGAATAATCATTTCCCGTCGTAACAAGGGAGATCGAGTCGTAACCGCCTTTACTTCGCACCTTACCTGCGCGCCACGTTTCCACCCTCCGGTTAAGAGATTGTGATTCCATTCTGTAGGAAGCCCTTCGACCTCTTTCTCTCTCTTTCCCCCTCCCCCCTCATTCTCTCTCTCTCTCCCCACCCGATATTCTCCTTTCTCGTTCACAGGCACACTCCATCCCCCGGCGTGTACTCTTATGACGCACTTAACTACATCACCGTGGTCTCTTTTTACGAGCACGGCTGTGCCGATCCTGCGCGATAAATTCACCGGCGGTCCGCCATCTGGCTAATTTCTACGAACGATTTCTTTAAAAAATTAGCCGTTACGATAATCGCGTGTGCTGATCCACTAAGCGATAGGTATTATCGAGAATAGCCAGCGAAGGGTTTAAATTTTTCAATGAAAAATATATAGTAATATAATATACTTTTATAAGTAATATAATAACGTTACTTTTTGCTAATTTTCAGGTCAACCAAAGAATTATTAAGAACTAACGATAAAAAACAGGACATACATTTACGACGGCAAGATGTACAGATGCAAATTAATAGAGAACTAACAAGCGAAATACGCGATAAGAACAAATAGAGTAACTTGAATAGCATAATGTATAAATGACAATCTAGACACATAAATTATAGCGAATAGATATTCTCTGTGATTTTCCACGTAATATAGAGACGTAGTGAGAGACATAGTCGTTCGCATCATCACGAATTACTTCTGCGTCTCGCTGAAATGTTACATGCTCATTAAATTCTGTCAGATACGTTATATAGCTCCGACATTTCCCTTCTCGACTCAAGTATGTTATTTTATACTGCAAACAGAAATTCAGTATTAGCGGAAGTCTATGAAATTATGCACCCTCAAAATATAGACTCTCACATATTTACTTCGCGCACACGCGTATCTAGATCATTAAAACTTTCAATTTAATTCGTTCACTGCAATATAGTTTAGTTAATATTTACTTCAGCAATATTTTAATGGCAACACAAATTTTTATACACGTAAAGGAAGTTTTCGATATATGTAATATTTAGTTTCGGTTGATATATAAGAACTAAATAAATAAACTTGATAAAACTCTTCTACATTGGTTATTATATTACAGGAAAAAGTATAGATAATAATGGGCTCCAATTAAAATTCTGTTATAATTAACACCATCTCTTGCAAAAAATTCTTAATTTATTTTCAAATAGGTATCGAAATTGTGTAGTCATGTTTGGCACAACCTAGTTGAAAAATAATGTTTATTATTTATTTACGAGATATATAAAAGTTTTTTCGTATGACCTTTAATGTAAAGTTTAACGTAGTCCGAAGCTTTTAAGTAACGGATTTATAATTTTGAATGAACAAGAAAACTGGAATAATTATATTTTCGCTAGAACATAATTAAATACAAATTTCGTCAATGTTTCTATATTGGACCCCTTAGTGATTATAAGATAATGTGGGATTTTTAACAAAAAACATTGCAGGATGTTGTTGTCTTTTGTTAAAATTCTTTGTGGTTATCGTTCTAAAATAATTTTAAGAAGTCCCTAGAGGTATCTGTGAAGCAGGGAAGAAGTGCTCATAAACATTCACGAGGACAGGATCAATGTAAGAATATTGCTAGGAAAACGTATTCATGAAAAGAAACTTCTGAATCTGATAATATCTCAATATATCCAAAATTTTCTATAAATTCAAGCTATTTGAACTTCATGGGAAATTCAAATAGTCCTGAAGAAATCAGATTTTGTAACAGTATAGGGGAGGAGAAGTCACTTTACCATCACATTCAAATAGTCACGTAATGTTTCTTTTCATTTACAACTTTTCCCTCTTTGTAAACTGTCTTAAAAAATAAACTGTCTTAAAAAATTTCCAGTGTATATTTTATATTAAACTTATATTATCAATAAATGGTTTGAGATATTATTGACTTGAATATAATTAAAAAATAAAAAAATATACAAAGAAAGCAAAATGAAAGCTCACATTACCATCTTTTCCTCAAAGCATTTTATTATTCAATATTAAACATTAGATTAAACACAGATATTTCGGATGAATTTATCACAAATCGTTTTGGTGTATTGTGGAAGAGAAACGGGATTAAAATTCGGCGGAGGTCGACCCTCAGCACGACTCAGAACCGGCTAAGGAGAGAACCCGGGAACAAGAGTAAATGTTTGCCGCCTACGAAACGAAATGGCGTCGTAGCGGCTGAACAAATACGAATATCGTTAAAGGAAAAGATGACCGTCTTTGTGTCCGCATCGGCATGGCTGCTACATCCTTTAACTATGTTCTTTTAGACCATTGAACGTAATATAATGGTACATTATCTCATGATATTAAATAATTTTACGGAGCCCTAAATTTGGAGGTAAAAGACTTAGTCACTAATTTATTTATCGAAAATAATTCAAATATTATTATCGAATATTTTGAGAAATTCTACCTCAATAATATGTTTTTACTGATTTGAATAACGTTATAAAAGTTTAATTAACCTAAATTATCTCTAAATAGAATTATGCACTACGTGTACTATCTTCTAACAATAACAATGGTTATCATATCGACAGAGAGATGTATCGACGTAATTGACATTACTAGTACGCTCTAACTTGACATGCGACATGTCAATGGATTTCAGCTTATCATTTGCAACGAACAGGTGAAGTCCATTAAAACAACCCGGCACTTCTTGCACGGTGACTGATCGCTGAATATGGATATTATTACAATCTTAGCCTTCGCGATCTCATAAGACCAGTTGTAAAGATCTATCCTCTCGTGGATTAACCGATTTATAGGATCAAGTCATGTCGTGAAAATTATGTAAGCGTTTCAAACGATTATATGGTGAGATCAGTAATCTGATTATTCATAGAATAAGTTTAATATGAAATATCGAGCAACAATTTTAAATTCGTTCACTCGACATGTTCTAGAACGAAACTACAAGAAACTAAATAGGATAAAAGCGACTTGTCATACGGAAATGATGTAACGTTGATACTCGGGCTTAACTCGGTTTGGTGAGTACGTTGCGGTTGAACTGTGTCTCCTCGGACTGGATGGTTGCCGGTTCGTTCGTCTAAACCGATCAACGGCCATATTAACGAACGCATCGTAGCTCATAAATCATAGCGGTGTGGCGTTGTAGCCAATCGGGTGGTCCGTTTAGATGCTAGGAACCAGTCGGAGACGCGGCTGAACGGACGCGAGCGTCGAACGAATCCCACGCCCCGGAAATTACGTGTCCGACTCTAAACTCTGATGATTGATGAGCCAGCTATACGTGGAAATAGTATGGAGCCGGTCTTCTGCTTACTACGACTTCCTCGCAGTTTCAAACCCGTAAGGTCCCCCTCCGCATCCCCATCACCATCTTTCCACTTCGCTATTTCGTTTTCTTCCACCTCGCACCGCGCCAGCTTTATCACCGTCAGTGCTGAACAAATCTGCAAGATACCTAATTGTTACCGGCTCGCTCTAGAAAGTACCCACGAAGTTTCCGTTTTATTATTTATGCCAGAAAGAACGTCAAAATTACCTAGAGATTCTATTAAATGAAAACTTATTTTTATGATTTAGCGAGGCACTAGAATATGCAGCTGACGCTCTCCTCGAATTTTTCTCCCAGCATGCTCAACTCTCCACATATGTCTCTTTTCTAAAGTCTTGAAGACATTCTTCGCGCGCGAGGAAGAAAAATATTCGGATCGTGGGTGATATTAGAAATTATATTGTCGGGAAGTTATAAAATTCCTTTATACATACGTAATACATATTAATCTATATCCAATTCCGTTCAAACAGTTCCTTTCTAAGCCATGTATATTACCTCCGAAATGGCGAAACGAATAGCCTTCGAGAACGAAAACGCATTCCACACTGTCACACCGAACTGTCACGGAAGTATTTTCCCAAGGATCAGCATTCCCGTTCTTCGTCACGTCAGCTGTCAGGAGTTCGTCTTTCGAGCATCCCTTCACGATAATCCGCCAGTCGAACTGACAGTTGGGAACCGAGCAAGGGGCAAAAGAACAGAGAAATTTTCGTAAAACGTTTCCTGTTCCATAAAGCACAAGGTTCATTGCACGGAATTTGTAATCTCGAAAAGATAGAAATTCGATTCACACCGAGAGTGCGTCGCATTCTGGGGGAAGGGTGGAAAAAAACATTCGGAAGAGCAACGTATCGCTTGGGAACGCAAAATTCCGGCGATACTCCCGCCGAGGCGAGATTATTAAATTTTTTTTCAACTCCCAACGCGATGCAGCTTCAGCGGTGTGCAATGTAAACAGGGAAGCGAGCTATTGAAATTCAGGGCGAGAGAGTGCGCGCGATCGGCTGTGCGCGGGGCGTTTCGCAGTTAATGCTTACTGATTTCGCAAAATAATTTTTCTCCGCACCTCGGAAATATTCCCACGTCGGAAGAGAGACCCGGGCGGTGCAAAAGAGAGGCAAGAGGAGGGAAGAGGAGGGAAGAGAAAGAGAGAGAAAGAGAGAGAGAGAGAGGCCGACGTTCGTTTTATAACGCTAATTGCGGCCGTCACAAAGTTGCCACCGGATTTGCATACTATTGCTTTCGAAATTAGACGGCCGCGCACCGCGATGGTAACAGACATCGCCTCGCGTTCCACAAAAGTATTCCGCGAACGCGGAGAAACGAATGAACTGGTTCAATTCGCCACGACATAGATCCACCAATTTGCACGTGGCGGCGTTTTCTCGCACCACCACTATCACCACTATCATCGCAATCGCCATCACCAACAAACGTATTCCGTGGCGCGGATGTGTCGCGAAATCGCCGAGCTAAAGCGGATAGAAAACGAAATTATGTCGGCGATCGATCGATGCTGCCGCGCGCTCCTATAACCGAGACTTATTTACGCGCCGATGGATTTCCCAGCGGGTATAGGAAACACATCGTAAGATCCTGCCTTCGAGAAGTTGTTTATACTCACGCCGGGTTCGACGTCGTTCAACGTTGTTCGCGAACCAATAACCGCCATTTCTTTGCGGCGATGCAGATAAACACGCTGCCACCTTCGATCGTCTGTCACCTGCATAATGCAATTCGAAGAAAGTTTCTATGCTTTAGTGTTTATAGCGTTAATATTTTACCAGCTGACTTTCAAGTAATAGGTGTTCGCAGCTTGCTTGCAATATTTAAAATCCCGATTTTTTTCCTTCACTCTTTCGACAAAGTTATCAAACATGATATCGAATTTCTGTTACTACTCAATAATTACGACCGGATAGATAAAAGAAATTGGTTATTATTTTTTTCCTTGTTTGCATCAAATAGCATAAAAATTATTGTTTAATATTATTCTTTTCTAATGTCATTCACAACTTCGTCTCCCATTTTTCTCTTTAATTTAGTTTTTGTTATTTTTCATTTGTATCCAGCTGCGTCGCATCACAGCAAACGTGCAGATTGCGTTTGGAAAAGATCAAAGCGGTTGGAAAACAAGGCCACTCTCGGCGCATCTTTTAAAGAAAGCTGGCTACGGTTAAGTCAAGAGTATCCAAGTTCAGCAACACGAACAAATGGTATCCAACGGTGGAAGAATTAAATAACACGAAGCTCGTATAACACCGTGTTACAAACTACAACGTTCGACTACTATCATGACGATAATATACCGTTTCAAGATGTCTCGAGGGATGATGATCCCTGTGGGCACGTGTTTCATTACACGCACCTAAGTCCAACATAACTGGAAAACTAAAGGCGGATCCCCTTTACGTATCATTATATTCCCAGCACAGCAACTATAATATATATTGCACTGACGATGAATCTAAATAAGCATGTAAAGCCTATATAAAGCATCTAATGTCATTAAATAAACGATGAAAAGCATCGTTTTTTAATTAAAACCCGTATATGCGAGAGTGAAAAATATCTGAAATTATATTTATTCTACATATATTTAATTTAACATAAAAAACATGCGAGACGTATTTTCTAATGTACATATATTATAATACATTTCATTATATCATTATTATATATTTATATTTTTCTCTTTAAAATAAAAAAATGTAATTGCATTTAACAAATTATATTTATAAATACTGAATATATAAACAATTTTATTCATATCTCTTATATACCATTACTTAAAGTGCAGCAGTTTCAAACATGGAATTATCTCAAAACAAGTTAATACGACGTAGAATGACGTAGAATGGTTTTTGTGTCCACTTCAATTATTTATCTGATGGAAACTATAAGACGATAACTTAGATATTCTACACGTAGACTATGCGTATAGTACTAAACTCTGTCCGATGTAACGAGCCAGTGTGGATCGTGCTAACGAGCTCGGGACTTCCCTTGCGAAAGTCCCAGAAGCACGATAAATTCGGTTGATACAGATCGCACCTCAGAAGATCAACAAACTCTCACGTATATAGTCCCAGAGATTAAACGAGGGACAATAATGTGAAATTATTCCCGCTAAAAACTCATTCGTCATTGCTAGACGCTTATCAATTACATCAGCGTGTTTCGACGTGATTGGCAACGGAGCCGAGTTATGCTGCACATTAGCGTGTTTCACCTTTACACTCCGCTTATTTACAAAGGTAGTTTCCCAAACTTTGAAATCGTACAGTGGTAAAATGAACGGATTAAATCGCTCACGTGACTCCGTGCATTTACACGCGTTTGAGTGCTCGTTTTACTTTTCGTTCACGGGAAATCTGTGTAAGCCGCATTAGAGAAATTATCTCCCTGCCAGATTTTAATGACTTCATGAGTTATAAGAGATACTGAGAGAGGCTGTGGAGCGAAGGCGAAGCGTCGGAGAGGATTTTTGAGGATGTGGTTGGATAACGGGAGAAAAGACGGGCTGCTGGAAAAATGGTACGTCGTTCGCAAGGATAACGAAGCGAGAGCCAGCCGAGAGAAGCCGAGATGAGGCTAGGACAGGATGAAAAAAGATGGAAAGAAGAGAAGGGAGCAGAAGAGAGCGAGAAAGCTAGAGAAACCTCGTGCACTCGAAATGATTGAAAGACCGAGGAAATTGAATTCTCGCATTCGATCGTGCCGCCTCGGGGTCTTCTAATTGAACGACTCGTCTCCCTTCACAATGTCCATCGCTCTTTCTCTCTCTCTCTCCCTTCTTTCAGTTGCTGCCCATTTGCTCCCTTCACTTGCTGCCACTTTCTTCCCAGTCATTTAAGTAACCCTTCTTTCGTTGCTGTTACTCTTGTTCCATTCAATAATTCACTTATCACCGGTATTTAACTACGAATCAATTTTAACAAGATCAATTTTGACTGCGTTATGACGAAATTGTATATTTAAAGAAAAGATACTAGACTCCTTACAAAACAGCTCTTATTATATTACTCTATCACGGAAAAAAAATATTTCTGGCTACAGCTAATTCTGATTAACTGAAATTGCATTAGCTATTATAGCTAATACATACAAAGGATTTGCTGCTGTAGCTAATATAAGGACGTGATAGTAAAATATGCATGTCTGTTATAGATCAATTTAGCAACATGAAGTTAGTTGTCATAGTCATCGGATATGTCCATATAAAAGAAAATTGTCTCTACCATAGCTAAATATGGTTTGCTGAAACTGTACTTGCTACCAAATAGTCTGCTACACAGAAAACATTTGCTGCAATGATCAATACATTGACATAATAGTAAAATGCTTGTCTGTTACAATGATAACATTTAGGCCTCGCAAACACGACGTTAGGTGTTCATATAATGCTACTGAATTAGCTGCCAAATAATATCTAGCTGTGGCAGCTAATCTTTTTTTTCTGTATATAGCTATTAATGTTAACTACCCAATTATAAGATTAACGTATATTCGATTGAAAAAGAAAAACGCACGCAACGAAAGTTCAAATAAAACTTGACAGTGCTTTTAATCTCGATCGGAATACGTCACGTCATTGTAGAAAATTCATGTCTAACATCACTATTGCTGATCGTCACCGCGTTTTACTGTCATGTGTAAGTGCCGCGATACGTCAGAAACGCTCCACTCAACTGATTGACAAGCTGTCCGCCGTTGTCTACGTCTAAGCAATAAATATACCTCGGGGAGACAGAGAACGATAGTGGGACTGCGCTTTTCGTTCTACGATATTCTGTGTTTCAACATCGTGAAATGGAAAACGGAATTCTGCGAGCTCGCTTTTCCCATTCACAGGAGAGTCGTAAAGCAAACGCGCCGGCTCCGAATAAAACTGGCGGCCCTTATATATTTCACATCGCGTTTCCCACTCGACCACGTGCCAATGGTGCGTTTATCAAAAATTCATACGCGGGCGAATCCGCGCCGATCTCGTCGATCAAAAAGAGATTGGCGTAACCGCGGGCCACGGCAAGGCAGGTACATAGACAGGGGTAGGTCGTAGACAGGTGGATAACCGCTTACGAACCGCCTTTTGTGCTCGGACATTCATCGAGTGCTCGTTGCTCAGCAAACGCAGCATATCCTTCTCTCCCTTCCCGATTAGATACCGAGATATATCGCTTGAAAACTCAGCGCATCGCTGGTGGACAGGCGAGGCATACAGTTTGTGACGGAAAAATGAAAATTTCTGCCTCTTCCGGCATAAATCCACTTGGCCATTTGGCGCGCTGTACGATCCATTTTCATTTTTATGCGCATCGGGATGAGAGAGTGAGCGAGCGAGCGAGCAAACGAATGAACGACAGGGCGAGGGGAGTGGCGATAGAGGGAAAACTCAGATAGTGGTATATCGGGACGAGCAAGAGATGAATGCGGAGGGAGGAGAGGAGAAAGGGTGGGTATGTGTGTATGTGTGTGTGTGTGTATACGTGTGAAAGCCAGAGAGATGAAAAGGGAAAGAGAGAGAGAGAGAAATAGAGGAGCAACAGAGACACAGCTTGGTCCGGTCCGCGGCCCGGTTAATAAATACCAACGGTATGCAAATAAAGTCAATCGTTCGATCGTTTGAATTTTAATTCGTTGAAATGCGAAATTAAATTTGGTAGCTGCAGCTACGAGCTGCGCGCGTACGTTTCGTACTGTTGCGCGTCCATTGCCGATAAATCGAACGTTACGTCCGCAGGATATTACTGTTGGAGTGTTCGGACGCCAGAGGGAACGGCCAGGAGAATTATTAATCGGCTATGGACTTCTCCATTGCGGCTTATCCTTCTCTCCGCAAATGTAGCGCTTTTAACAAAGAGTATCGGTGTTTCTCTCATCGGTGTTCTTCCTTGCCGATAGTGAATATTATATGACATATTACGGGGGATAGTCAACAAACGAGAAACATAATTAAAAATTTTAAATATACAAACAATTTATTAATGATTCGTTATATAAATGAATAATGCGAAAGTATCAAAAGAATATATATGAAGAATCTTTGAATAATAATTAATATAATACGCATGTTTAACATTTTAAGCATCATCGCTTTATAAGTAATGAAATATCTAATTCGCGAATATTGAACAAATGCAGACATCATTTCCCACGTTCAATTAATTTTTATCAATCTGTCCTGCGCAAAAGCTGCGATGATGCAAACTGGATAATTAGGCTGATCGTTAATGCACCATTACCTAGTGGCGGAGTCATTAATCGTCCAATTTTCTTCGGGGGCGCGTCTATGATACTTGTCGGGGGCGCGAAGTGGACCAACCGCATGGGTGGCAAAGTGTATAAGGGGCATTGTTCACTTCCTGTTTTGAATATCGAATTTACGAGCGAAGTTGTTGTAGCCCGCGTACCCTAGTCGACGCTCCGCGAAATTTACCTCCTGCCGCACGGTTTCTCCGCTTCTTTGACCCCTTCGCTTCGAACACCTCTCGTTGCCAACTCCTTTCCTTCCTGCCGGTGCGAGGTCCTAACTTGGACCGTAAAACTTTACTTCGAACTCGTATTCGAAAGGCGAGCCTTTCCCTTAAGCGGTCTCGAGTACGAAAGGGAGCACGGAAGGAGATAGAGGTAGGACGGCTAAAAAGGGGAATGCCGTCAGACCGAGCACACCAGAGTCACTTCGAATTCTATGGTATCTCGTTCTCGAGGCCACGAGGAAAATCGATCGATCGTGAAGTTCGAGTCGCGCGTCGGAGGGCGCGAGGTTACCTGCAGGAGACAGGATATACTTACACGGACGCGCAAACACCGACAGACCGTCGGCGCAGTACATACAAAGAATAGACGTCGTCGTGGAGAACCGTTGGGTTGAACGACGTCTTCCTTTTCCTTGCCCAGGGCGTTCCTTTGCTCGACGAGCGCCTTCGTACGCCACGCGCGCTTTTATCAAAGAACATCAAGAAGAGAGAGAGAGAGAGAGAGAGAGAGGGGGGGGGGGGAAGAGGGGGGATAAGAGAGGAAGGAAAGATAGAACGAGAAAGAGAGATGGCTGAATAAAATCGATGGAGAGCAACGCAGAGAGAAGATAGAGAGGTTGGGAGCCAAAACCGCGTTTGAGACTCTCTCGATCTTGAAACGCCATGGAGTTCTCCTCGACGAGCTGCTCAAGTGGTGCCGACAAACGCGGCAAGCTCCTCTTCTACGGGTCAGAAATCGAAGGTTAAGGTACCCGACTCTTCTTCCACCCTTCGCCGTCCTGCTTTCCACTTATAGCTCCGCAATCGGTTACCTTGCGGAAAAGCGGGATGCCTGAGGTCGTCGAAGCTCTAAAACGAATTCAACCGTTCGCAGCGCTTTATCATGTAAAGACTCCATTCCCAAATTACGATTCCACGAAAAGAACCTTCTTCAGCGCATATTTTGAAAGCACAATACGCAAAATGTCGCAACTTCACTCTGATTAAAAAGGTTGTCGAAAAACACCTACTATTCATTGACAGTGAAAGATAGTAGTTTACATTCTGCTACACAAGTTAAGTCGTAAGTATGTTTTAAAATTCCGTGAGCGTGTTCTTGAATAAAAAGGAAGAACAAGTGCTCCTATACACATTAGGTCGCAAATACTTCGTTGTCGAAGTAACTGATACAAATACAGTAATATTAAATGACTTTATTTCAGGTGAGTATTTTTTTTACAAGAAATGCTCAAAATTTTCTATTCATTTTTTACACATAAAATATGATCTAATACTCAGTTATTGTTTCAAATCTATTTGTGTTCTTTATAAGAAAGAATTTGCAACTTAACGTTTATAGGAATGTTTGTTTTTCTTTTTTATCTAAGAACACACAAAATTTTAAAATATAAGTATGACTCGCGCCTTTTATACTCTCTAAATCTGAATCAGTAAATAGTCACTAATTACCCAGTGGCATACTTGGCACTGATAATCAGTGAACTTCAACTAAAAAAGGAAGAATGTTTGAGCATTAAATAACTAAAATACTATTTGCATGTTAATTTCAATCTTCTAATATCATATTCATTGAATTTAAGCACGAAACAAGGTTAATTAGATCACATATAATAAAGATTAGCTAGGTTAAGAATCTCACATTTAATTCACTAATTACCACACTGAGAGAAAGGTTTTGTACCAATAATCAAAGTTTTGTTACTGACACAAAAACTATTTGTTGATATATGATCAATCAAACCGTTGGTTACCACGACAATATTAATTTGTTGAATTTATTAACTGAACTGATCATTTAATGGTACAAAACTGTTTTGTATGATGTTTATAGATCTTTTGTAATTAGAAATAGAACATTTTGTTACTGAAACAAAATGAATAATATATAAGTATCTCTCACTTTCTACAGAGTCATTATGTTTGACGTTTTTGAATTTCCTTAGCTTAGCAAAAATATATATAGATTTAGAGCAATTGAGATTACTAATCGCTCTGAAAAAATAGTTACCATGATTGATCATGGTGTGGCGAGAACCGAGAAATCCACAAGATTAGTCTCTAATCGTCTCGGCTTTATAGAGGTAGACGTTGAATTTCTCTTACGAGAAGACACGCCATCTCTGATAGTTCCGCGAAACACTCCTTGCTCTACCATGGTGGATTATTTTGTTGAAATTACTAAAAAAATACTTATTTTGTAACGGCAACCAAATTTTACATTGGTATTTACAAAACGTGAGTAACCAAATAAATTTGTACTGTTAAATAAAAAAA
>NW_017295861.1:2008415-2043140 GCF_001594075.2 Trachymyrmex cornetzi | reverse complement strand
ATCTTACAAAAAAATATTGTATTTTGTAATTTTAACAAAGTAATCCAATAATAATCGGCGATTTGTGAATAATTCTCTTTTTTTGGTTACCAATACTATATCTTTTCTCTCAGTGCAGTGGCATACTTGGTACTGATATCAGTGATTATCTTGGAATGATATGTGTCACATTGGGATGTACATTAATATGAACGATCATGAGTATATATACGTGTTTATATATATACATACACGTATATATACTCATGATCGTTCATATTAATGTACATCCCAATGTGACACATATCATTCCATTACACAAAACAACAAGTCTTAAAATATAACGATTTATAAATACTATCGCTAGGTTAACCAATAGATAGCTGTGATCAATGAATATATATTCGTACTTGAATGTGAGTCATATCGACGAGAGATGATAATCATCCCTATACAACACCAAACTTCTAAAAACTTCATAGAACATTTTAAAAATATACAAATATTCTTAGAATTTAGAACATTTACACGTTCTATTAATGTCGTGTGCTATCTGGATGATGAAAACATTGACATTGTAAAAATATTTTAACAAGCGATGTGATAAATTCGTAGTAGTTAAACATTAATGATAAAAAAGATTCGCACGCGTTAACACCTATCTTATAGTTGAATCGAGAGGGCGCGAGAAGAGGGTTAAACAAACACGTGAGAAGGCTTCGCACAAATATCCAAGTCTCGAGTATTTGAACTAGGTGTAGTAGTATCGGGAGCCCTCTCTGTGGACATAAAAAAAAACTTTCCAGCGGAAGACGTCAAAGTTCTTTATCTGCGGATCACGTACGAGCTATTCCGTGAAATTGGCCAGTGTTTTGCCGAGGCGGATGGCGCGAAAAAATATCTTTCTCGTTTCCGTCTCACTTCCAATGTTTCCTGAACGTGTCGCCATGCACCGTAAAAAAAAAAAAAAAAGAAAAAAGAAGGAAATTGCGATCACCCTATACCGGCAAGAATCGATCGCAAAGGGGAAAAGAAGAAGCACGAAACGAAAAATGATTTTCTCCTTTCATTAGAACCAGCGTATTCTCTGTAGCGATCCCCTATCATGACAATTATTGGTCAAACGAAAAGTCGACCTTTCAGGATTCTGTTGAAAAGAACTATGTGAGAAAAAGAGAAGCGAGATTATAACGAATTAAATATAAAATGAATAATTTTATGCAATTTACGCAAGATATCTCAACAAGAAATTGTTAAAAATTTATGTCACTCACTTTTTGCTTTTTTTTCCCCATCATAATATAACATTTTATCCCTGTTATTCCCAGTTATCCCCTAATTAAACGTATCAGATATATTTTTGTTCATCTTTGCATCTTCCGATGTACACGGCATACTTTATAAAAGATATTCAATAAAATGCCAACATTTCTCGAAATAATTAGTCGATGTAAAAGTTTGCAACAATAACTCAGTAACGAATATTCTACCTCGGTGCCGAAATGAAAAATCTTTTGAACACATTTATATTATTAATTAACGAGGTGCAAATGCTGCAAAGTATGTACTCCTCAGCAATTTTATCATGTTAACGAAAAATTTCTATTAAATTCGTTTAGTTTTACCTTTTCTACATTTTCTAGAAGAATATTTAAGCGATAAAATAAATAGCGATAGTAATTTGTTGTAATCGTAAGCACAATATCAGTATAAAGTTGAGAAATAATTTGAGAAGAATGAAAAGCGCTCTCCAATTTTATATCGCAAATGTTAATTATATATGTACGTAAAAAGGTACAACACTGACTGCAACGTTTGTTGGAGGAGTCAATGGATATTTTATATGGATCGCAAGGTTTCCTGGGACTCGTGGTGCTGTTGAAGAAAACTTTTAATCGAATTCGGAAAGAATAAACGACCGCTTTTGCGAGCGTTGTAATCGGCAAACACCTCGGACTCTCGACGTTTCAAATGCAATTTTCTTTTCCAATTTTTCAATTTTCAATTTTTCGTCCGGAATCGCGATGTGAATACGCGACGCGAAAACAGTGGGAAGAATAGCAGTTGCAATTGAAAATAAGGGTATTGTATTATGGCGGCAATAAAAGAGATTATCGCTAAAGCCGGGCGCGCAAGTATCCGAGAGAATGGCGACTCTTTTATTAAAATTAGTAGCGCCCGCTGCGAAGCGTTTGTCTCGCGATACAAGGTAAGCCGGTATTGGCACATACGGTGTCGTGTAATTAACGGGACGGTTGCGAAAAGCGAATTTCGGACCACCGCGTACGCCGTTTAAGTCGAGTCAGATTAGAGATAAAAAGTGCTACCGCCCTCGACATTCTATGAAGTTACGTGCCTGTTCGCTCCGAGCTGAATTTTCACGGATCACGAACGTCGACGTCACCAAAGCACTGCGTTTCCACGTAATCCCATCGATATTGGATCTTACTCGCGTGCAGCACATACACACGTGCGGAGGAAACGCAGAAATCGATCGACGGACAAGCGGACGGACGAACCGCGAAGGAACTAAATGAAGCGAAGCTGTGCGTAAACAGGTAGAAACGAGCACCGAGGGAATCGGACGTATACCTACGTAGTCAAAGCTCTATTTCACATGATTGCACGCGTGTACTCCGATTGACGTGTATCCATGTAGACGTAGAACTGTGAATCAGAGTTACCGTACACTCTTCTCTAGTTTCTGAATATGTATTGGACGATTAGATAAAGATCAGGGATGCACCGGATCGTAAAATTACCGGATATCCGAGAAGGCAAGATTCTTCGAGTCGGATATCCGATATTTTCCGGATATCCCACCGGATTCCGAGAAAGTGTCTTCTAAAAAAAGGGGCCTCTAGGGAAAAAGATAGTAATTTTGCAACAATGTATGAGATCATAGCTGGCATCATGAATATGCATACTTATTTCTAGAACATTTATATTAAAAAAATCAATAATTTAATGATATTAAAATTCAACCAAATATATTGCCAGATACTAATGATATCACCTGTCCGGTCGGATAGTAAAAAAAAGTGCTGGATAACACCGGATATCGGATATCAGGTGCATCCCTGCAACCAATAAAGATGGCTGAAACGGTTTTCAATCGACGGCGATACTTTTGACGTAGACAAAACTGGAAAATCGTTTCCTTCATACGTATATAAATTTAAAAAAAGAAGACATAGCAATTGTATTTACCTCTATGTTGTAAAAAAAAAAGGCACATAGCAATTTTCTGACGTCTCACGTACCTACGTGCGTCTATATGGGCGTGCAACGAGCGCACATTCTTCGAATGCTGATTTTCAAATGGTGTTTCGTTCGCGAACGAACTATGCAAACAACAGCACGAAGGCGATGCAACGAAAGAGAGTTAAGGTGCGACGTAGTAGGAGAAACGCGAAAACAAAATCGAAGGAGGCGAAACACGAAGACGTCGGCTACGTATGACGAGGGGAGGAAAGACGTGCCGGCGCGGCGAGGATTAGAAACGCGACAACGTTGGCCTGAATTCCGTCGCAGCGGAAAATCTGCTGGGAAAATACACGGTTCATTGTGCCGCACGGCAGTTTGACAAATTGTGTGTGTCTACAAAACCCACTTCACCGTTACGGTACCTACCTGCCGCGCGCGCCTTTTTCTCGCCCGATTTCATAGCCGCCGAGAGACTCGCGCGGAATTTGTCAGCGAAAAGTAAAGGGAGTCTACTGCACATATACATCATGCTTTTGATGTCGCACGTCGATAAAGAGAAACGCTATTTCCTTAGATGATGCGCATTTGGCGCGAACACGGTCTTGTTTGATCGCAGGCCTAAGAAATTTTCTACCTTCTTTACAAGTCAATAGCGTGATGAATAAAAAAGGAGTCGCTCTAAAAAAAAAAGATTCACTCTAGTAAGTTTATAACAAAAATCTGTCGTACGTGCGATAAGAACGATTTTGGAGGAAAGAATCAATAGACAAAGTACTCGAAATGTCATCCAATATTGTACATGTGATTACGTAATGTAAGTGGTTATCAAAATTTAATTAAATCTGCGATTACAGTTTTAATAAAGATTAGTTAGTGCACATAGAGTATTTGCTCATTAACATAGGATAATAATTTCTCGTTTATATACCATTAATATAATTATTCCATAATCGTCAGTATAGTATGATATAATATGTTAATACGTAACTATGTACAAAATAAATTTAGACATATTAAAATATACAAAATAATACATAGAAAAACTTGCTTAAAATATCAAAAATTTTAGTCAAAATATTTAAATTTACCAAAAATATTTGAACACTTAAATTTATCTCGTTTATATTTGCTACGCTTGCAGATCATTTCAATCATTAATAATAATATTTAATGGTCTCTAAAGTTATAAATTACGCCAGTAATTAATATAACTGTATATAAATACGATCGAATCTGGAAAATATCAAAATAGATATATATAACACTAAATTTATCGGTTTATATTTTACTACATGTGGACATTTATCCAATAAGTCATATCTTATTTTCAGTTATTTTGATTTATTTAATATCTACAATTTACAGAATATTAATAATATGGATTGAGTAAATAGAAAATAGTACCAGAGAATTAAAATAAAAGCCTGAATATACGAAAATACGCGTAGCGAGCTGGTCGAATGGTACTTTCAGGATTATATAATTGGGAATCGACGCCCGTACAGAATGCTATTGGTGGAAGGTAGAGATTGATAAAGCCTCGGCATTTCATTTCGAGCAGCACTGCATCCGACGAATGAAAGGACGGGAAAGAGAAGCAGCGGGTGAGAGTATGCGAGCGAGAAAGGGAGAACGAGAGAGAGCGAAATACACAGCGTGCTCAGTAAATTGATCGAATCAAAAAGCTCCAGGGCCAATTTGCCCGGCACGCCACCAAATCGTTCTCCCTTCGTTCCCTCAACCTGCCCTGCCGGTCACGATGCTCGTCTCTAGTTACCACGTATGCACCCCCGTAGAGCGACATTTTTTCGACCTTTTCTCCGTATCCAGACGTAGTACGTCGTACGTTTGCGCGAATGCGCTTAATGGCCGTGAAAATGGGTTGACGGCAAGGCGCGATTGCGTCGACGATGCAGGGTTTTTTTTTTGTCGGTTGGGTTTCACGTTCCGGTGACATGGCGGGAAGTATGGCAGAATGATTTCAGGGACGATAATACAAGCGGACGTGTCTGAATCGTGTCCGAGAGCTAAAAATATTCGGCGGGAATCTGTCTTTTTCGGCGGAGTGGAAGTTGCCCCATTTCGCGCATTTCGCATTCGTATATAGGTATACATTCGCCATTCAGGCATCCACGTTTTGAATACGCGTTAACCCGAGTTCACTCAGAAATTCCGAAATCAATTAGAAACGCCTAACTAATTTTGACGTGGGATACGGAAAAGCAAATTCTCTTTCGTCGATTTCAGCGGGCGACGCAATGAGTTGCCGTTAATCTCGAAACCCCGTTGAATTAACACGCCATTCGTTTTTGATAGCTTATGCTGGGTGTTACAAGTGCAATTTCGAGCTCGCTGTTGCACACTATACTCTGGAACTTTTATTAATCGTTCCAGATTACGCGTCGCGCGCGCGCGACACATAACAACACGTTTTCGTCCAAACTCAAGTATCGCCATCTAAAGCTATTTACTATTTGAGATTACTCTCGCAAACATATAGTGAACGTGAAGCCAAAATATTTTGCAAAACAACCGTAACTTCAAATAACATTATAAAATTAATAAATAACTAACTATTAATTAATAATAATTTTATACCTAAATATTATAAAATTATAAAAAAATAATTATCAATGATACGTTATTTCAAAGAGAATATCTTCGAAAAATATTACTGCTTGTTCTTCATGTTATTGTTATAATATCACGATTACTACAAATAATTTAAATATATTTCTAAATATTGAAAAAATAATTTTACGTACATTTATTTACTGATTTATGCAGAAAATTTGTTAAATATATTTGTATTATACCATGCAAATATTATAATGAAATCATAAAAATAATACCGTCTATCATACCTTCTACACAGATATTAAATATTCACGATGTGCATTAGCCATGTAGTCGTGAGTCGTGATATATTTCTCGTCGTAAATATTTAATCGAATTTCCACTAAGATTTACTTATCCCCAGCGTCGTTCAGGAAGTATCCCGGGGTCGCGGAAAATCTGAAAGATTCATGGAAACCCACTTCCCGTAGTCTTTCCGGATTAACGATGGATACTCGCCGGTAGTAGCGTTCGCGCCGCGCGCGCTACCAACTAGAGGAGGGATCGTTTCTCAGAAACCGGAAATGAGGCGGTCGTTCGTCCTGCGGATGGTTGAGCGAGACGGCGGAAAAGCGGAAAGGGGGATGTGGCAGTTCTCTCCATGGAGGGAAGGGCCAGGGGCTCAGAGTTTGCTAGTCGCCGCAGTGCCATGGTAGCCTAGCCGTTCCTCTCGTTCCCTTGCTTGCTCGCTCGATCGATGGTCGTAATTCCGACCGAGTCGCGGACGGTGCCGATCGATACCGCAGATTTTCTAGCTCGTCCCAACTCGCCGCCTCTCTCGTGAAGATCGTCGTGGCGGGTTGCGGGACGGACGGACGGACGGACGAACGAACGAACGAACGAAGACTCGAAAGGACGAGCAGACGAGCGAAGGTGGTGGTCGCGAGAATGGAAGGAGAGCGGCGATGGTATGGGTGTGAACGGCTGTGCTCGAAATTCCGCGTCAATCCGTGGAATTAAAAGCCCGAGAAGCGAATTTAAGTTCTCTGCCCTCTCTATCCCTTTTGGGAGGTAAAGAGTAAGGCGAGAGATAGAGGGTAACGGGTAAGGGATCTATCTTCGGGGTTGGAAGGAGGTTTGGGGACTCTTAGCTGAAACGCGCGTTGGACGACGGAGAAAGCGAAGGGTCGTCGGTGGTGGCGGTGGCGGCAGCGCGGTGGTGCGGAGAACGCGCGAAGGGGGGCTTGGCAGATAAGATAAGGGTGAGAAATCGCGGCGTTCCTGGATGCGGTAACATTAGACCGCCCCGCGTTCTACCTTCACTATTCCCCCCTCTCTGTTCTCCTCTTTTGGCTCGCCAAGGCGCTTCGGCTTAACCGCAGAGGTTAAAGTAACTCCCTTCGCCTCGCTTGCACAGTATTATGTCGTGTATAGGCGATATAGGTGGCCGCCGGATCAGGCTATTGTACCTGTGCAACCAAGTTTCGGCCTTGGATCCGGCGAACTGGTTTAGAGAGGACGATGTAACGCCAGATTAACGGCAACTACGATGCCGTAATGAACCAAGGATGGATCACGCGAATCCGGTTTGCACCTCGAGTGCTTACCTCGAGCTATCGACCTGGCTTTCACGCTCAAATTCAATGATTAGGTGCTCTTCGTTCGCGCGTCTTGAATATTTTATGACTTCTCCAAGATATTAAATTATTCTAAATTAATACTGATTTAAATTGTGTTAAGAACGCGTTTTGAATTGAATGAGAAATACGATGGTGGTAACAGTTGCTGCTTCCTCATTATTACCTCTCTAATTACACTTCATATTATTATTGAGTTCAATTGATGATTATAATTTAATTAGAGAAAGGATCGCTTAATCCCCAATAACAAAGATATGAAATCCGATTGAGATTCTCCGAGCTAATTCGCTGTGCCAAAAGATCCTTTCTTACGTTACTAATCTCGATCAATCAACCTAGCTATTTCCGAGGGTTTCTTCTACTAGTCGTAAGAGATAAAATCGTAATTCGTGCAAGTCTCTCGGTTTAACCGTTATCATTCCTTGGACACGATTTAAATTTCCGTTGACATACTAGCCTCAAAATACAACCATTACCGTTTACGTTAGATTTGAATTATTAATGTTAAAAGCATAGGGGCGGATTTAACACTTTTCGCCCATAAAGAGTACAACTCAAAATAAATGAAAGAGATACTAAATAAAAAATTCAAGCGCGTTTAGTGAATAAAGACAAGTTTCACGCTTCATAGGTATTATTTGCGCAACGTCTTCTGCGCCTGACTCCTAGTGCCCTTATTCTTTCCAATTCTTTAAAAAATTCAAGATATGCACGAACAAGACAGTAAAAAAAAGAGCGTGCATTAAAATATTCTTGCTGCCACTTGAAGCAAAATTAAGCCGCGACGCTTAACTGAACTGAATAAGCCAGAAACTAGTGTAAATTTCCTTATCGCCGGCAACGGGGGTGCGAGCGTGGCTAATCGGAAAAGATGGCCGTGACAAATATTAAAGGGCGTCACTCCCCGAACGACTCTTATCTTCGATCAGGATAGTCGTGTGGTGGTTTCTGCAGCCGTGCGAAATGGCACGCTAGTCTTTTACCTCGTCGTCGAGCAGAAATATAAAAAGTAATAGGTCCCTAAAGCGTATTCGTTGATGGTACTTTCTAGCCTTGGTGACGAAGTATTTACAGTCTTCGATTGGTCGTCAGAGTGTATAAATGTATCGACGCGCGTAAATAATGCAATGAGAAAAGCAATATGTTCGCGAACGACGTTTTCACGATGATAAATGCCATTACTATTTAAGTATTTGATATATAGATACTTATTTCTCGCCTGTATGTGATACTTCGTTAGGATAAACCGGGATATTACGGTCATAGGCTGTAATTTCTCTAATAATTGCTAAATATATAGTGCGTTTTTATTTTATTTATTCTCAAAGACAATTGATATTTATAATAGTTTATGTGTGTACACTTTTCAAAATAACAATATTATGAATATTATGTAATATTTTTACTTTCGACTGTCTGCAAAGTTTTATGTGTCTATTGAAAGCTGCTACAACGTCGAATAAATTATAATTAATGCCATAATCTAATGTTACGAACATAATAAAAGTATATAATATGACCTATAATTAGTATTTTTATTTTTACTATTTATTTATAAATTATGTCCATCTTTCCGTCAAAGTTCTGAAAAGATGACTCATAAGGTCATATTATGATCAAGTAACACAAAAAACATGTTGTTTTTTTTTAATTATAAAAATTTTTATTTGGTTTCCTCAGTTTAAAAAAATTATAATTTTTGTGTTATTATTGCAATATCATTATTTATAATTATAATTAAATTGTATAGGTATAATTATATACATATATTTGTACTAAATGTATAAGATTATAAATTTTATTTATCATTTTACAAAATGTTAATTTTTAACATAAAATATGGTCAACTGTCCCCTAATACCATGGCCATCTTTTCCTTAAAAGTCAAGTAAGATAGCTAACTAATGCATACGTTATAGTATTTTGAATATTAAATTTCTGTTAAGTGCTTCCTCTTTTATTTTCTCGATAGTTATTACTTCAACTTCAGTGAAGTGGTATATATCAAATACTTTTTAAAAAATAAGAAAAATTACGTAAAAAATATATGTAAGTTTACCCTAATATCTAAGTTTAAGTATATAAATATATTCTCCTTGTATTGTAGTTACGCTATTGTATTGTCTTATTGTAATGTCAGTTATTATTCTAATATATATTTCTTACTGGTGGGTTTTATAGCAGTAATATTGCCGGTGCCTCAACAATTATGTATTCACACGTTCTTGCATATCTCATTGTCAGTGTAATTCTATTGTTACACGATAAAAATAATAAAAATTAAATTAAATAAAAATTATTTGATTAAAAGTAGGTCGATAAAGGATTTCCGTGGCATATTTATGGATCTAAACGCGACGAAACTGAATAAATTCCGTCGAACCTGTTAAGATTTCACTCATTAAGTGGGATTGTTGTTTGAATCGGTTTCTCGTTTTGTTTTGTAGTTGAACTGAGAATTAAATTCTAAGTTGTAAATGCGATAAGGAGCTCTGAAAGAGAGGGGGAAAGAGAGCTCGTTGGTACGGTGGTATTGAAATGAGCAAAAATTGTGAGAATTGTGTACCTGCCGCCGACATCCATGCGCAAGTAAGAACGAAGAGAAAATAACGGACGCGGACGGTAGTGTTACAGAAGAACGAACAAAACAAGATGAAGTATTCACGAGAAGAGGTAAACAAAAATTTTACAAGGTAAATTTGATCGTGGCGGTAAAGTACACTTACATAATAAATACCTTTAAATAAGAGTATAGTATACTCTACGCAATGTTCCATTAGAAATATATATTATAATATCGCGACACAATTCGGGATCTTAATATTGCAGATCCAAACTGTACATTTATATGGAATATCATATATTTGTAAGCATATCAATTACACAAAATATTTAATTTATTTCATTGCACCGATATTTCATTTCATTCAATTTCTTAGTAATGTAACATTTAATAAAAAGCTTTAATCATAGTATTTATTATATATATATTATGTAATGAAAATTTATTTTTATGTGCTATTATCAGATTTTAAAAAATTTAGCAATCTGCTTTATGCCATTCTCGAACCTCTAAATTGCGATTAATTATATTGACGAAGATAAATTAAGCTAAAAGTACTTAATTAATTCGATATGATACAAATTATCGTTTATATTATATATATATATAATATTTACGAGCGTGTGCAAATGCACGTACCACGATCATATCCTGCTCTGTGTATCGTCCGTGTCATTCAATTTACTTAAAGCACTCGCCTCTCGAAACGGAAAGTAGCGAGAACCAGTTGTAGTCAGACACGTCTGGCGTGAACGTGGTATACTGATGTAACGGAGCGAGGTACACGCAAAGAAGAAGCCGCAGAATAATAAAAACGTCATCCGACTCGCGCTGCACGTTTATAAAGTTGCCCATTATAAAGTCTACATCGCGAAAAAGACATACATCGTGAGAAAATGCTTATTGGCCTGTAAAAGATAACCTACCTTTCTGTAAATGCCATGATTTGTGGCTACTCCCTATTGCATGCATAATGCAATAACGCTCTCCTTATAAAAATATTTTATTTTTTACTTATTATATAAATTATAGTGTAATTATTATTATAAATATTTATAATATATTGCATGGCACACACGTTGTATGCATATTGACTATCAAACGAAACGCTTTAATGAGAACTCTGATGGAATGACAAATGCCATATTAACGCGCGTGCGTAGTAAAAGTGTTATTAGCTTATTTACATATATATTTCGATAATTAACGACGACATCGCAGCTGCGTATCATCTCAATATATAACTCCAGCAAAAGAGCAACATCAGCTGAAAGAGCAGTCCGGGCGTTGAATCGAATCGTTTTAATTTGATCTTTTAAATTAGAGAGATTACGCACAGAGAAAAAGGTTTCTTTGGATTTAGTATTCCTATTTATTTGACTAAAATTTGTTTTATTGAAACAACATATGCTTGTACGAAATATTATTTGTTTGAATAAAAATTTTGTTGTCTCATTCGAGAAATCTTTATTGCTTGACAGAAATAACATTATTATATGAAGTAATATCTTTCAATTAAATAATATATTATTTGATTACAATGAATACAAATAATGAAACAAATTATTTATTTGAAAATGGCAAAATATATTCATAGAGGTTAGGTTATTCCATGCAAATAATTGCTTTCTTAGAATAATCATTACATTATTTTTTTACCGAAAATATGGAAACAATGGCTTATACGTTTAACAACAGGATTAAACGAGCAGTGCTATGTGCCATATCAATTATGTTTGTGCCGTACAGTTGATCATGCGAATACTGAAAATAGATACTATCTGTTCAAACAAATAATGTATTTAAGACAAAGATATATACATTGTTTCAAATTTAAACAATCGCACTTATTGATTCAAATATTGGTTTGTTTGGACCATTCCAAATAACAAATTTATTTGGAGAGATACAATAAAATTTATTATATCCAAAGAAATCTTTTTCTCTGTGCGGATGAGAACAACGCCCATCCTAAATTGTCATATCATCCCTGCGCCTTTCGATACTATAAATTCATTCACTAACATTGACGTGGCGTATACCACGACGGTAATATACTGATCGTCCGGCTCCATTATTACCGAGACGACGAATGTCCTCATCTCGACACAATGAAACTCCATTATTTACAATAGCAGCAACGATCCTACGAATGCAGATATTTCTACGAGCATACAGCAGGGCAATAATGCATCGCGCTGTAATGGATGCTAATGGATCCGTCGATAGAGCGGAATCTCGCACTAAGTTCTCCACTGGTCTATCGCTCTAATGGCGATCGTTATTTCCCGCACGATATTCCGTCTTCGTCGCGACTCACTAATTGCAACAAATCGAATTTCCTGCAAGCGATGCATTTCGAAAAGAAAAAAAAGTATCTTTCGATTATACGCGTCATATTTTAAGTCGCGTTAAAGAGGTTCTCGCGTTTGACGACATATAGGACAAATCTATAATATACACGTAATACAAATGTTATTAATACCTACCAATAATATCTACAAAAAATTTCATTAACTTTTATTACCGTACCATTTTGAAGATACTTAATTCAAAATTTATAGAATTTTATATTACAAGTTGAAGGTATAACCTTATTCTGTAGTTATTCTCTTTTAAATCGAGACACTTGCGTATAAAACAGTAATTCAAAAATTGTTATAATTATAAAGTAAACATTTAAGTTTGTTTTCATAAAATTTCATTTATGGTAAACTGATCGCACAGTTTACAAGAAATTTATATTCTTCAATGAAAAAAGCTAGAATATATGAAATGGACGATGCGTATACATCAAATGAGCATCTTACAACTTTTATTTTGTCATATTGAAAATATTTAGTAACATATAAAATTAACGATAATTATGTATGATGGCATAAGATATTGTTAGTAATCTTTTTATTCCATTATTTTAATTGATTTACGTATTATTATGAATAAACTGTCTATTACTAGGAAGTAGCGCGAGAACCTCCTTAAACATATTAAAATGTATGAAGATGAAATATAAACATTTCATTCAAACTGTGATCATTTCACAGAATAATTCTAGAATTATTTTTCAAAGTACCAAATATAGAATTTAAGACTTAAAAAGGAAAAAACTACAATTTTTTGTTCAAAGGAAATAAAATGAGTACAATATGATTTTTATTAAAACAATCAAAGAGATTAAATTCTCTTGAATTTGTAAAACGATTCGTGAGATTAGTCAAAATAAGATTATAGAGCGAGTTTCGTGAAAACTCTACATTTTGGTTAACGTCGGTCGATGAATTATCGCGAGGAGGGTGAATTTGCTTGAACGTATTTCCACGCTTTTTACCGTGTTTCATAGTTCGAAAACGGAACGGATTAAGCCTTGAAATAGCGAAACCAATGGTGGCAGTGGTCGACGATAGCGTTAAGGTCCGAGCGAATCTCCCGGGGCGAACGGGGGAAGGGAGAGGGTGAAGGCAGTGCACCATGGACGTGCACGTGAGTATGCGGGCGTAAATATATCCCATGAATTTAGGTTAGCATGCGAGCGAAACCACAGCACTTCACAGAGAGACTACAGCCCGTTTAATTATTGTCCAGTCACGGGGGCGATAATCGGCCCGAATTAACGTAGTAGCTCGGTCAACAGTTAAGCCAGTTCCGCGTTCTGCCACTCGGCACCAATGATTATAACTTCGTAACCACTTTTCGAGCAAACATTTTTCTTCGTTTGCAACGATCCCCGTTACACGGCCTGAAGAAAAGGGAAGAAAGAGTATCGTAAGGAAGGCCGTTAATGCGCCGGCAAAAGTCGAGATGTTCTCGCGTCTGCGTCGGAAACTCACCCGAATCCATAAACACCCTCGCTGCGAGATTCCCACGATTCTCGAGTAATTAATAACCGGGTCCGATTGTATAATTAGTCTTGTTAATAGCAGCGGCGCGACGCGGTGGCGCAGTGCGTAAAGCATCACGCTTAACAACTCGCGGGCGCATATCGATTTCCCAATTTATCACCCAATTTCCGAAAGCAGCTTTCCGCGGGGCCGTGCGTAATACTCTATGCGCTCGGCAGAGAGTATTACAACAGGGTCATCGCAGTGCGCCACTACCGCCGGCGGGGCCGTATAAAGTATAATAATTTAATATAACGCCAAGTATCGGGAAACTTGCAGGGGTATAACAATAGGAGAGGGGAAACCGATACGGTTGGATGAAGTCACGGCGAAATATTCCCGATATAATGCCGCTGCGGTACTCCTTTCTTCTTTGTCGAGCACGGTTTAATCCACAGAAATTCCACGGACTAACCACCGCCATAGCCTCAATATTCCCCATAGTCCCTTCGCTGTAATACTTTTCCTATAATTCGTA
Source organism: Trachymyrmex cornetzi (assembly GCF_001594075.2). Classification (NCBI taxonomy): domain Eukaryota; kingdom Metazoa; phylum Arthropoda; class Insecta; order Hymenoptera; family Formicidae; genus Trachymyrmex; species Trachymyrmex cornetzi. The sequence goes on along the minus strand of NW_017295861.1, from coordinate 2,028,839 downwards.
AAAGGATGTTGGAACCGAATGTTACTCTTTTTTTTCCTGCACACGTCATCGTGTTTTAGGAAGTACTTGTAGAAAAATTAATCGATATAAATAATACAGAGTTATTCGAGCAAGTTACTCTAACAATTATATTTCAGATATATTTTAATCGTGTTTCCATACACGCTTTATTAATTTTATGAAATTTTTCAAATATGGTACATCGATGAACAATATCGGTTATCCATCGTAACGCGTCGATAAACGTTTAAAATTACGGCACGTACGGTATCGCACATATTGGATCATTGACAGTATATCGTATATCAGTATATCGTACAGGTTTATGGCGACTAATGCCGAAGGGTCACTAAATGCAGACCGATATCGTGTCACGTCCACTTGAATAAACATATATAATTGTTGCCGTAAAATTTCTCTGGCGAAAGCGTATCTCCTATTGAAATACAAAATTATATATAATAACGTGAAAATTATATTTTGGAATTCACCAAAGGCACAATTTAATTTAAAACAATGGAGGAAGCAGTATATATTTAAGACTATTGTTAATTTGCTATTGTATTGTTAATTTCTCATCCAAATATTCAAACTGAAGTTAAATCACTTTGAACAATTGTGAGAAAAAATTGAAAAGCATGAATTTTTAACCGAATAAACATTCTAAATTCGTCGATTTAAAAAAAAAAAAGAATATGTTGCACAACAAATATGTGTATAAAACTGAACATAGAAAGTCATAGATTTTTATCGAAATATTTTCTTTAACTCCTAATAAAATGAATTTCTTCGGATTGAATTGAACAAAATAATTATTTCTTTGACGGGATCAATCTCGATGTAAATTTTCCGGTGGTGCCCTAAGAAAAGCTTGCTTACTTACGAGAATTCTCGTTAGTCAAACTTCTTAAAAGCCCACTCAATCTTCTCTTTGACGAAAGTATAAACGATTATAAGAGAGAAAGGAGGAAGGGAAATTCAAAGAAAATCACATGATTCGCAAATCATTCGTGGCGCTGAATAGACAGAATGGAAACGACAGAAAGAAAGAGTTTTAGCTGAAATGGATTTGAGCGTAGCGTATCTATTACATCGCGTTGTTGCGGACTAGACCACGCTGTTTTCTACCACAGCGTTCCGCTGACGAATGTGATATGATCGGATAATACGATCGATCGATGCACACTCCTGCAATTTTTTTAAATCAACTCAGCGTAGCTCGCCCCGAGCTCCATCAGTTTCATTTCCGGTTCATGTATTAGAAGTACAAACAAATATGCACGCGGTCAGTCAATTTAAAAAAAAATCTAATAATTTAAGGCTAATTCTACAATGTACTTTTTGTTTCCTGTTTCTTGCTGTCTTGATCAAAAAGGCAAGAGACAAACGGAGACAAACAGCAAGAAACAGGAAACAAAGAGCACATTGTAGAAGTAGCCCAAGTGCTGAAAAATTATTCATAAGAAGACATGAAACAAAATGTATGCGCGGATAAAGATAGTATCCACTTACAAACGAAATGATGAAGTTTTGATCGGAAAAAAGAAGTGTGTACATACAGTTAGCGTCTGGCAGCAGCGCGATACATACGCATGCGAAAAATAGCATGCAAACTGCGCTCACCGGATGCGGAATTTCAGCTAAACGCCGTGGAACTTTCTCGGGATACAATTTCGATACCGCGAAAGCCAGAACCCGTCGTCGTCGTTGGCGCGTACTCGTGATAGCCGGGAATACGTAGAATTTCTGTCCGCAATGTTTGTCGTCGGCGTTCATCGAAGTGAACGTGCATGTTGGCGTACGAGACGAGCGTACGCGCGCACCGGGGACCGACCCATTTTCGAGAGATGCGCCGGAATACACGCATGCAACGGATACAACGACCGCTTTTGTAGGGGTCCTGCTTACGTACGTGTATTTACGAAGATACGACGATGCGCTGCATATGTGGGACGACGGCCGCATTGGTTGTTGTTGCGGAAAGCATTGCCGACCCTGAGACATTTTCAGTCCGGAATGCCCGTAGTTTAATTTAACTGCGGCGGTTCGACGTACCGGGTATGTCCTCTCTATCCTTCTCTCTCTCTTTCTTTTTACACGTGTATATGTACCTCAGTACCAGATAAATAGCATCAATCCCCAACAGAACCCGTATGTGCTCTTGTCCAATAACCCTCGATATACGGGACGTCAAATAACGTCACATTTGGATATGTTCCGACTTGTGTTTAAAGGACATTGATTGTCTTACTATAGCATTTTACGTTCTCTGCGAGACGCTTTGAGGCTTTTGAAGAATATCTTAAGAATTGAAATACACTTAAACACAAAATTCTAAAAGGACAAGATTCTAAAAATTTTTCTAAAAGACGTGTAGTGAATTTCAATAATTAATACATTTTATACTTCTGCAGTGAGAGACTTTAAAATATTTATATTATTTAAATAATAATAACGCGGTAACAGTAAATACACAACAAAGTAAATGCGTAGATTTTTTATGTTGAAATGTAGCAAAGAGATTTCATTATTTAATATATTTAAATCGTATTATTAATAGAATTAAAAGTAATTAATGAGAAATGTGCATTGACATCTTTACGAAGACTATACGTTTAAATAAAATACAAAATATTCAAGGCGTAATTTTAAAATAATATAAAAGAACGATATGCTTCAACTGATATTCTCTGCATTACTATACTCAACTCCGTACTATACGTGCGTACCACCATGTTTTAATTCCAGCAGGTAAATAAGGAAGAAATGCCCTAGCTTCTCATTTTGCGCGAATAGTCTAAGCTTCCATTACTCGAGACGACGCAAGAGGCGTTTCATGTAGTGGAGTAAGTAAGGCAGAAGCAAAAGGCAGAAAAGACAAAAGGGAGAAAGGGGAAGACAAAGAGAGAGAAGAAACAGAAAGAGGCAGTGAAGAGTAGAAAATCACTGAAGTAAGACTGCGGTATTCACATACTCGCGTACTAATAATCTTTTCATGATATACGTAAGGCTTAATTATAATGAATACATGCCTTAAATAACCACAAAATAAACACAGTAACAATGCAATAGTCATTAAATGAGAGCAACAATTCATCTAATTGGGTAGTCAATAATCTTGAATATTTTGAACAATTGTGAAGTCTTACAATATGTTCATGTATGATTTTTGTTATCGCGGAATATTTGCTCACCAATGATCGCTAATGAGAATAATCAGTTAATGCGGGCATTGTTTAATTACCATGTATCGTCTCTTGTTTTAAATACAGAAATAAATTATCGTTAAAAATTGTTAAATTAATCATCGCTGAAAATTATCATTAACCGTTGGAAAAATTATAAATCATAAATTCAGAAGCTAAAAAAGAGAAACTCATATCCATTTTCGATAATAATTATTTAGAAATAACAAACAACTATATTTGATCGAGATTATAGTTATATTTTGGGACAACCATAAAAAATATGGTTGTCCCAAAATATAACTATAAAATTATACTCACATGAATCATTTTTATGGTAATTTCAACTATTTTATGATTATAATAACTATAATTATATATAGTCATTTTAGATTGCCAACTATATACATAGTTACTGTTATCATTATTATAGCGGTAATAATCATAATTATAGTAATATATAATTATAGTTACAAATGCCAAACATTTTTCTCTCAGTGAAGAAAAGGTTTCATCTTCGTGTGTGGTTTCTTTTATTATATCGTATATCTTAATCAATATATATATTTTATTCACTGATAGAAGTCAAGTCTCTCGACATGTCCTCGACGTGTATCAACTTATTTGCTACAATGGTTCGTTTCCGGAATAAAAAGATACAAGCCCCGAGAGCTTGGAAGTTGCAGGACACTGCAATATCTAGTTCGCTCTGAGAACTACAACTGCCAGCTGTTTATCATCGGGCAATATCATCGCGTCGATGTTTACTCCGAAAGTGCGAGAGTAACCGATAAAGTTCGTCCGTTAATAACACTCTGCAGTTGGCTTCTCTCGAGCCCTTCTCTGCGACTTCCTTCGCCTCTGCACTCAGTATCTGGTCAAATGTGTAAGAGCCGAAGTTTCCGGGAAATAGTACTATGAAAGATTAAACGCGATGGAGAGACAATAAAGCTGCGCAATACTAACTAAACTTGTTAGTCTTTTCCTTTTAGAATACAATCTACGAAATACTGCGCTTGGTACTGTGTTGGTTTCCAGTATAAAAATGTACTTGCGAAAAAATTTTCTAAGAGAGCTCAGTGTCTAATTTTTTACAGCCAAAATATCGAAGAAAATTATTCAGAAGTTTTTAATTTTCTGCTAAGCTAGTTTAAAGTAATGTTTCCATTAAAATAAACCGCGGAATAAAATAATTTCCACCGTGAGCCGCGTGAGGGCGCAAAATAGTCTCGGCAATAAAGTTGACGCGTTAATTGGGCGCGGAAGCTCTTAACACGACTAGGCGCACATTATTTAGCTGGCATCAGCCAGAGGGCTCGAGTTGTGCAAGGTGCATAGCAATGCGCAGCGACACCAGCAGGAAACCACACTCGGAGTTTTCACCGGAGTTATACGGTGCCATTTTCGCGTCCCCGTTTGCGACGTGTTGCAGTAGGAACAGACGAAGAGGTAGGACACATATCGGAGGGGAAACGTAGTTACGAGGATCACATGTTGGCGGTGTGCGACCGAGAAGAGGGGAAATAGCCAAGGGAGCAGAGGTGGCCGAAAAAGTTTTACCAAATGCGGTCGTTCTACCTTCAGGGCAGCGAAACGCAATTATCTTCATAGCATCGGTCGCGGCACCGTGAATTAGAGCACATCTCTCATGCGGCAACGACAACGTGGTATAACCCTAAGGCGCATCGCCGAGGTCAGTGTGCTTCCGTATACCTCTCGGTCGAGTACGTGCAGAGTGTCACAGAAACGATGGGTATCAGACACTGAAGTTCCACGTACGTCTCGTAACTACCCCAAACAGGTTTTGGTTCGAACACGACTCGTACATTAAAGGTCGGTTCCTTGTCAGGGAGTTACGGCGACGGCAACGGTGGATGGCAAACGAAAAGGTCGAGGGGATGGAGCCGAGAGAGGATTTTAGCAGCCGCGGAATACACGAGTCGCGCCTGAGTCGTGCCGTGGTCGCGATGGGACTTGGGATTCGATCGCGTTCGAAAGTCGAAAGCCGGAACGGGATCTCGATAGTTTCGCACTGTAGTTCGGCTTTCTGTCCAAACTCAATTCGACTTTAATAATTTTGCAACTGGTTCGTGGCACCAAAGGACGCGCGCTGCTTACACAATTGGTAAATCTCGACGGTGACTACATTTCATCAAATTTAATTTCTTTATCAAATTTAACAAGTTTATTTTATTTAGCATAGTCGTATTTATATCGCAACCATCAATTTTCTTGCAAATTTAAATTAATACGCTTAACTGTCCGTTCAGAATCTGGATGCTTTTTTAACACAAGCGAAACTTCACTTTTACAATGCTTTTTCATTTTATATTTCTATTAAAGGTTTTAACATTTGAATTAAAAAACTATTTGATAATGTAAAAAATGTAGAAAAGTAATATTGAATTTTACCCACATTTTTTGAAAGCTTAGAATAGTTAAAAAAATTGAATTGGTCAAAAAGGACTTGCAAACGAAGAGGGTAAAAAATTGCAGATGAAGGATTAAATGTTAATAGCTATTAATGTTTGATAAAGCATTTTTAAAATAATTGTGGTAAAGGCGCAAGTGTTATCTTATTTTTTAATGAAATCACATTACTGACTACGTGATGTCAAATGAATTATTGCTCGCTTTAAATGGTGATACGGTTGCCAGTCATAACCGTAAGAATACAATGGCGAAAGAATAAAGGAGCAACTTCGATGCACCAGTTGGCAGTTTTCATTTAATGTAGCGCACACTCATAAAATGCAATGTGCGGAATATCATTACGGTTTGCAACGTTCACGCTTACGCTGACAGCTCATTGAAGCACGACTTTTATTACGGATCTGGTGTACGATCGTTATTGCCAGAGTTGATTTGACGGTTCGTTTTATGATAATTACAATTACTATTGAAATATCAGCCGATAATATACCCTACATGAGTTTAAAACATGTATAATAACGCGATAATAGTAAATGCATAACAAAAATATACTTCGGTATTGAATTGTATACAGCTTCTGTTACATTGTTGGAAAAGAAAACTTTCAGATTTTGAAATCGTTTAATGAGAGTATTGTAATCTCTCCGATCAAGCGTTAATCTGATATTATTTCCAGGGAATCTCGGCGCTCGCTTCCGCGTTGTGCTTCCGACTTCCTTCCTCATTAATGCGAACTGATTTTATCACTGTCACCTCCTTTCTCCTTAGACGAAGGAAGAAAAAAGCCATCTTTGTTCCTCTCGCGTTATCACACGGCGAAAATCATTCGCGCCGCAGTGTTTTAGTAGTTAGAAGAAGTTTCCGAAGCGCCTTGGAAGAAAGACCTCGTCGCGAAATCTCTTCTTCTATCCAATGCTAACCGATTTTCCTTGTTTCCTTCCGACGATAAGTCGAGTAAAGTTTCACCGAAATAGCTCTCCTTTCTCAATATAGATTTCCTCGGTGTAAGTTACAACCTGCTTCGAGGAAAACGACAATTTCGCCAAATGCAACCGTCCCCTGTTTTATTCCGCCGTCGAGTCGTCGTTGTCGTCGTGCACGTTGATGTTGGCGCGAGTCAACTTTGGAAAAGTCAAGATAGCGGGATTTGCGCTCGAAGCTTACGCGTGTATTATCTTGGCGCAGCAGACTACGGCTGCATTTAATCATCGCGCGGACGATTAAGCTGGGGAGAAAATCATCGAGGGCATGCTCGGAATAAAATATCGCGATTATCAGCGAAGAGTTAAAGGGGTGTTTTCAGGGGACGCATAATTTTGTTTTCCCGCTTTAAATGAAATTTATGTTTGCGTAACGAAATGCCAAAAAAATTGAAAATAAACTGTTTGTCGGTTTTACATAACGAGACGGATATTATGCTATTATATTATTTTCTCATAATATATAATGTTTCTCTTTCTATAATATGATGCCCGTAAAAAGATATGAATACCTAATGTGTGGATTTTATTATTATCTGCAGTGTGCAGTATGTCTAACGAGCTTCGTTTAATCATGGCCTCGTTTGTATCTTGTTACGTGAAAAAAAATTTCAAGTTACTTCAAGTATTTTCTCATATGGTATTGTTTTGATGAACCGTAATAATTTACTCCCTTCTCCGTTACATAAATTTTGGAATGTGTTTATTCTCGTGAGATTAGAAATGTTTCAAAGGAGCCATAGCGCGGTGCAGAGACAACGGACACCATCCTTAATCGTACGGTTGCCATACAACGTACATATTGTAACTTTAGTGTAGCAACGATACAACCTAGCGTGTATAAGGAGCGCTCGCGCGCGCACAATGAAGCTACCGATACAAAACAGTCTCTGCTCATGCATACTTTAGTAGCAGCTGCCCTACCAGCTCCAATTCCCAAGCGTGTCGATAGCACATCGGCTTAAGTACCGTTCACAATCGTAGCGCCGCGATGCCTTGAGCGACCATAGAGACGTCGATCAAAGCTGACTGACGAAGTCAAGATGCAATATATCGAGTCATCCTTAATGCGCTCGAAAGCAGCGCATTAAGATTTTCGTGCACAATGCGTTTTCAAAAGGTTTGTCTTTTTTTTTAAATTACAAGAAACTTACACTAACAATATAAAATATAAAATCATTTATCTAAAGTTTTTTTAGAATAAAGAACTCGTTACAAATATTATCGTGCAAATGCATAACAGAGTTATGCGTTAGACAAAAAATAATCTTCACTTAAGAGAGAAGTGACGAACCGACTCATCATATCTCATTTGCATTACCTATAGAGATACAACACAGCTTATTCCAGCAATATTACAGCAACATTTGCAACGTTCTAGTAATATTACAGTAATATTGCAGCATTGCAACAAACTTCTGTGCTATATGGTTATCTGCACTCTATTATATTTTATCTAGCACAAAACATATTTTGCTGAGATTTTTATTTCTTTTTTATAAAGCTATAAAGACTTTTTATAGAATTAAATTTTGCAATTTGATTTTTAAATAATTATAAGAAAAAAAACTATTTATTCTTTATTCACAGTGCAAATATATCTTCATGACCATATCTTATCTGCTACTCTCTAAATCTGAATCAGTTGATAATCACTGATATCAGTGCCAAGTATGTCACTGGTAATCAGTGAATTAAATGTGAAATCCCTAACCTAGCTAATCTTTATTATATGATCTAACTAACCTTGTTTTAGTGCTTAAATTCAATGAATATGGTATTGAAAGATTAAAATTAATATGCAAACATCAGTATTTTAGTTATTAATGCTCAAATATTCTTCCTTTTTTAGTTGAACTTCACTGATTATCAGTGCCAAGTATGCCGCTGGGTAATTAGTAGCTGTCCACTGATTCAGATTCAGAGAGTAGAAATAATAGTGTGTCCTGAAATCTTTTCGAATTCTTTTTTAAAAGCTACAAATGTTTGTATAAAGCCGGATTTTGTAATTTGGTTCATAAAATATTCTATAAATAAATGAAATTATCTGCACTTTAATTGCATGGTGCAGATTGAATGAAATATCAGAACAAATTTTTATTTTGCCCTTTTTCCAAAAAAATCGCTCTATAGAAGCGACTTTCCTGATTATGAATATCGCAATTACTTTGCAATTTTCTTAGTATTTTATACGTAATTTCAACTAAAAGAAATTCGTCTACGATAGAGGTCTCTATATACAGTTTCTCCTGCTGATCCGTAACTTAATTAGTTTTCTACTTGAAAGAATTGCACGTAGATTGAATATTTTTAAACGAAAGAATTCTGAACGTTCAAAATAACAAATATTGTCTATCGCGAGTAATGACATTCCAAGATTCTTGTACAATAGTGTCTTTATCACGCCATTGACTTTAATTACTTGTAATCACTGTAATTACTTTTGAGGTTAAAGCGGTTCACTTTGAAATTGTGTCGCATGCTTTATTACACCAAATCGTTAATTCGCGTCTTAAGGCGCCATTTCAGAATTAGATTACTGGGTTGGTAAGGCAAAAGCAGCGCATTAAGTCGTTGGGCTATACCACACGGTAGCGTGCGCCAATTACATCGGAAGTATGTGCGATAAAAATATAAGACTATAGAAATTATTCTCTTTTTTTTTTTACTTCTGTGGAATTCATAGCGTGAATAATCGCCGTATCGATATGCTCTATACTCTACAGCAGCATTTATCAAATGCATACGTATATAAAAAAAAACCTATTTTTGATGCTGCAACGCAACGAATATCGCGTACAAACTTTAAATTAAAAATTCACATGAGATTTAGCTTAAAAGATAAACAATTTTCTTTTTGTAGAACACACTCTAGAGAGAAATAAAACTTTTATCGGTGGGGAGGGGGGGGGGATATATATTATGATCCTAAAAGACGCAATTGCTCCCAAGTATTGTTTTCACGTTCCGAGCATTACGTTTCACAAAGGTCTCGTCGCGAAATACGTTTCGACTTTCGCATCGGCTTGAACTTACTTTACCTCCCCGGCATCGATTGATATCCGTCGAACAGCATTCTCGATTGTTCTAACGTAGTTGCTCCGAGCGCGCTTCGCAGGAGAGCGGCGGAGCGGCAGAGCGGAAGCGCGGCCTCCGCAATGTCGCTCCACCCTCTCTCACGGAGGAGGAAATACGAAGGGGGAAGATGAAAATAGGGATGGCACTTACACGACGTCGACAACCTCGTAAAGCCGTCGGTACACAAATTCTATGCAAACGAACGCGCTCCCGCGCGCACGAGGGAACGCACCTTCTTGCTTATATTCGATCTCGGACGAGTATCGCGCGTCGGAGCTATCGCGCGGATACGACCACGTATATACATGCACCATCGGTGTATACGTTCGCGGTAATTGGCTATCGACTCTACCGGGTGCAACAACCGTACGGCGCGCAAACCAGACAGCTGGGAATGTGGGTTACGTATCGTAATCGCGCGCTATCCAATTCCATGCCGCTTCACCGCACTCCGAGTTCTGTGTTTCACCACTACTGCACTCCTCTCTCCACTCGCTTCCTCCGTTTTTGGTCCCCTTTTTTTTGATAAGGTGCTGTTCCTTTCGCCTAGTTTTCGACACTCCTTCTTTCCTCTTTGTCGACCGTCGAGGGATCACGAGCTTTGATGTACATATAGTTATGTAGATTACTCGATGTGAATATTTGACTTCCTAGCTGTAACTGCTCATTCATTTGCTTTTATTCGCTGCTCTTGTTTTCTATACGAAAGAGAGAGAACTGGTACTTTTAATGTGTACTCTCATAAAATCTCCGCGCGCAACCTCTTTTCGCGACGGAATTTCCTTTGGTATCCTACACTAAAGTTTCACGCTACGCTGGAGGAAGACGTCACGCTTCTGCCGCCTTATTTTCCGCTAGCCTCTTCTTTCGTTCATCTCATTCCCCCGTCGCGGTTTTCTCCGTTTGTACGTTCAGAAATTATTCCGCAACGTCTTTCATACGTCTCGTTCCTGTTTACAAAAATTCGTGCGAGTCGATCACAATAGCGATTTGGCAACGGTATTTCTGTCGATGTCGATCGACGTATCAAGTTTAATTTGAATATATCTGCTAGCGACGGAAAAAGAAAGAAAAAAATGTTAGAATTTTGCAAGTGAATTTCTATCTTTGTCATCAAGTATTTGCGCTCTTTCATCAGCTACGATATTCAGTTTCTTCTTGACATCTTACTCACCAACTAAATCATCTTTCAGCCCAGTCCGCCATTCCTCCTTGATTCTACCTATTTTCTAGAGATTGTAAATAAAACCCGCCGCTTTACCATGTCGGCCATACTGCACAGACGACGCCGTTGGTCTTATGGCAACGAGACACTAATTTCTCATGCACTCCAGTCCGCCACGCTCTGCATAATACTCGCCGCCGCGCTGCAGCGCGGGATCTCCCAGTCTCTCTTCCTTCGTCGCTTCCTCTCTCGTCCCTGTATTCTTCCGTCTCGCGAGTATCCTAGGTAATTTAGAGGTTCGTAGGCTTCTTCCTCGCCGCGTTGCCTTGTTAAACGCGAACGCTCCAGTAAATTACGAGGGCGGACCAGCGTGTTCGGATTATGCTTTCTTAAACGCCGTCCACGTAGAAGAAGTTCGCGAGATGTCTGTACGCGGAGGAGGGTATCGTGCAGCAGCGGGGCTATTAATTAGCTGAAATTGTGTAGCTCTTCCCGAACGGTTGAAAGCGGTTAATTAGTATGCTCGCTTGTTTATAACAGGTTTGTCTCACCACCATCGAGACATGCAAAGAATATTTATATTCTACTCTAACGCGGTTGATTTTCTTACAATGCAGCCTGCGATCCCAACGGTCTCTCCCCGGAGATTTTACTGCATATTCATTGCACGTACATTCGCGGTGAACGTACGCGCTTTACGTAACGCTGTTTCGCGGAGCGACAGCCGCGGCAGGTAATAAATGTTACGTCGCCTTAGTTACTAGTATTTGCTCCCGAATCAAGGGAGCAGCCGTAATGTTCCTCGTAATCAGTGATTTTGTAGTATTTTGCGGCGCCGCTATAATCATAAAAACCAACATCCGCAACACGATAGCAACCGGAACCATTTTATAACCATTTTAACATCATATTTTAATATAATGCCTGCCAATTTCAGATCTAATAATGTATATGTATATATATTATAAAACGTTATATATTCGTGTTGTGTAAATGTTATGTACATGGTGAAATTAACGATGCAATGTCTGGAAGAATAAAAATGTAAGTCTATAAATTAAATTTGCTCTCGACACACAGCTAATTCTAGATAAATTAATTTATTATCACGACGTAAAGATTAAGGCGACGATACATGCATCTGCAAACTGCATAAACGCATCATTCTCGTAATACGCTCCCAGCTTCTAGGTGTATCTGCGTGTGCAAGCAATATGTACATGTGGACATGTATATATAACTATATATGCATATATTGTATATAACGTCGCATTGGTACACCTGCGCGTGGTGGCTGGACTTGCAGAATTAACTGCGATCCTTAATTATCTCATGGCCGGAAACCGGAAAGCGGTACGCGAATGACACTTTTAACTCTCCGTAATTTCCCTCCCCCTCCAACTCTGGACTATTATAATGGCTTTGCCGGATATGAAATAATCTCGCAAATAGATCCCTTCCCACATTCCGCATGGATTCATTGAATCGTAATGAGAGTAACGAGAACCAAGCAAACTGTTCATCTGCGTTATTGCGATATACCTTGATTTGCCACATTGCTTTAAAAAAACGTAAGTTTTCGATTATCGTATATATAGGTAACTATTCATATTCAAATATATGTATATATGTATACATATATTTGAACATGCGAAGAATGTCTATGTGTGTGTGTGTGTATTATATATTTATAAAAGCACTATCTCGAATTAATATTGTAATAACAAAATTAATATTGACATTCTCAAATTACTACGAACGTCCGTCTGCTATTTTCATTCACGATGACTAAATATAATAATTGATAATGATATTAAACATTAAAATATTTGAAATTTCTAATCTATATTTCAAGTTAGAAATTCAATATCTTCACAAAATTAGGAATAAATGTCTTTTAAAGTGTTTAATTAACAAAGTTAACAATTTATAGAACAAATCTCTGGGTGAGTTCTTTAATTCAGTAATTACCTAAACAATTTCCTAGTCTAGCTTTAATTGATCCTGTCGTATTTGATAGAGCCCTATAAATGTCTTCGTAATATATTGAAGCTCGCCTAATTGTTGAGAATGAAGGGGAGAGCGAGAAACGACAGCTACGTGTTCGTTAATTAATCGCTGTCACGCCGCAAAGTGCTTCCGATTCAGCGTGATATTACACATAACACGGAGCTCAAAAGATATGTAGCGATGACGTAGGCGTCGACGTTGTCGGTGATTGTGACTCAAAGCGCAAACACACGGGAGAAGGCTTGGCACGGGGACGAAGACACGAGATGCAGGGGTTCTCTCTCGGTTAGAACCGGGGAATATTAATCGCAGCCACTGTTAGCTCCTTCCACTCCACCCACCCCCTCGTCCCACTCCCGACCATCTCGCCGGCGAGGTCCTTCAGCTCCCTCTTGGCCTAACGGGACCTTCCTCCATGTAGCGCATCAAGCCAAGAGACGGCTACTAATGAGGCCAAAAACATCAGAGTCCGGAGTTACGACCGTTCCAAAAACGTTACCGGTGTGATTTAGGGGATGATAATGGAGCGCGGACTTTACCCTCGGCAGAATATCGCGCGACGTTGCCGTTACCACCACTAGCTCTTTATTGTCGCGATCAGTTTTACGTTTTAGCTTGCGATTGAACCAGATATAGAGGACCAGCAATTTTTAGTGATGAAAGTATCGACCTTTTACCACAATATTTTATCCGTTCTAGTTTAGACCGTTCAGACTGTTCCATTGGTGATGGTTATGTAATATATAACTTATATTTACTGTTATGTGACAATTGACAATTCGTTTTATCAACATTTTTTTCATTATTATAAATGCAAAATGCTTTTCGTATCGTTTTATAAAGGTAAAAAGACAGTGATTGTTGTCCATTTCTACATATGATTAAATAACGTCGCTTCAGAGATCTCTGTAATATCGTGGATTACGTGGAGAAGTAATATAATGATGAAATAATGAAATAAGATCAAGTAAAGGAAGAGACCAATTGAAATTGAACGCTTTGACATCGGAAATTTTATCGAAAGGATTGTATGGAGCTTTCGCGAAGAGAACTTCTATTCTCCTTCGCTGGAGAATATCATCGTTTTTCTCAGCTTATTGTAGAAATGTTCGCGATAGTACCATTTGATTTCATTGTTCATGATGCTCTCTTCCGAGAACACAGGTATATGCCGAGCACTTGAGTTTCCTCTTATAATTATCATCGTTAAACCGCTCTGCGGAGGGCTCGTAAAAGTGGTTTCAAATGGACGGACAAATAATTCGACGAAGCGAACAGTTACGTCGACGCGACGCGATCTAACAATTGTAAGTTTTTGACATCCTACGTGAGCACAGCGTTTATATCGTCGGCGATGTTACTCGTGTTCGCGGTTTCTCCTTTTGATATGCGCTTTTTGTTTGCAATAAAAGCCAACGGTTTCCGAGGCAATAAGAAACTGGCGTATCGCCGGTCCGCGGAAAACACACCGGTAACACATCGCCCCGCCAGGAAATTCGCGCAACCATTACTTATATCCCAACGTTAGTCAGCCGCAGATGCAAAAGCATTTTTCTCCGCGCCTTGCGAGTGACTATGATGCAGTATAATAATATTCCGCCGGCTTTTTTTCTCGCGCCGCACCGCTGTATTCGTCGGCAATAAATGTTAAGGTTTCTTCGCGCTTGGCACCATCCGTCGGCAACAGTCGTATTTCGCTTGCGCTTTTTTACAGCGCATAATTAATCTTAACTCGCAGTTGACATAAGACTCAGATTTTGTACACAATTGTCTCTGTAAATGGATACACTACCCCCATATATTTCATGCGGGATAAAGCTATTCACATAAATGGAGACTACTAATGACAGGAAATACTGTTGGTACTGAGTTAACAGTATGCAGAAATGTGCTGGTGTAAGCGTACGAAAGTAGCGAGTGGTCATGTTATTTATACTGTGTCATTCTTTTACAATATTTAATCAAGAAGTTGAATTTATCCTATATTTTTAATTCCGCGTTTGAATTTTCAAGGATTTCTATTTTATAATTTTATTAAATTTTATATGCATCCACATTCATCTGAAAACAACTTGTATCCCCAATGTAGCGGCAAAGAGGGTGCGTTGAAACAGGGGCGTATTCAGGAAGTGCCGTTAACGACGCACATGGCACATCACTTGACCGAGCATTGCGATGCAACAAAAGAGAAGAGTGAGAGAGAAGGAGAGGGAAGTGGAGAGAGAGAGAGAGAGCCAGCCATACAATGTTGCGACCCTTCAACAACGGCGTTAGTGCGGTGACATTTGGTACGTATCTCGAACGTGTTCGTCGGCGCCGGCGAACATGTTCAGGTCCGCTGGTGTGCGTTTCGTTGGTGCGAATACCACTCGCGATTAGGATTTCACTTCAAATGACACGGCCGCCGAATTACCCGAGGAAGGTGCCAAAGCACGCTTCGCGTAACTTAGCTGAAGATTTAACGGTAAGAAAGGAAAGGGACTTTACGCTCGGATAAAATGAGTCTTTCCGAGTCTCTCACTGAGCATGGAATAGAATAATCTACGCTCTTCGGGGACAAGAACGGTGGTAATTCTTCCTAATATCGTTGAGCAAGATCCCCAGCAAAGAAACGTATTTTCTGACGTTGCGAGGAGCAAGTGAGAGGTAATTCCGAAGTTATGTCGTTCTTACATTAACCGGGAATCTTGCGGAGCATCAATATTACTCTCGAGCTACTTTTCCAACGCGAATTGCAACTTCTTCTGTTACTTTTTAAAATAAAAAATAAAGTTGCGTTGAATGCAGATGTCTTCTTCTGCAGATGTGACGTTTTGTTAAAGATGCATCCAGATTAACAAGTCGAACTAAACCTACAGACAAGCTTCGAATTAAACCTCGTGAACATCGCGTATATATTATTTAACTGCATAAAATACACAATTGAAACCATATGGATTACAGAAATGTTTGCGAGGAAAGATACTAGATGCGCACATCCCAATTGGACACACTCACTCTCACACCAGTCGGTGCCTAGTAATTTTCCAGTGGACCCCACCAATGAGAAATTTTTATTTTAAAACTAATTAGCGATGTGTCTAATTGGCACCTTCTCTTTTACGACGTTCACGAAGTTTGTTCAAAGTTCGTCTGTATGTTCGGTTCAAAACTCGGTTCGATAATTTTTAAACGCACTTTAATAATTAATATAAATTCGTACGAAAAATACATAATAAGAACTTCATCTTGTTATACATTAAGTAGTAATTATTCTAGAAATTATATCGTGCAACATTTACAAAAGGTGGCAATTAATTTCACTAGGTAAACATCGTAAATGTTTTCAAGGCGAGGCTAGTTGCGATTAACGGCTTTTACTCGAGAATAATGCTACTCATACTAGGGGCGGACGGAATTTTTTGTTTCAATTAGCACGCAACGCAGAAACTGCATAAACCATGGTGTTTGTAATGACTGGTATAAATTTAACGGTACACGGTCCCGTGTGTGTATTATGTGAAAATTTGGTATAACGACCATGGATCGCAACCCGTTTAGCCGTGATTTACGGACTCTCCTTAGGAAGTCAAGCAAAACATCGTGGACCGCAATGGTTGTGGTCGTTAGCCCGCAAAGCGACGATCTCTTATGCGACAACAGAAATACCGATTTAGGCGAGCAATATCTCGCTGATAAGTAAAAGCGCACGAATTATATATTGCCATCGTGAAATCGTAACATAAATTTCGCCATTATTAGAAATATTAAGACTGGTAATGTGTGAAGCATGCAATGGGAATTCGAATACGAAATTATTGCGAATCGCTTTTGATATCAAAGATAGCTGCTCCATAAAGCAATACTAGGTACATCAATTAGTATAAATTTAGTACCGTTTGTCAATCATCGTTCGTTAGCATATATTCTCATCTTAATGATTGCCGAGCGTTAACTGGAACACGTAAATAGAGTAGCGATCAATACTAGAGGAAGACGACAAGCGTCGTTTGCAGATAAATAACATAAAAAATACACCGCTTACTTAGAAAAATTCACAGCTTGAGAGATAAAGAAAATATACAATTTTTTTAATTGTTCATCTAACAATAAGAAATATTCAGAATATAAGATGTGTCCCTCCATTAAAAACCTGTCACCTCTAAATAAAATTGAATACCGTAAGCAACGTGTGCCGCCTGCTCGTCTACGCAAGTAAATCAATAATGTGCACCAATAGCGGTGGTCAAAATCGAGAGTGTGTGTCTCGAGGGAGTGAGACTCGACGTACTAGTTTATAAGCGTTGTCTCGAGAGTGCACGTGTATGGGCACGCGTAGGATGCAAAAGTGCCGAAAAAACGACCATCGTTGGCGAAACTTTCGAGAGATTTACGAGGCGGCTCGGATGTCTCGGGTCGTAGCTGACAACTTTATTCTATCGGCAGTAGACTTACCAGACCTCCCATTACCTTCCATAGACACGAGGCGCGCACACACACGTTTCCCACCATCGAGCCGCCTCGAGTCACCTTCCTATCCCCCACGACCTCGTTGCCGTCGCCAATTTCTCTGCGTCGTCCCGGCCATATAAGCGTATAAGCGCACCCACGGTCCGTTGAGTTGCTCGTTATGGGCTACATATCGAGTGTACATATCGAGCGCAATGAGATCAACAGGAGAGCTCTCCTCATTGATTCACCATTTTTCCTTCTTTATTCTTATTCGATTTTTTTATGAGAAATTAATCATCTTAGTGTTTTTACGAACATTGATTAGAGATGCTTAGAAATTAGAAAAAGCGTGTCGCTTTTAAAAGTCATTATCCAATACCTTCGTTTAATCGTTCTCTTCAGTTTTATTATATTGTATGTTTTTTTTGTTTTAGATCGTGCAACGTGAAAAACAATACGTTTATCTCTTTTTCCTCTTTTTTCCCCTTTTTGTCTCGCGTATTGTTTTCTCTCGCGTCGCAACACAGAGCGGTGGCCGCAGGATAGCGTCCATCTGCTCGCGTAAATTCAATTTGTGCGGTATCCTCGCCGAAGAACTCGTAAACGGCGACTACTAATTTTACGAGTCGCGCGCCCTTATCTCAACGAGAAAGAAGACGGAGGGAAGAAGCAAGAGAACGGAATGCCAATGGTAACGAGCCGAATAATCAGCGGCTAACGAAGAGAGGTCGTTCGTCGTGCGGCGTGCAAGGGAAGAAAAGCTGGGGGCGGGGGCGTGAAGAAATAAAGCACCGTAAGCACTCTGACTTAACGCCAGCAAATTCCATTTTGCACGTTCTACCGACGCTGGGAAAGCGCGGCAAAGAAAGTCGGGGTGCGGAACAAAGGGAATGAGGGATGAAACAGTGGACTGAGCGTGATTACTTAGGCAGACGCGCGAGAGAAGAAGCGTCGCCTCGGTATTACACGACTTACGGAATTCTTCAGTGATGATCTCAAGAGTGGCTTCGGAAATAATCATGATCTAAAATTACGTGACTTTTACTTTTGGCTGATTTTAGATTATATTAAATTAGAAATGAATATTCAAATGTTCGAGATTCTTTTTGATATCGATTACAATATTGATTTGATCCCAAGAGTTACAATTAGTTACCTTTTTAGTCTCAACTTGTACATAATTTATGTACACGATCTTCATTGATTAAACGCGATCAGATTACGTCATCAGATCAGGTAATTCATTATTAAGAATTTATTAAAATCCAATGAAAATTCCAGAACGATGCTGAAAGTAAATCGTTCTCTTGATATCATTACTGTTTCTCAAGTTACTGAAATGTGAAGTTACACGTGAACTAGCATGAAATGAACGGCACGATGAACGAGCGAATCAATCGGCGCTGATTTACGAGAAGGCCGTTACCGTCGCGAGATAAATTACGTTAGTAAACGGGCGTGATGGCGATAAATTTGATATTGGTGACGGATCGACTATCCGCACGTGACATGAAAAAAAATCCAACGTGTATCGATAATCCACGAGCAATCCCGAGTTTCCGTTCGTGACGATCTCGATGATGTAGAGCTTGACTCTTGAGATTACAAGGCGCATTATAGCCGAGCTCCATGCGGTTCGCAGATGTTTCCATGTGATATTACAACGTTGACAATTCCGTGAGAGATACACAGGAGTGCGTGCGGACGTGCCATGCAATGTGCGGTAAACCATCAGGATCATCGGAGGGTGATTGGGCTATTTGCAAAACAGAAGAGTAACATTACATTTTGTTGTTGCACGTAAATGGCAACTTTATTCTGCTTTGCATTGCAAATTTTGTTTCGACAATAACTCAAAATACGGTTTCCGCGTTCTGGTTTGCAATGCCATAAGAACAGCCCAAATAATGGTATATCCAACAGTAATCAACTGTTCGTAATTTGTGCTTGTCGCGTCTATCCCACCATGTTCAGCGAAATGACGATCGCGTATGTCACATATGGCAACGTTTGAAGTTCATCGCTTGTATAGTCGAGTATCGAAAATATCGAATGACTAATCAGGCGATCGTCACATCATGTTGATTAGCACACGCGTTTTTTCGATGTCTCTGAATAAGACATCTATAATATATCCATCATGAAGCTCAAGTGATTCAGACGATACAACTACGTCTAAATTTTATTAAATCTAATTGCTTCTAGTGCAACAGTACCTATGTATGATATGAAGTGCACGATAAGCTTAGTTGTAATAATTTATGTGTAACGTATTTATAAATTATTGAAATTACACGAATGATTATGTCTTTATTTCCGATAAATATAATTTAGTTCTAAAGTCACTTTAGATTCTAAAATCTCATACAATATCAGTATTAAATATAAGAAAATAATACGTGAAAATAGAGGAGAAAATTTTTTATCTTTCCACGGACATTTTCAAAATCCTGGATTTATCGTACGACTATCATATAATAAAAAATTAATTCATTTCTCAATGCGTTTTAAATTGTCGGTTTCTATTGAATAAATATGTCGCTCGGACGGCCACAGAAGCAGCGGAAGTAGTGCATAATTTAATGTGCTCTGAAATTAAATTTTCATTTGCTTATATATCAGAGATATATAACAGATATTTAATTTGCTATAAATGTGTACTTCAATATATTCCAATTCTTTTAACGTATAATTGTCATAAAATCATTAAACTTCTTGAATAATTAAGTATAGCCGATAAAGTGGTATCAGTTATGTTTTAATGATACAATAGCACTCTGCAAAATAATATTTATCACAGATATAATAATATGTTGTAAGCTAAAATATGAAACGATATTAGCACAAGCGACTCTACAGAAAGTGCCACGAAATATTGAAACATCGAATTTTTCAAATTTTAAAAAAGCTTTACTGATACAAATAATATATTGCAAAAGATAGAGGAAGGTCACCGATACCGACATACCACTTTGTTTTTAGACAATATTTCTTAAACAAAAGATAAAAATACAACTTCAAAAATATAAATACAAAGTAAAAAGTGTCTTCTATCAGATAGTATAAGCAATTTTTATAATATTGTTAGCAATTTTGCAATAATTAAGTTTTTCGTAAGTTATGCAAAAATGAGCGTCTGACA
>NW_017295861.1:2001159-2008183 GCF_001594075.2 Trachymyrmex cornetzi | reverse complement strand
TTGCCTTCAGCTCCAATAGACTTATTTGACACTATAAAGCAACATTATAAAGATTAAGTTAGCTCATGGTCTGTTTTACGGACAGGTGTGTTGGTTTACGCTGCACCCCCAATTTTAAATTAAAAATCGTATTATGAAAAGACTAAGAGAAAAAATAATATAAATAAAACTTATTTCGGAAACTACAAGTATTTAAAATGATGTAATATTATCAATAATATAGTCACTATTATTTAAACCTCACAATTTGCAAAAGAAAATCGTAAGAATTTTATTTTCGCATTTGTAGAATTCGTTTTTAGCTGATTTGATACAGAAACAAGCTAAAAATCTACGAATTATGAGTTTGTACTTCTTTAATTAGAAAACAGATCATGATTTTATTAGTATTAACAAAGTGCAATAGTTAGTTTCCGAAAAATAAGGGGGTGTCACTTTAGGAGACTTATGTCAGTATCGGCAACTTTCTTCTATCTTCCTATTTCTCGTTTTTTTCTTTCATATTTTGTAGTACCTAAAGTTATCGACAATCTCTAATTTTCTTTATTTATTCCATACTAAAAATAAAATCACAAATAGAATTATACTGTTTATAACAATATGAAATATTCTTTATTTACTCCATGCTAAAATAAAATCACAAATAGAATTATATTGTTTATAACAATATGAAATAAGATCTTTCTTCAATATATCAAATTTTCAAAATATAATTCAGTAAAATACAGTCAAAATATAATTTAATATTTTAACAATTCAATATATCATAAATTGTTAAATAACATAAATAAACAAGATGATGTACTGTAAAATATTACTTTAAGTGACTGCAGATTTCTCGTATTAACTTTAATTTCTAAATAATAATTTTTAGAAAGATAATATCGAGAAAGAGAGAAGAGAGAGGGAAAGAGAGAAAAGAGAGGGAAAGATTCTCTTGCATGATTACGCCATGAAATCACACGAAATCGCATTCAAGTGATCCTCAAGAAGCGAGAGCAATCCTATCCGTAACACAATCTCCAAGTAGGATCGATCTCGAGATTTGGTCGCGAACGTGCACTGCAAATCTGTGATGCTCGAAAATTTGGCCACTGATTTAGAATCCAGTCAATTACTCACGGCTACCGCTCTGTGAATTGCTATTTTCGTAACAAAATTGATCGTGTTATTATTCACATTAGTTTTACAATAGGAACAAAAATAGCTGTAAAAAAAAAATTAATTTTTAAATAGGAACGCTGTACTTTACGAATCCAATTCAAACCTCTGAAATCATCCGATATAACGTACCTGCAATAAATGATATTGCTGGTATAACAGCACGTTTGAAAAGATGTGTTGTCTTTTAATCGATAGTTCAAATCGATTTAGAGTTTCTTCGAAAGACAGAACCGCCGCTATCACGTCTCATAACTGTTCCGCGCGAACTTCGTGCGGGCCAATTGTTTGAAATTAATTCCCAGGCCCGTACGCTCTACATATCTGCAGATTAATATGCTTGCGTTCCAAGTTGCCTACCGAGCTCAAGGTACAAATCTATGCCGCGATCGTACGTGCGCGATTAGTACAGGATCTATATTCCTGAATGGCATGTTTGTATATATAAGTACATAAATATATTATATGTATGTATGTTTAAATATATAAGCATAAACATGTTTTATATATATAATATATATATCGCACATAATTAATATATTGTATATAATATTAATAAATTGACGATATTTCAAAGAGTGAAATTTAACAAGATTTTTTGTATTACACATAAAGTGTATGAAAAATCTTGTGTCTAGAGCAAAAATAAAAAACAGACATATTATATATATATATATATATATATATATATATATATGTACTCAGTATCTATGTATATCACACGATGAAAAATAATGTATAAAATATGAAATAATAACGAGAAATCGAACAAAGACGACGAGAGGAAATTCCATTTTCGCGTAAGAAAATCAGGCGATCGGTATGTCCATCAAAGAGCGCGGAAGAGCAGATAAAGGAAAAGATAAAAAGTAAAAAAAAGGGAGGAAAAATAATATCAAATGTTCGTTAAAACTACGTCAAGCGCGGACGTTAAAACTACGTCAAGTCGAAACCATAAAAAATGTAAAAAAAAAAACGATTGTAAAAGGAGAAAAAACCGTAAGAAAAACACGACGGACTGCAGCGATGAAGAAGATCGGCAAAGGAAGCAAAAGGCGGTCCATACAAGGTAGCAGAGCGGTTAAGATCGATGAAATTTGTTGGCATAAAGCAGCGATGGAAAACAGACGAAGACGGAAAAATCTCCCGTCTCTCGAGATAACTGCATAAGAAGTATGGATTCGCAGCTGTATTACTTTACAAGAACGTACACTCAGAATACGTATCGCGTCCAAGGAACATCGCGAGATGAGATAGGATATGTTCCGATCTTTCGCAATAAATGTGACCGATCCCTCTGGATTTGTAACTCCGTCTTTCGCCAGTCAACTTTGGTGTTTCGCATGGTGTATGACACGATCTTCAACTTTATATGTATAAGACACAGAAATTCTGCATATCTCTCATTTATACTTATTTCAAGTAATATATTCTAACTCTAACAATTCATTTATAATTATATAAATAATTATATAAATAACTCTAACAATTTTTTTACGTTAATAGTAGTAATAACAGATAAGATGGGATCAATCTCTCTATATGTCTAGTTAAAGAGTCACCTAGATTCAAAGAGTTCTTCTTCTGTGACTCCTGCCAAATCAATACAAATTATGAAATTATCCGTATATACGGGATGCAGGATTTGAACTCGCGATCTATCGATTACGAGTTCGTCGCTCTCGACGACTTCCATCGCCACACGACATTCCATTTAAATTAATGAATAATAGAACAATTAATTAAAACAAGGTAAACATAAAGTCAATACATATCACTGTTACTCAGATAAATTAAGCAATGATGTAACGTAATTAATAAAACTGTAACATTTAATTATTCCATTTATAATAACGATCAAAGATAGCTAATATTAAATTGTTTTGCACATCTTATATATACACTATATAAAAAACATATTGTAATATAATAATATATTGTACGCCTCAGGGGTTGATATATCAGCAGACGAAAAAATATTGAACAATATTCACGTGTAACAAAGGAAAGTACTTTCTCTTAAGCGTATTGTAATTTGTAATGAGTAAAACTGATGTGCTAAATTTATAAAGCGGTAATCGATCATGATGATCTATAAAGGCTATATATATGGATATTAGAACAAAGGAGCGCATATCAATTGCGAATAATTAAGTTTCGATATATCCACTAATAACATTTTGAAATTATAAAATCGTTGTACGATTCACTGAAGTTAAAAGGAGAAATATCATTAGTTCGTCATCAAAGCTTAAACGTTTAATGAGAAACGAAATTATCGGAACGAACATGAGGTAGTTTAATACACTCATTCTGTTATTATGAGCATTTTTATCATTGTAATGAGATTCTAATGTTCTACGTCTATGTGAACGCAAAAGTTTATTATATTATCCAATTAAAAAATATTCTTGGAATTTTATTATGTATTTGTTACATTAATAATATCTATTTGCGGAAATTTCAATAAATATTTACAGTGTGCCATTTTCCCATATAATCAATTAGACTCGAACCCCTTCCTAAATATCTTCGTGAGCAATTCACCACAATGCGAACATTTATCTCGCGTATCAAAGAACACGGAGCTAGCATCGCAATTCGAAAAACATCGACGTATATGCACGCTCACGCCGACACAATGGACTCATCTTGCACCGCCAACCTTTGCCTTTTGTTCCGCGACTAGTACTTGCATTTCAAAAAGCGGCAGCTTCTACCACGAACAGCGGCGGAAGAGGTGGAGCGTCCGGGAACCAGGAAAGGGGTTGCAGGGAACGAGTTAGTAAGAGAAAAAAGCGAGAGAGAGAGAGAGAGAGAGAGAAATGGGAGGGAGAAGAAAGAGAGAAAAGGGCGGAATGCGCGCCACGCGGCAGTGCCACGCTCGGGGGTAGTTTTGTTGTTTGCGGATCTAGCGCAAGAGAGGGGGGAACAGGAGAAGACCAGAACCGTGAGGTAGAACGGTGAGTTGGTGAACACAGAGGGTACGAAGGGAGGAAAAGCGGTGGCGGCGCCTCTGCTGCCGAGGGGAAAGGAAACAGAGAGCGCTTGGGCTTTGGAGTGGAGTTCGATCCCCTGGTTGAGGTTTTGTTCCGCCATTGTGATAACTCAAACAATGCAAGCTTGACTGGCACTGTACACGAAGAGATGAAGGCGTGCGCGGAGGGATGCCAGAGGATAGCGGAGCCTCCCTCCGGCGACGGCCCTCCACCCGCTGGTCTCTTTCGCAACGTCGAAACGGGCGTCCCGTGCGTCTAGTGAGTCTAGTCAGGGCGTCCCTGTCGGCACTCTTGCTTTATGCATCGAGGTACTCTTCGCGGTACCACCGATTCCTTCCGCCTCCTTTCATCTCTCGCTATCTCATACAAATACGGCGACGCGACATCGTGCAACGGGCTCGTTCACCGAAAGCGTATACCTACTATGCTTTTTCAAACCAACGCCAACTGCCTGTGCACGTTCGCGCTTCGCGAGCACGAAAAGCCTCATTATTGAGGGAGATGGAAGACTAGTTTGTTGATAAGAGAAATCGTACGCCACAGGGTACGTCTCCGTAATAAATAATAAAACAGAAATTTATAATTCATCACGAACCTTCTTAGTTTCTTACTTCGAAATTCATTAAAAGCGGATCCATTGTGTTATAAAAATATGGATGCGAAAATAGAATTTTTCTAGAATAGAAGAGTTTTTCTTATATTAAAAGACACGAAAAATTGAAAGAGCTCCAATATATCACAGTACTGGCTTCATGAGAAGGTCGACGAAACCTGAACTATCGCAGTCCAATAATAAAAATAGTTCATGTTCCTAAATCGCCACGAGAAAGAACACGAGGAAGAACGAGACCAATTCAAACACCTACGAAGGAGAATAGACCACGAGGTCAAATATAATACTAAATTAGCATGTTAAATTAACGCGAGTGCTGACGTTATTGAGTCAAAGTTAAATATAATCTCTTTTCATTCGGTAGACGAAATTAAATGGTACGTATATCCTAAAATGTATAACAGTATACTTTAACTTTATTGTTTACAGTGTAGCTTTATCACGTAGTTCTAAATTACACGTTCTGTATTGTACGTCGCGAATCGTACCTATGATATTCGTCAGCATGTACTCTACAGTTACCTGGCGTCAGTATGAATCAGATATTCCAAGTCGGTACGTTTGTATTCTAAAGCAACGCAATGCAATCCCGCTTTGCACGTACGTCGCATCAAATGTTGATGAATAAAGCAGTAACTTTATCGAGAGACAGTTTCAAAGTACAGCAAACGACATCCCGAAGTACTGCAGTCCTGTCCGAATATGCATAATGGGAATACAAGTGCGTAAACGTTTGTTCACCTACGAATCCAGCTTGTTACTTCTTTTATTACGCCAGCAACTCGTCGCATAAACGTGAAATTTTTTTGAATTATTTATGCTTATGCATACGCGACTCAAAATTACACAACACTCTCCGACAGTTTTATTGCGAAGTCTGGCGTCGCGCTGATTTAGATTTATGACGACGGGGGAGAACTTTTTTCAACGTAGCGTGATAACATCCCCTCGTTATCGACATTCGACGACGATAATTAATGCACTGAGAAGCAAATGACGTTACGAACGGTCTAAACCTTCGCGGAAACATGGACGAGCTCTCGCAACAACGCGTAAACTCGCGGCTGTTGCATATTCATAAATAGACAGTAACGACAGTCGGAGAGGCTTCCGGCGGAGATCTAGTTTGTAGGTTTCCCATGTTTGTAAACTCCTCTCTGCCGTTTATATGCCAATAACCTGTACGTTTTACCCTACGCAGCACCAAACGTCAATTAACGCGGTTGGTACACAATGTCGTTGCGGCAAAGAACTATTACGAATTCGAGCGTATGGTGTTAGCCGCACTCGGTCTATTTTTTCGCTTACGCGGAGAAACTCGAAAGCTATGAGAAAAAGGGAGTATTTTTAGATAATTGATCGAAGCACTCAATAGAATAAATACTAACTGCAAAGAATTCTCTCTCTTTCTCTTTCTCTTTTTCTTCCTCCATCGCATCTGTCGTTTTTCCTACATATATCCATGAATATTTATTGAGATTTCTCGAAAAATGTATTCATTATCTCATTGCATTATATTGATACTAAATAGATTACATATAGGGTAAAAGCAGGGATTATGGAATAGCTTTCTTTAAATTAACATTGCTCCGATATAAATGCATATGAAGACTTTAAATTTACACAGAACTCTTGAGGAATATGTTAGCTACAACATCCAATAAATGAAGGTCGCCAAAATTTAAGTCCAACGTCAATATTAACAAAAAAGTCAAAAGTGAGAAAATGGGGAGGTCTAAAAAATGGGATGTAATATGGAATACCGATAAAATTTTGACCATAGTAATAAATAACACATTAAATAAAGTCTAAATTTGTTTGTTTATATAAACTGATCAAGAAAAATAGAAAACTGTTCAATTTTTATTGTACAATACTACTTGTGCAAATAAGCTGATAAAACGCAAATAAGCTGATATAGAATACATGCTGTAATCTAACCTAACCTAATCTGATTACGAATAAGTTGCTAACATGCATGGAATCTATTCCATATTCTCAACCCTCAATGTATTCCACATTACCTGCATGTCGTCATATGATAAATAAAGTCTTACCGTAGCAATAAACAAGTTTGAAATAGTAATTAATATTGTTCATGCAACATTATTAAAAGCGTCTGTATAATATAAGCGTATTACCTGCATGTCGTCATATGATAAATAAAGTCTTACCGTAGCAATAAACAAGTTTGAAATAGCAATTAATATTGTTCATGCAACATTATTAAAAGCGTCTGTATAATATAAGC
>NW_017295861.1:1943186-2000867 GCF_001594075.2 Trachymyrmex cornetzi | reverse complement strand
TATAAAATAATTTCTGAATGCGTGCTGGAAATGCTAGAAATATCTAAAATTTGATTTATATAAATTTTCATCGGAAATCAATTCTTTGATTGAGTAGGATATCACTTTAGACAAATGCATGAAATTATTACCATTCATAATAATTATTTCAGTCTATTCCAGTTTTCAATTGCTGCTTCCACGGAAATTTACCATCATGCATCGAACTTGATCCGATTCGCATGGCAGCGGTGGCGACGAAATTGCCGAGATTAAATGTCAGTCGCAGCTCGGCCAAAAGCCAATTCCGCTTTTGCCGAACCCTCTTTGCGCAAAGTACGAGCGGCCTATACTCTCTCGTCTTCCGAGCCCGCGGCGATTTCTCGACTAATCAACGAGGTGAATCACAAGAAAGAACGGGGAAGCAACTTGGCGAGAGAGAGAGAGAGAGAGTCGAAATTAGAGCCGTTGGTGTATCAAATCTAAACCCCTGTGTACATCTACCCTATCATTTTCAGACGAACATTACAGGATGTGCGAGCTTCATAGGCACGCACGGAACGAACGCGCCAGACCTCTCTTCGCGACGTCACTCTCTCGTGCTGGTACTCTGTCATTAACATTCTCTTCGTACCTTCTCGTACTTCCTTCTCATCTCTCTTCCGTTCGTTTATATTTTCCTGTTTCCGGCCTGCACCATCCATCCATCGCTTCTTCTGGACTTTAGCTCGTTAATCTTAGCCGCTTATCCTCCCCCGTTTTCTCTCTTTCTCTCTCTCTCTCTCTCTCCCTCTTTCTCTGTTTCTCTCTTACTCATTCTATCACGTTATCTTCCTTCTCATCGACTTTAGTCTGTGTGACCCACTTTCGTACTTCCCGCATTCCTTCCGCTTCTTTAATACCTTCCTGTAAGTATTTTCCTCTTATTTATGAAACATCTGTTTTACAACTGTTATTTTGCTCGCGTCAATAAATACTAAGACTTTTACCGGTTTAGCCTATATATAACTTTGTGACAAGTGTAAATTAATATTAGACAATTTGTATGACAATAAGCTTTTGTGAATTGAAGTTGACAAATCTTTTATTCTGATTCAGCAACGCTCGAATCTAATCTTTCTATTTATAATTTTTTTTAGAACTCAATTATTATCGACGATAAAATAAAATGTATAAAATTGTCCGATGAGAGAAGCAAGAAAGCTAATTATAAATGACATGGAAAAAACTTGAGACGTACTTTTCAATTTCTACGTAAACATCCCTTGTTTCCGCGTCGCGCTCTTCGTATCGTATTATTTTATTCGTTCGCTTTGGGAGCAGCTTATCCTCGAGCGATAAGCCTCGTTCCTTCTCACTCTCTCCGGTCGCCCTTATTTCTCGGTTGGGTTCCTGCCTACCTCTAGACGCGCGCTCGTTGCCGACGCTATTTCGTGCAACGTTCACTGCCGCAAAAACCGAGTCACCCGCCCGCCGCCGCGACTGCTGCCTCTTATCCGCCTTGTCCCAACATCGCGGCCGTTTATCGTAACTTCACGCTTCGTGAATGTACGTCACGGCCGCTTCGAGCTCGTTTTGTCGACGACGAAGCCTGTCCCGAAACGTCGAGATCCACGCGAGACTTTGCTGCTTCGCTTCGGCCTTATCACAGTTTTCGAGACTATACAGCATTTTAATCGTGTGCGATTAAGTTCGGAGATTAAAGCGATCGATTGCCCATATATTCTACCTGTGATCGCGTTAAAACGAAAAATTAGGCTGCCCTAAATAATCATTATGCGCGATAAGGTATCTCTTCGTTGCTTATTAATTACAGAAGCGGTAAAGAAATTATTTATCTACTTGAAAAGAACGAAATATCTTTGCGTTGGAATGTCTAAAAAAATTTCGCTGATACGGATCTGAAAATGATTTTGTTGGACTATCGAAATAACGTAGAAATCTCAAGCGTAACGAGCAATATTGCAAAAAGTTTTGACATTCTAACAACCAGTTTGAACGTCCCACTCTCCAAAAGTGAATCAGTGGCTTCAGTGTTACGCTTATAGCAGTTATAACTTACGTAATTATCAGCAAATATTTAGATACTGTTTTTCAGTAATTAAAATTGAAATACATTTCAATCTAAGTCATACCCTCTAAACGTAAATCAGTGTATTTGTTACTGAAAAATAGTATTTAAATATTCATTAATAATTACATCAGTTATAAATGTAGCACTGAGTCGGTAATAATACATTGATTTACTTTTAGAGAGTACATAATTATTTGGATAGTTCAACAAAATTACTTTCAGATCTGTGTACCCAGTTAAAATTTTAGATACTTCAGCAAAACCGTTCTCTCCATGTAAAATGGCGTATAATGTATATTTTAATATCTTATTTTATCTTATCTAATCTATGAATAATCTGTAGTATCAAGTGATATAATGACAATAAATACATTTTTCGCGAAATCTGAACAGTACCTATGAATACAAAAAAATGATAGATAATAGAAAGAAAAAGGGATAAGAGGGATGTCCTTAAGCCCACCTGTGTATTCTCCTGCAATCTGACGAATGTGACCGACGAAACAAGCTGAAAAATTCACCGACCGTTAAAGCTAGGGATGGAGAAAAGAGTAACCTGGGAAAAGGCTGAAGTAGCATCGGA
The DNA here is from genome assembly GCF_001594075.2 of Trachymyrmex cornetzi. NCBI lineage: Eukaryota > Metazoa > Arthropoda > Insecta > Hymenoptera > Formicidae > Trachymyrmex > Trachymyrmex cornetzi. The sequence goes on along the minus strand of NW_017295861.1, from coordinate 1,998,231 downwards.
CAGCACGAAAGAAGAGCAAAATGCGAACGATAGGTATGGAGGAAAAAGGGATTGCACAGTATTGGGGCTACCGAAAAACGAACGAGGTGAGGATCAAGGATGTTTGAAAAATATCCATCTTTCATTCGTCTGCATGAACGTGTCATTTTTGATATTACTTCTCTCCGACTATCGATCGTTTCCGACCGCTTGACATTTTGCGCGAAATTGGGTTGCATAAATGTGTCCGGTGTAACAATACATTCGTTTTTTAGGCATGAGTAAAGTCGACAATATATTTATCGAGTCTTCATCGAGTCGTACGTACACCTAAATGCAAACAAACTCATCGTTATCTTCATCATTGCGTACGATCGCAAAAACAGATTATGTGAATTACATTGTAGAAAAGCAAATATCTAATAGGTATCTGTAATAATTATCAAAAAGACTCGTTGTTTATTCACATTGTAAATGCTTTTTCTCTCTATTTCTGTAATTTTTTTTTGCAACAGAGAGAATGGACATTCCATCGCGAATATTCGACGGTATTTACGCTCGGACAAGCAAAAATCTGTTTTTTATAGCACTTCATTGCGGCGCGACTAACGCGCAGAAAATTTCCATGAGTATTCGCCGACAGCCATCGTCCAGCACGCAACAAAGGAATAAAATGCAGTGCTCGAATGATGGAGAATGCGATATAAACCAATTGCGTCCTCATCGCGAAAGTTTAACATGAAGCGCGGATAATGAAATTAACGCGCACGTACAGACATATGGCTTCGGCTCGTTCGCTAATCATTTGGTAAAATTGTGCAAATGGAATAATAACATTATACTCGAGCGAAGTTTGGCGTGAGAATTTGTATGCAACTTTTTATGCGCGAGTTATTACATCCGTATTAATTTGACCAATCAATGTAAATCGACATCTCGATATATTTTTTTATTCATATTAGGAAAACTGATCTCTTTTAAAAAATGAAATCTGTTTGAACGCGACTTATCGCTCAGAAAATAGTCGAACTTGCTTTGACATTTAAATTGATTGAAATCTACGCTTAATTTAACGATTTCATCCGAGCCAAAGTCAATTGACTGATCGATCCAGTCTAAAGATTATTCGCTTAATCTGACTTAAGAGAATTGTTCACAATATCGCTAAAAAAATATGTGGCGTTAAACAAGTGGCGTTAAACATGCGAAAAATCTCAGTGACGTGCGGAAAACAATTACCTTTTATTAACTTTTTTCCTGTGAAAAATCTCGCATTATCTGTTTACCGCTCACGCATTTTATAAAATGTCATATCCACGAGTATATCATATTACTGACAATTGACGTATAAATAAATATCTCGTATGTTCAGCGTCAAAGCGTTGCGTCAATACGTTCCTTTCAATAATAGGAACGAGAATATCGAAGTGTATTTTACGTCATCGCGAAGCGAGAAGAGATATCACTCGATCCGATCTTCACGCCGATAACAAGAAGACAAAACGTTATGCAGTTCGTCAAAGCAGTTCGTTGGCCTATCGCGTATGATAATTGGACCGATTGCGTCTGACGTCCAAGCCCTCCTTCAGACACCAAGGCGATCACAAGCAGAGCACGGTGGCGAAGAGGTGATATATCATGAGATGATCGATATGTCCCGTGGGCAGAATACGCCTTGTGGCGAGAGACGTCAACTCAACCGCGAACGCAGTCTCTGAATAGAGCAGATGCGAGTTCCTCTATTCCTCTCTCCCTCCCCCTCTCTTTTGCAATTCTTGTAACATCAGCTATTTTGTAATGCGTACCTTTGTAATATTTGTATTTGTAAATTTGTAATTTTGATTTTTTAGTAATTTGTAATATTGCTGTGACATTTTATTTTCTCGATATTAATACTCTGTCTCAATTCATTGCTAGGATTATAACTGTTAATATGTACAGAAGATTGCATTTTCTCCTATGTTCTTAGAGGGCTTGCCCTAGAACAACAATAAACGCTTTATCTATCTATCTCCCTCTCCCTCCCCCCCCCCTCTCTCTTTCTGTCTCTCTATCTCGGTATTCAGTCGAGATATGATGAATCGGCCTAATTTCGTGGACGGAAGGTCACGTAAGCTCGGTAAATCTTAGGCAGCGCTATCGTGCCACGGAGTAACGCCATCGGAACGCAGCGTCGGTGGTGGCTATGGCGCCCGTTTCGGAGGACCATTTCGAAGGGACGTAACGCCTGCTGCGTGGCAGGCAAATCCCAGGCAGGATCTGGATATGGCTCGTGCAGGAAGCGATTCCTAAATCATATCACCGCGTTCGCAACACATGCTAGAGATTCCCGAAACTATTTGCGGTGTGCTGAGAGCGTGCGTACAAGCGCAACGTGCGGAACGCACACGTACGCACGTTCACTCGCGTCCTCCTACATTCTCCCTCCCCCCCCCCCCCCCCCCCCCTCTCTCTCTCTCTCTCGCTCTCGCTCTTTCGGAATACCACGGCATGGTTTGTTCCCTCCGTCAAGAGCCGCAGTCCCTCCCGCAAACGCTATCGTCCGCGCCACGAATCCCTCCGGCGAAACGGCGTATAACGTTGCCATCCTGCGCACCATTGGGACGCTGAACGAGCCTCTCTACCATCCATAATCACCCTCAACGTCCTGTCGATGAGATTAATGTCGCACCCGCACCATCGACGTCATCAAGCCTCGCAGTTCGGCGCCCCCGGCATTTGTTAAACGCCGTAAAACGCCGTTAACGATCAAAACTTGGGCTTCGTGTTAAACGCTGTTTCGATCTATCGATTATATCACCGTCCGATTCAATTCAATGTTATAAGCGCGATTGCAGACGTCAGCGACGAGAGAGGTATGTCGTTAAAAAACAAATATATACAACGAGCACGGAAATATTAAGGGCTTAGCTAAATATTTATCGATATAACTATTAAAAGTGCGAATCGATATATGCATCAAAAAATGTTTTTCTTCCACGTACCTTTCGTATTTTTCATACTCTTGTCATAAGGCCTGTTCTTTTTGGCTGAACTTTTACACCAGTTCATCTTTCTTCGTCTTCTTTTCTTCTGGAGAGAAAAGGATGAAAGATGAACTGCTGCAAAAGTTCAGCCAAAAAGAACAGGCCTATAGTAACATGGTAAGCGATGTTCATACACGATGTTATATCGAAGTTCAAGTGTACATCGCATAATGTTCGTTCCGTTATGTATTTTTGCCTTGTACGACAGTATCGCAGGTAAAATGGAGAAAGTCGTGCAATATTACGGTTAAAAATAACAGCTATAAATAATAACGACTATAAATACAGATTAATCAATATTCTGCGAGAACGGAATTGTAACTGGGCATAAAACGTTTAAAGTGAGAATTTAATGACGACTAACTGACACCGTGCACACTTAAGCCGCCATGACGAATATGTTCATCGATCGTAATCGCCAGATATAATCACCACCGCGCCGATGAGATTAATGTCATCAGAGAGCGCAGCAAAGTTAGCGCGTAAAGCGTATGAGAGACTACATGTGCGTTATTAATCCATGCGACATTTAACGAGATTGCAGCCAGCCCTTTAAAAGAACGCTGTAATAGAATGATACTAAAAAAAGACTGAAGGATTAAAAATAAAAGTGTTAGAGAAGAAGCCATATATTTCGAAGTAATATCATATTCATTTGTGAGGAAAAGTACAGCAAAATTCTGATTCATTTTTCTTATGTATTTTCTACATCAACAGCAGTCTAAAATTAATTGATATATATTTTAATCAAGAAATCTTGAATAATTGAAGATCTTAAATTATTAGGTTCAAATTATTCGGAATACTAGCAATTTCGAAAATTGTCCGTCTAATTGAAATTATTGGAATTTCGGATAACATTTCGAGAGAATTGATAAGCGGGCCACAGCTGTCCAGCTGAGTAACCGTATGGACGAGTATAATTTCGCTTCTATAGTTACTACAATCAAGTTCGTTAATATAAAGGTATTATCGAATAAGAGAAAGTACGAAATAAAATACAAGAAGCGTTAGTCGAAATTATCGTATATCCAATAATGACAAAGTTGTCTTCAAATTTCAGTAATATCTATCACCTCACAAATACAAATAAATTCGATATCTATGAGAGCAGATACTGGACCTGAAATTGCACGTTTTTATTTATTCCATCGGGTATCGAACAGTAATAGAAGGAGAGCGTGTGGGTGGGTCTCACAATCAATATCAATGTCGTCGATGATATGAGAGGAAATACTGCCTACGCGCAAATCCTACACAGTGAAATAAAACGAACACGAATGACATCTGTCTATTCATTTCCTCTCAAGTAATTCCGGTATACGACTATTATTCGAAATTAATCGTATACTTTTGAGTAGTTGATCAAAAATATATCATTGCAGCGTTTCACGTTCTAATATAATATTGACAAATTGTCGACCTCCTTTTGTCGTATAACTGGATTTTGGGATACATAATATTTCCTCGCATTATTATATCTTTATAATCGATCTGCATAAAGCAAGGTTGTATAGAGTAGCAAAGCGATTGGTAATTCCATCAAATACAACGCATTCGAAACATAATAACGGCCTCAGTCAAACTGCAATTTCCTGAGGCAAAATCTCACGCTTGGAGGCAATTAGTGATGGACATTGCTTCTGATAAATATGGCAATTGCGAATCAGGCAAGCATAAACGAGGAAAACGAGATCTTAATACACTTTGCAGGTGCAACCTACAGTTCATTATAGCAGTTACTACACGGGAAAAACGGTTTTGCTGAGATATCTAAAAATTTTGCTAGGTACAGATATAAAAATAATTTTGTTGGACTATCAAATAATTATGTAGGACGTTCTAACTGGTTGATAGAATGTCAAAACTTCTTGCAGCATTGTTCATCATTATTGAGTACATAAATATTTTAACGGTTTAACAAAATATTTTCGGATCTATGCTTACTTACATTTTTAGATATTTCAGTACAATCGTTCTTTCCGTGTATATTTCCGTTCCTAATGTTTAAACGGTATTAATTTTTTAAACATGATTTAAATACTTTTTAAGATATCTTAAGATATCTTTGATTTAACATTATCATTTTACAAATAAAATAATATCCAGAATTTATGACAAATTTAATAATCTGATAACTAAAAATATTGATTTGAATAATTGAATCGCGATGAAATTCTTGGCAGATTCCTCTCATAACATATGTCAAATTTAATTCTGGATCAAAAAACATTGTATGTCACGGAATGATGTAGAAATATGACGTTCCCCGTCATTTGAAACGAAGGAGGTTAGACAAGTACTGAAATAGTCGTATCTGTGGAAAACCGCCGGAGGGATCAGAGAAGTAAAGTTTCGTAACTTATTGCCAGAGGATTCTCAGTACACCTGGTACTTTGTTCGCTCGTGCACGCGGCAGGAGACGAGTGTATACCGTGCGTACTTTCGTGGATGAAACTCGTACCTCACCTCCGTAATCTTTGCTAATACCTCGAATATTCGTAAGCTACTACTCAAGGCAAACGGGAAGCATAATTAGGTGCGGAAACGTAAACGCTCCACTGAGATGATCAGTTATTTGTACCGTGTACGTATACACACGTGCTTTAATCTTCTGCTCTAACGAGCTATGTACCCACCTGAGTGCGAAGCCAGTATTAGCGAGGAGTTAAAGTTGCAAAAGTTAAATTGAGGGATTTAAAGAATAAGAGTAGTACGAATGTCCCTTAAAGGTGAACTAGATACAATTAAGCGTGAGTCAAATTGTTTTCTTTACAAAGACTAACTACATATTATTCTGTTGAAAAATAATATTTATACAGTACGTTTTGCACAATTATCTTAAACCTAATTCTTTTCATTTTATATTGATATGTTATTCTGACAACTTAATTCATGTATGATCCTATCAACGTCAAAGTTTATTACTCGTATCTTCAGGAAGAAGATACGTATGTCTGAATGCATAAACAGAATTCGCTATTTCAGGTAGAGAAACGTAATCTCGAATTTCGACGCTTGGTAATAATGCATATAAATTTTAAACGAAAATAGCTTAAGCTTTATGCAGATTTATCACAGCCGGATCCGAATAAAGCAGATAAAGATATAGCACATGTTAGTTTGAAAATTTTGTCTCTTGGCGTATTAGTGTCCCTATTTTCCATTTGCCTTTTTATTTGGCATTCGCATGCAAAGGAATTTCTTAGAATCAACGTATCAATTTATTAGACATACACTGTACGAATTATATAGTCTCGAAAAGATGATGGCCGACGACTACAGTAAATCGGTATCTTTTACGGGGGATAGGAAAAAGAACAAAATCTTTAATCTAAAGTAAGAGTAAGTAACTAAATCCACCGTCGAGACATAATAATTAAAGGATTTTAAACTTACGCGATAAAACTATACGATATAACAGCAATGTTGCGAAAACACAAGTTCATTGGAATATCAAATACCACCACGTTCTCCGTTCGCCGGAGATAATTGCGATAAATTATTACGAATCCTTACGATCGCCATCGTCATGTATATGTAACGTATCTAAAATGAGATTACTTTAAATAGGTACTCGACTGGCGTTACGAACACAAACACAATAATACGCTCGAAGTTAAATCTTCGGAGCGTTGGAGAGAAGTTACCTACGACTTAAATTTTTGATACAATCGCTTTTGACGTTCACGAGAAAAGTCTCGCCAAGCTAAAAGCTTAGATTATCGTCGTTCTCGATCGATCGTCGCCTGGCTTCAAACGTAATCGGATTGTACGTTGAACGCGCGAACGGACCTTATTCACGAGTTAGAAAGTAACCGTGCACGTTTTGTATGACTATACAGAGAAATCCGGCTTTTAATCGCGGTCCTCGTGTATTATGAACCCAAGAGTTCATTGTACCGTCGTTAAAAATACTATACTCGCGCAACGACCTGAATCGACAGTCACGCCTCGACAAAATCGATCGTTACAACGTTCGCTAACCATTGATGTGCGCTAAACGTATTTTTATATCTATTTTTATATCTAGTCTATAAACGTGCCTTAAGAACGGTCATCGTGTTGTAGCATTCGCAATCATCAATGATTATTTTTACGCGAAAAACGATCACAGCGAAATGCTACACGTGGCGCCTCAATTGAAAGCTATAATACATATGTTCATTTACAAACATTACGCGAATCAAATGTATGAGCAGCAATTTAACCAATGTAAACTCACATTACATATTAAACATCATATTTTATATTTATTAATGGATGTTAATATTCATTTCACTTTAATTACTTATATATAAACTCACTCTCTCAGCTGTCATATTTGCAATTTAAAAATATTTTCAAAATATATCCAAATGCGTCAGTTTTTTTTTTGTTTTGTTTGCTTTTCTATATAAATTGTATCTATATATTTAACTTTATAATTAAATATTACACCGAAATCGCGTAATAACGATGAAAATACCACCGAGTTGGTCGATCAGGGTATCATCGTGCGTTCGTCGAAGCGACGTCATCTCGGTATGCAATTATTGCCACGTCTCGGATACGAGAAGAAAAATGCTCTCACGGGGAACGTTGAGAAGGGTGTGGAAAAAGGAATATCTCTCGCACTCACCTGAATGGGCGAGCTGCTTGAGGAATGCTTCGTAGAGCGCGGCGGGACAGCGGGGAATGGTGGTTCACCGCATTTTTCCACGCTGTATACGCCGTCGAGTGTTCACGTGTGCCACCACTACTACCACCACGTTAGAACCCACTACTACTACTATTATTGCTATCAACAACCAGCACCAGCACCACAATAGCAGACGCGGAAACGATTGCCTTTTATCTCACTCCGTCTCACGCTGACTGTCTCGTCGAGACGCGGGATATTTTGGGCCGCTTCTGGCCGACCGGCCGGGAATCGTTCACTCGCGAAATCACGTCGAATAGACGTTCGATGCAATAGTCGAGAATTATAGTCCCCGTTTAAGCGTTTAAGCTCTCATCGCGACGACTGTTCGAATCAGACACACGAATATCTACTTGGGCGTTGCGCCTGATTCGTCATTGACTCGTTCTACTCTACGCGACTCTATGACGGCAAACGGAGTAATAGGCAGAGAGGAAAGAGGTGACGATGAGAAGCGAAGCTTCGCTGGGACGAACGATATGCTGTTACGATACGATAAACCCACGTTGCTGGACGGTGCTGAAACGCGTTCTACCCCTGCTGAGGCCGGGGGTTAAACTGAATCCGAAAGCCACGGTCGTACACTCGTGGGTGCTCGAGCGCATGCTCCGTATTTTGTCGCTTGGCCTGTGTGCGTGCGGCACGTCGCTTTACATATATATGTATATACAATATATATATATATACATATACATATATATTGTGTATATATATATATATATATATATCACACGAATGCCTATACGGGGTGGTCAAGAAAATCCTTCCCCGTTAAGAAAGAATTGTCTCTTCCCGGCAGCCCCGTCTGCACTTCGCACTGCGGAAGGGTCGGCTTTCGGACGCAATCCTTCGCACGCGCGCGCGCGCGCGCGTTCGTTTTCTACCCCTAAATTCGATTGCCGACCCCGGCGTAGCCGTAAAGATACGGGAAAGCGGTGCCGGCAACTCGTTGCAAACTCCTTTTTCTCGGCGCGGCGCGGTAAAATGGCAAGCGGCTCGTTTTTGCACGAGTCACTTGATTTCTTTTTTCTCTCTTTTCTTCTTCTTCGCTTCTCCTCTTCTTATTCTCGAAAACGAGGCACGAAATAACGACCTAGCAGTAGTGTGGACTCGCAACGAAGGAAAACTCACGTTTCGCTGAAACAAGCAGCGGGCCGGCGTTGCGTCCTACCGACAATGCACTTTGTCGCGACTACGCAATCGCCTCGTATTTTCGATAAAAACGCCATACGCTGTAAAACAGCGACGGCAATTTTAATTTAAAATACTGCGTCAACCGACGGGGCTGAAGAATTTCATCGCGCTTTTACGATTTTGCCGAAAAGATCGTCTCCAAGTTACCAGCCATCGTCGACGCTCGAGTATGTCGTCGAACCAAGTATACCGTTTTAATAACAAGCATACTTTGAGTTTACCGGATAAAGGAGCACGCGCGTGCGGTACATTCTCTCTCTATCCCTCTCCCGCTCTTTCTTTCTCTCCCTCGTTTTCTCTACGCTGTACGTAGCGAATAAAATGAGGAAAAAAAAAACTTATACACTATAGTCGACCTCTACGCCGTTTTATGGATGAATTCGAAGTCAACGCGCAGAATCGTTCGATGGTCGAGATTAGATTATGCAATTCCGCCCTTACGCAGAGAACGACGTCGACGTTACATTCTATGCATCTCGAACATCTGGCTTTACGAAAATTTTCCATAAAAGCACGACGAATCTTCGCTCCTAAGAAAAACGATGTAAAATTAATGAACGAAATTTTCGTTGAACGATGTAATCTGCATTTTTCTCTTTAGTCTTTTTCTCAGCATACATTAATTTTGATTAGGAAGACGCATTTGCGAATCGTGTACGTAAAGTACGTAGGATAAAATATATATCTTGAGATATTATTATGTTATAAACCCTACTTTGCCATATTTCGTAAGAACACCCCATTTTATATCAAATTTCACGCTATGTAATGCAATAAAGATAAGTTAAGGAGAATAAATTAAAATGGAAATAGCTCCTAAATTTCTCATATAAGTTGTAATGAACATGCTGCAAAAGTGTCTTCAATGTACAATATAATAAAAATGTCTATGTGCACGAAACGTTATGTTGAAAAAAATTTTATCATATTATCGTATTAAATAATTTTATCGGTTATAAATACCAATTATAATATTATGTCTGGTTATAAAATGTATAGTATTACATTGCTATACAATGCAAAAATTTTAAAATATAATTCGCACTTATCAATACCCGTAACGATAAACGTAGTTTGATGATATATTTTATAAATATTTTTGAATGTATATTACATAAATTAGCACTAAATTCTTTGCCATAGACAATTTATATCGAACACAATATAACAAAGATTGAGAGATATTGAATGTATATTACATAAATTAGCACTAAATTCTTTGCCATAGACAATTTATATCGAACACAATGTAACAAAGATTGAGAGATAATATCATATTGACGATATATACGATATTCTCTAACAGTAGTATACAGTGGTATACAGTAAAGAGGATAAACTGATATTGCAAACGTGAAAATTTCATTGCAGGAAAATGACGTATCTCTACGTGCGCGAGAACAATACAGAGAGAAAAGCTGTTCGTTGCGGGCTGTCGATCACGGATTAAACTTCAACGTCGCGACGCGTGTCGCAGAGTTTTTGGCACGCTTTCTCATGGCAAAACGAACTTTCCTTGTCCTCGATCGTGAATGATGCAGGGGAAGTTTCTGAAGCACCGGATGGACGGGTGAACTCGACACCCGTCTGGAGAAAGGAATCCCAGAAGCCGCAAAGGAACTCGATCATTTCGTATATATATCTATATAATACGTACGAAGCTTGTATTCAGTCGCCGTAGACGTCTTGCCGGCGTGGGTTAGCAAACCCATTTCCTTCGAGCTCACCGAAAGCCTCGAAGGAACGAAGCTTTGAATCCCCCTTCGTGAATATGGGCTTCAGCGGAAAAGAAGACGACGCCGCCGTCTTTGCGACTTTGATTAAAGATTTAACTCGAGGATATAACGGCGGTTTCACGAAAGAGAATCTTTCAATCGCATTTATCTCGCATAAAAAGCCAGCACAGCAATTACCCAATGTCCGCGAGGACTGCGCGATTAAATTTCTACACGCCTACAGATTATATCATCGTCGTATATTTGAGGAAACCGAATTAAGCCGTAGAGCGCAGAGAAACGACGCTAGTACAAAAATCGAGAGAAAACAGCTAATATTAAATTAAAACGCCGACGGTGAGCGAACTCATTAACATGCCGGAAAATTTTATTCGTTTTTCTATCAAAGTAGAGGAGAGGAGCTCTCATCTCAAGAGAATATTGCACAAAGTTGAATGTCCATCGAACGCCTTTATTATACATTTTATACGCCAGGAGAGACTGAAAATAGCACGCCGAGAAAAAACACGGTGAAAACATAGTTTGTATCTCGTGCTAAAAGCAGTTAATCGCCTACCCTACCTTCGCTAACGACTGCTTAATTCTTTCAAGTTCTCTGCTGAAAGTAACCATGCATCTTCCAGCATTTTATCTAGAGACCGCAATTAACCGTATCTACATAACGTACAATTACGTCTGCAAAATTACATGTTCGCAATGTAGCGCTTTATGCACAGCGTATATAGCAGCGTATGAAATAAGTGACAGAACGCATTTGCCGAGATCCGTCTAGCCCCGCGAGATCTCTCAGTGGGAAGGAAACTCGACCTGCGAGATCACGAGAAAAGCTCGATCACTTTGCCGGCAGCTTTTCATCTGGGCCTAGCAAATCCATTTCCGTCGACTCCATAATCGCAGCCCGTAGCTCCGAAAGGATTCCTACCATTTCGCTCAAGATACGCAATGCGAGGGTTAAAGACAAGATCAACAAACGGCGGGCGACGAGTCCCGCGCCGAGAAAGGAAACGACTTCCTATTATCTAGCGGTTACGTCGCCCTCTCGCTTGACGTATCACAGGGTGGAGAGTGACATATACGAACGCAAGCCGCGGAGAGTGACGTATACGGCCATCAACGAGTCGAGGAGCTTTTCACGATCCTCAGACAGGATAAGATCATTATGGTCCGGAATCGGCGCAATCAACTTGACGATTCGATATTACGTTCGTTCGTGCTGTCCCGATTAAATTGAAGCCTTCGTAACATTACCTCTTTTAATACATTAACTGTCTTTCTCTGGAAAAATGTCGCAATTGCTTCGCAAGATTTTATCATCATTCTGCATGAATGGCATGAATAATGAAATATCGCCATTAAACAATTCGATATTTTAATTTCAATTAAAATAAATATAATTTACGTTCTCTAATAACACACAGAAAATAATTGTTTTTGTAAATTCGACACTGTCAAAGAGAAACAGTCATTATTCCGACGCATTTGTATTTAGTAATAATGCTACATGTCCCCGCTTTTCTCTTTGTCACCATATTAGCAAAGCCGTCACTTACAGCACTCGTTTAACAGCCGCTGCGAATAAAGAGATCGATTTACATGTCGATTTGTACTCTACTGCATTGTCGGCTGTTACAACGATCAGTTAAGGAAATGCGAATATCCACGATGCTGGGGATACATCGTTCACTTTTTTTCTCCGATAGTTTTCGATCCGCGCGACGAATTTACGATCGTCAGTACGCTATACGTCTCTGCTTCAAGACTTTTCCTTTTTCTCTATCTCATTCCTGCACAACTACCCGCGTTTTCTGCACCGTCCATCGTCCTTTCTCCCCTCTTCATCGTCTCTCATAAAGGAGTGTTCGTTACAAGTAGCTCGCAGCTACGAAGTTGCGAACTGAGCGGCTTCTTTATCACCGTTTTTTCAAAGAGACCTCCAGCAGAGCGCGGTACGAAGAGTTAAACGCTGTGAATCTCAAATTTGCAATTTCTTATCAAGGAAATCGATCGATTGCCGAGCAGCAAAAGGTAACGGGGACAACTAAAACTTGATTAAAAAAATAAAAAATTGTGTAAGTCAATTTGCGCGTAATTGATTTCAAATGTAATATAAAGTGAAATTGAAATCGTACGTAAACAAGTAAAGAAAAATACTAATTTTCTTCGAAAATCTGATTATAACACAATTCAATCTGTGTAATTGCCGTAAGCTTATTCTGTAACGTCAAGGTATTAATAATAAAGTAGGGTTTAATTTGTGTTTTATACGAGATGACCGTGGATGAAAAATATAAAAATACTTGCTTGTTTTGTGAATATTTATGACGGTACGACATTTATAATTAATACCATCCATTATCGTTGTCGAGCTCGAATCCCATTGCACCGAATTGTCACACGGTCGACCTAATTAAGCAATGCCATTTACGAGTGGAACAACTCTCCGAACGAATTTCAGCGAGGAAATCCGTTGCTTTCCTCCAGCAGTTACTTCTCATGCGTACGATTACGATAGGGGGAGAGAAATAGAGAGAGAAAGATTAAGCTAAATTAGTTGTCTATTTATAATTTAATTATTTATAGAATTAAAATTAAATTTTCCCGCAGGTAGCGTAGAAAAATACTGGATATTAAAGCGCGTTTGTTGAATAAAGAAGTTTCAAGCTTCATAAGTGTATTATTTGCGCGACGTTTTCTGCGCTTGACTCCTAACGCCCGTATTCTTTTCAATTCTTTGATTTATAAGGAGTCTTGGTTAGTTTGGTTTGTTTTTTTTTTTTTATACTGGATATTAAATTTATAAAATACTTCCTGTAAACGGGAAATAGAAATTAATGTACAATTTTCCGAATTCTTCTTTGTTCTCTCTTTTTTTTTAAATAATTCCTACATATGCTATATTAAATTATTTTTAATACTTGGAACGGCAAGGAATATTTTGTTTCCATAATCGTATTTGGTAATATTGCGAGCACAATCCTGCACAATACTGGGATTATACCGCGTGTTATGAATTTTTGTCAGCATTTTCTTTTTCGTCTGTAGCATCTTCAAGAGAGCATCCCTTCTTTCCCTTTCTCTCCTTCTCTCCATCTCGCCCTCGTCTTTCGATCTACCAAAGGTATTCTCAGGTTAATCTGCTATGCGGATATACGCGCCATCTTGGAATTCCAAAAGCCTCGCGCAAGTTTCGCGAGTTTCGCCAATAAGTTTGTGTATCGCGGTATTGCAGCTGGTCTGGTTCCCCCGGTTTCCCTACGGCAGTCGCGATCGTGCACCCTCTGTCCCTCGTTGCGAGGGCCTCGACGCTCGCTCTTGCAACCCGCTGTCGACAGGGTGAAAGAGCGAGCAGGGTGGCGATATGACGGATCGAAAAGGGTGGCAAAGGATGGAATACCGAGAGAAGGGACAGAAGTTACGCGCAACGGTGTTGAAAACGTGAAAATATGCGCTGAAGTACACTCGAAAAAAAGGCGGTCGAGACGAGTCACCGTCGCCGCACCGGCCGACCGGATGACGCGATAAAAGCTCGCAAAGCTCCCCTACCCTCTTTTTTCCTCTCTTTCTCTTCCTCACTAGCCACCCTTTCAGCAGGCTTACACCCTCGACAACGCCACTCTTCCTTGAAGCATACCCGAGGACGCTTCGAAACGACCGGCGCGTTGAAAATCTTGCGTCTTTTGTTTAGTAACCCTGATTTGACTTTTGTTCCACGTAAGTCGCGTGTAACGCACGTTAATTTAATTTATTACGGGGATAAAATTCGTGATATACAATACATAACTGTTTCCTATATCAGTTATTGAACAAATTGCGTTGAGGATAGAAACAATTACAAGAAAAATAATTTAAAAAATATCTTTATCAGTTTAAAGATATGTCTATAATGAGATTTTAAGGTGTAAATTTTAAGCTTTAAGTCCTAAGCTTATAAAATTGGCCAATTACAGTCGATTAGTCTCCTCACATTCGGCTGTGATTAATCAATTTCTTACGAGTTAAGGTTTAAAGCTAAAGTTTTACGTCTTAAAATCTCATTGTAGATGCCACTTAATAGATTTCTTACATCAATGACTAAAACACAACTTCATCAGTTGAAATAACTTTCTTATGACTATGCCGTGTCTCTATACCTGCGACTATTTCCACCCTCGACGACCGCGCTAAATTTCGTTACGGCGTGCCTGAATGTAGCGAAGCTGGACTATGCGCAAAGGGTTAACGAAGTAACCATGATGCCGAGCTTCTCACCTTCGTCTGCTCCTTCCATTCTGCGGTCATCAACCCGCGTTCTAAGTAACGAGAAGGACGATTTGCCGTCGACCTCGTCCTTTTATGGTCTTGCTTTTACAGAGGATCTCTGCTCTTTTCATTCACGACAGACGGGTCCGGATTTAATAAAGTATTCCTCGTCGCGGCTTTTATTTCGCGGTGTTGCGGTTGCGATGTCACCTTCGTCGGTTTGTTGCGTCCTTCGTAATTCTGACCAAGTTGATCGTGGCAAGAATACGGAAAATTTTTATCTTTCCCGGGACCGACGAAGCCGCCCGAAGCAAACACAAAGAAAAACGCCCAGGAAAGCTCGGACGGGCGGAAAGGCGTCGCATGAACGGAAGAGGGAAACGCACGCGGGGAAAACTCGTTTAATGACGGCACAGTCTCCCGGAGCTGATACGTAGCAGACGACACGGAATACATCCGGAACGAGATGCAAATTACGGACTTACGAAGTATTGTTACGGACGTGCGACGGCTTACGTTGCAAATAATAAACGGCCGCGAGATGCCCGTGTTCGAGTCGTCGCGTCGGCTCGAGACAGGAATAAATATCCTCTGTGTTCCTACTATTACATTTTACTTTACAGAAATTGAGAAACACGAATATAGCAGAGTATGATACAAGAATTGTACTCGCTTGTTCATCACTTTGTGCTCACGTTCATTACGTCGCATCGCGCGCGGTCGTATTTTTTGAATCGACGTGATTTTCACGTATATAATATAAATGGGAGTTTTTGGATATAAGAAAACAAGCAAAGCAAGAAAGAATTAGCACTCACGAGAAACTTGGTAAAAATGTAACTTTTCATTTCGAAAGACTTTTAGAATGAGAACGATAAAAAAAACTTTAGTACACACAATGTGTGTACCAAGTTTCTCTTCTCAAATTTATCTTTTTCTTTCGTATCTGCGTCGATAACTTTCTAACCCTAAAAGTTCCAGTGACAAGAAAAGCGATTTATTTTGCGCATTTAAATGAAATAAAGTCCAACAAAAATGGTTGTAACAAAATGTGTCGCGAATGATATTTTGACGTCTCGATATCGCGCGAGAATAAAAGGAATTTATTGAAGTTTGATGTCGCGAGGATGTTTCTGCTTCGATATCAACGGATTTACTAAAGATTTCCACGAGTTCTTCCGCGTCGGTGCATCCGTTGCGGAAATGCACCTGCGAGATATACGAGAAGACTTACATGTGCCATACCTGCGTACAAATGCAAATGTTACGTATTGGACGTATTTAGGGCGTACCGAAATTCGGCAAGACTCCCGTTTTCTTTTTCCATATCTCTTACTCTTTTACATGAACTCGTTTATAAAAGGCTTTGTAAAGCCCGTGCGGATCGTTCCTACCAATATCTTCTCCCCCGATTCTTTCCCCACCGCGCGAGTCTTTCTTTCCGATAAAATATTCTCTTCGAATCGTCTACGTTTCCTACCTCCCCGGTTGCGTCTAGCAGAAAATTTTTCAAGGCAGTCCGTAATCATGGCGACCTCGCGAGCTCCCACCATTCATTTCGTTCCTCGTCAGGAGAGAAGCTATAATGGACGCTCCGCTTCTCGCTCCGGTAATTTATTCGCGTACGCGACACTTTGGATAAATTTAAATTCATATAACCCGACCAAATAACGAAGTACGTTCCGTTTCTCACAGCCGTTGCTCCGCGACCATGCGCGAATCCACTTTCCAGGGGAACTTTCCTACGACTATCCAGCCATTCTCGCCGTTCCTCTTTCGTATACTTCGTAAAAAGTATAAGAGCATCCGTCCCGGCCGAAGACGAAAGGGGAGGGAGGGGGGGGGAGGGGGAATGCCTGACACTCTGGGTTTGTGAGAATGCACCTCCGCATTCGCGGTTGATTTCACGGGAAGGGGGTGGGTTTCAATTTCGCGCGTGAATCCATGAAAATCTCGATTGCACTTACTTCCGGCCAGTTAAGTGGCGCGCTGGATGTTGCGGGGGAGGAAAAAGGAAACTCATGGAGATCCCACGGCCGAATGAAATAGCGAAGCGGAGGGAGAAAAGAAAGAAATGGAAGAGGAGACTCGACGGCGCGTACAACGGGAATCTCGTCGTTGTCGTCATCGTCGTCGTCATGCACATGGCATACTTGTGCGAGCCCCGTCTTCCAACCTCGCGTCTTATACCTATCTACTTACCCCGCTGATTCCCGACCCCCGGTCCCTATGGCAACGCATTTAAGCTCACTTTAGTATTTCAGCCTCGAGCATGACGTTTGCATCCCTCTTAGCTACTGCTCGTATTGCTCTTCGTGCGAGTAGCATTGGATAAAATCTCTCTCTCTCCCTCCCTCCCCCTCTCGTATTTATAATATACATATAACTCCCCTTCTTCGTTTCATCTTTTTCCTCTTCTTTGTCCTCTTAAATTCATCTTTGCACATATCTCTTCTATTTCCAACATTCGCATTTCCACTCATCCCGTATTAAACTCAGCTTAAATTCGAATAAATTTAACGCGCAAATTTTGCTAGGTATCGCGATACAAAAGTATACTCTTTTCAAACCGGCTCCATTTCTATACGCTTTGTCGCGCAGGAGACTCGTTCATGCTTGCTTGCAAGTGCTGACTGAACGTATTGTACTCTCGCGCTTGCGGGAGCATCTGTCGCGGATGTGCCCTCGCGATTCCCTTAACCGGCTTCGGATTAGTCCCGAGGCGTCTCGTATTTCAATCTGCGTCTATCCTCGCGGCTTTTAGTGTCGTAGTGAGCTTTTATTATGTCGTTTCACGTAAAACAGCCGATTTGGAAAGCTTGTATTGCAGAATTTTCTCATAAAGTAAACATTCTTTTTCTTGATATAATCGATTATTATATGTAGGTATATCATAAATTACTTTCCCTTACATATTTTTATTTAGTGATGTCATATCTTATATCATTTTCATGTTATTTTTATTAAAATACGTAAAGTACTCTTCTTATATTTTCTTGAACAAATTAATGAAGTATTAGATGGAAATACGGAGAAATCACTTCCATATTTAACAAGCATTTTAATAAAAATTCTTTTCAGAAATTCCTGAAATTGACAAAACAAATTAATAAAATAGTTCAATTAATAAATTGTGTACATGACTGTTTTAAAAGGTTAATAATTTTTTCGATATTACAGATATATGGGAAAAAATCAATATCGTTATAAAAAACTAAAATGATGTAAATGTGAAAACAATTTCTCAGCAATGATTGAAAGTAGAATAAAATTTTTGTCTTTCTGAGAATTCGGTTTTTGTTATTCGTTATTAATATTAATGTTTCATTAATTTAATTATTATAAATAAATATGAGGTTATTAGATGATAAGTGATATTGATATCGCTTTATTTCATTTAATAAATTGTAAAAGCTGTAGCCAATCTTAATTAATACAGATTCGAATTAATCTATCTCCGTCTAACGTCTGTTGCTTTCATACGATAATAGGTGTTTGTACACGGGGAACAATCCGTGCACTGTATCACTCCGAGAGCCGTTGATCATGTTTGCTTTAGACCTTAGCTTCCATGACTACAGCTATTGAAGCGTTTGTAACGCACTATCGATAACACAGATCGATGGAAATAGCTGATCCAGCATATTCCATCTTTGTTCTTATTAATACAAATATGTGTGTTTACAATTTAAATGAAAATTTTACTTTAGTTAATTCACTCTCGAGGTAGTCACATAATAGATCAACGAGAATCGCCGACAAACTCTTTTTACGTCGCGCTTGCTAAATATATACTCACTCCTGCAGCAGTCATACGATAAGATCTTCAACGTAGTTTGCGAGTTCAGCGCCATTGAGATGAAAGTTTTACGATCGAATTCCTAACCGTGACAGCCGCTATTAAATATCGATCGCCGGAACACGTGACTGGCAAGACATTTTCTCGCATTTAGGAACTCGCAGATAGGAAAATCGATCGTACGATAGATGACTCGACGATTTATTGACATGAATTTGAATATAAATAAAAAAAATTCCATAGAATAGCCTAAGGCTGAGTTGTTCCATCTTTCGATAAACTTCAGCTCGCTCTCTTACTCTCTCATACTTTTACTTTTTTACTCTTTTGTTTATCCATAAATTATCACACAGGCTGCGTTCAGCAGAGAAAATTAATCAGTTAGCGCTTAATGATTCTTTAATATGATTAGTTCTTACCTTTAG
This sequence comes from Trachymyrmex cornetzi, assembly GCF_001594075.2. Lineage (NCBI taxonomy): Eukaryota > Metazoa > Arthropoda > Insecta > Hymenoptera > Formicidae > Trachymyrmex > Trachymyrmex cornetzi. Next base: position 1,979,152 of record NW_017295861.1, on the reverse strand, counting down.
TTCTCCGCTAAATCTAAGTGTAGGAACCAATCGTATTGAAGAATCACTAAGCGCTAACGGATTAGTGTTCTCTGCTGGACGCAATCACTGTTTATCCGAAGATCGAACAACCGATCCTAAAACGTATTGTGAGCATTCTAACAACCTGGTCGATAAATTTCTATTTAATTTAAATGTCAGTGACCGATCAAATCTCACATTTAGTAATTGTACTTTATAATACCAGTAAAAGCAGTTCGCTTTTAATAATTTTTCAATATTACGAAGATAAAAACTTGTTCGCGATAAAAAGTTTCTCCATTTGGCGAAACGTTTCATTGATCTGAAGGCTGAGTATTCTTATGGTACATCAACTATCTGATATCTCGAAGCTTTTTAGAGATTCTCGTTAAACAATTTTTATCGAAAGCAACACGGATACCAAGAATTATATTATATCTTTTGTATTGACTGCGCATAAAGCTGCTTCGGAATACTAGGTATGTTATTACGTTGAAGAAACATTTGTTGCGCAACATTCTTATGTAAACTGCTACACGATAGAGTCTTCTAAAGTGCTTCAATTAATTCCGTCCGATATAACCCCGGTTTAACTCTCGCTCGCCTTACTTTTTTATTCGAACTCAGCGCGCACCGGCTTGTAGAACACGTTCAAGTTTTAATTCTATTTCTTCAACGTGGACATCTTTACTACGAACCGTTACGACTTTAAGATTTACTAATCATTTTAAATATAAAACGTGCGCTACGTCGCACATGGTATTACTTCAAATTATGAAGCAATTTAAGTGACAGTGTAAAAAAAAATGAGTCACGAAATGTCATACTATTCCGTTGTTTTCCATACATTTATTATTTCATACATTATATATCTAACCCCACACGTAACTGTGTAATTCTTCTCTTGTGTTAACATTAAATGCGACCATTATAGCGTGGATCAACAGTTTAGTCGTTCTGGTATTAAATGTACGACGAGAATGCACGAAGCATTATGCGCAACTTGCGATTGTATACTTTTTCGGTGACGTGTTTTGGTGCATCGGGTTTCCACAGAACTGCCTAGGAGAGATTAATAGCCGGAATAAGGGTCGACGGAAAGTGGAAGCGACTGGTATAGTTCGCAAACATCGTATAACAGCATGGAGGGGAGGGAGGCGAATCTCGGAGAGTATCTAAATTATATGGATTTAGCGAGAGACGTGCGGCAAACGTTTTTGAACCATTTACGGGATGACGCTATTTATCAAAATCCATGCGAGTTAGAAAAACCAATGTGAGTCAACGAGATGGCGAAACGTATCGACAAGAACGATTAGAAGATATTTTCTGTAAACGTTAGTATACATTGCGCTGGACGAAATAAAAAGAGCATAAAGTCCACCTTAATGAACCGCCATGGAGTTTATTACTCCGCGTTTAACGGAGGATTAAGACAGTTTTAAGAAGGATGGGGTGGATCGATGCGCGGAGCTCGTGCAACGAGATTTTGCTGCGTTTCCGATAAGCACGCATTTAGAACGACGATAAATATAACGCGGAACGTTCATTATATTCGAACGGAATACTCTTTCTAAGAAGCGAGCTTAAAAATAGGATTTATCATTTGTCCGTTAATTTTATTACCTCGTTAAAAAAATACGATCAATAATAAACGCGATGCATTCCAGTGTATTTCGACGTAATCCAACATATCGATATTAATAACTCATTATAAGCGGAACCTGTTATGCTGGCCAAAAAACTGACGGTAGAGTAAGTGTGATATTTTTCAATCATAAAATGAATAATTTTATTGCAGCAAATTATAAACTCATCAAGAAATAATTGTTACCAATTTTAACCCTCTGTTTGCAATCATATTTTTACTCCCTCCGTTGAGGCCAAGTTTTTTTTTACTGTTCTAAACTTTCAAAAAATATAGAGAAATTAAGGGTTATTTTTTAATATCTCTTTTTCATTACACACCAAATAATTTCTTAATAAGATATCTTAGGAAACCAGGTTGTTCATTTCAAAGAATTATGAAAGTAAAATTTCACTCGTGAAAAAGACCCAGATTGTGAATGCAGAATTAACATAAAAAAATACTGCGATGTTACAATTCTTGACATTCATGTACTACTTTTTATAAAAATTATTTTACAGAAATTTATATTATTACAATTATTACAATTATCGTTGTATAGATTATAATCTATAACGATAATTAAAATTGTAATAGTAATAATAAAAATTTCTGTTAAATAATTTTTAAGAGATATTAGCTCGCATCAAACAAGATTCAATTATTTTACCTACACGATTCGACTTGTTATCAAGTTTATTATTACAACTCACAGAAAAACACGTTTCAATTCGTTTAAAAAAACAAAATTCTTTTAATTCTATAATAGATATATATCGGGATATAGTACAATCGCAAGACAGAACTCTGCAAGGTAAATATTTGTATGTCATTCTAAACTAAATCGACTGTTCGATGGCGATGCATTTACGTTACAGAAAAGCAACCGTTACAGACACGCAGCAAGGCAAGTTTTTGAGAGTCGTCAGCGGATCAGGCAGTTTATCTTCGAAAGTTCGTTCGCACTACTAGTTTGCGCACTGTTACGACGCAGTTTTATCTTTTATCTTTCCTATCGTAAACTGTTACGGTGCTTTGCCAAGCCTCTATCAGACATCATGCCTCTTGCAATATTTTTTTTTGCGATTTTTACTGTCACGGCAGTTTGACCGTGCACGCAAAGACGGCTTTTATGCTGAAACTTGTTTTGTGTATAGGAACTCTAATTATATCCTTTTTATCACGTATATTATCAAGTGCAATCTCCTTCTCGTAATTCCCTTATCATTGTAAATTTCGTTATTATAATTCAACATAAATTATAGCAATGTTTGATCGTGAATCTTTTATTTTATTTTTATTAATTTAATGTGAAATATTTAGTAAAAAAGAAATACATCATCTATATCATATGCATACCTTTTATGTGTTTTACAACACCTATGCACAATAAATGAAGAGACAAATATATGTATTTCAATAATTTCGTACTTACCAATACATTGACGCGTAGCGGCGGAGGTGCAATATAAATCTGTAAAATGCAAATATATTCAAATTATAACTGCGTTCAAAATAATTAATATCTCAAAAATAATTGCGTGCTTTGAATATTTTGTTCATACTTTAAACAGAAATTTATGGAAAAATTTTTCTCTTTTCTCTTCTAAAACAAATTTACAAACTTTGGACAAATAAAAAATATATTTATATATAAACAATTCAAATAATTATCAAATAATTATAAACAATTATAACAATTCAAAATCAACGCAAATTAGACGAAAAACAAATTAACGAAAGCAAATTAAGTAATATTTATAAAAGCCAACACTTTACAAGATGAATTTGTATGATAGAAATTACTTGATTACATGCTCATCATAATTAGATCAAGTGAACTCGTAAAAATCTTAAAAACTTAAAAATAAATGAGAAATCATAAATCGGAACACCAGTCAAATTTAGTGATCACAGAACATAGGCTTCTCACTTCACATAAGTTTGACCGAAAACGTGTTAAAATTTTAGAGGAAGAAAGAATTTTAAATAAGACTGACGTCGAAGAAAATGATCTATATTTATAAACAAAAATATGGATTGAATTTGTAAAAAGATACCGAATTACTTGATCCGATATATACTTGAAATTATTTATAAAATCCTGCTTTTTTCTCAGAATTTTCGTTATAAAAATAATTTTTTTTTATTTTATTTAAAGACAAATAATATAATCTACTCTCAGAAACATGTCAAAAACGTCGATCGACTCATATCTCAATAGCAGCTAGACAGCATATTCACTAAAAAATTTATCAAGCATGTTAACCGACAATCATTCTATATCTGACTTAATGTAAGTTTACTTTTTGAGTTTTATGTAATGTCAGTGTAGATGTAATTTCATGAATGGCTTACATTTTAATTTGTAGTTAAGATTTTTGCAGATTTACACACACTCATACACTTGACCCACATATGATAAGCATCTAGCATTAGCCAAGTAAAGAGAACTTACCACATTGACTATTTATATACATATAAATATATATATATTATATTATTATATACAGTGAGAGCAAAAAGTATTCGTACAAGGAAATTTTTTATAAAAAAAGTTTTATTTGTGAAAAATAAATATTAATTAGCAATTTTATACAATGAACATATTCTGTTCTAACATAACAAACGAACTTCGCATGTATTCTTGATTCTAGAAGCTAAATTTTTCGACTGTACGAGTACTTTTTGAACATCCAAACAATAGAATTTTTAATTTTCGCTTATTTTTCAGATGATATATTTTCTATCATTAATACACATCTTTTTGGTATATATAATTTTAAGAAACATACAGTCTATTTTATTCTTATAAATAAATTGTTAATTATCTAGCAAGAAATTAACATCAATTAAATGTCGAATCGACATTGAAATCATCGTATTGATATCGATTCGACATTCGGTTTGATGACTCATTTCTCGCTGAATAGTATGTACTTTTGCGTATGTTAAGTTAGCACCCCAATATTGAAATTCCATAGTTCTGATTAGAGTTCCCGTTTCCTTTTGTCGAGACGAAGAGTTCTCAAGAATTTATAACAAGAGTTCCGCTTAATAACTATTTTTAAATAATTTTAAAAAAATGGGATACTAACTTCTTATCGAAATTCGAGATCGAATAGTTCTGAGCGGCTCAATAGCTTCATTTAGTGAATACCTAGAGTTCCTGGTGCATAAAACAAAATTTTGAAAAATCTAAGAAATATTAAAAATTTTTGAAAAATCAATTTTTAGATACAATAGTTCTGATTAGAGTTCCTGCTTCCTTTTAACGAGACGAAGAGTTCTCTGTATTTTTTAATACGAGATTCAGTTAATAACAATTTTTCAATAATTTTAAAAAATGGGGTGCTAACTTCTCAGCGAAATTCGAGATCAAACAGTTCTGAGCAGCTTAATAGATCTATTTCGTGAATATCTAGAGTTTCTGACACATAAAAAACAATTTTGACGCACAAGAAATTTAAAAAAAAAAAAATTTTTTTTATCACTTCTTTAATTTCATGTATCTTGAATATCGTTGGTCCAATCGCTTTGTCACCTGATACTTTTCGATAGAACTCGTCGAGAATTGCCCAAAACGATAACTACTACAAAACGAGAACTACTAGAACTCTCAAAAAATTTTTCAATGTTGGACTTAGAATATTCTTGACTACCTATCAAATATGTCGTTAGTCCGACGTTGAAAAATTTTTTGAGAGTTCCAGTAGTTCTGATTATTGTTTTGGGCAGTTCTCGACGAGTTCTATCGAAAAGTATCAGGTGACAAAGCGATTGGACCAACGATATTCAAGATACGCGAAATTAAAGAAGTGATAAAAAAAAATTTTTTTTTAATTTTCTTGTGTGTCAAAATTGTTTTTTATGTATTAAGAACTCTAGATGTTCACAAAATAGATCTATTAAGCTGCTTAGAACTGTTCGATTTCGAATTTCGCTGTCAGGTGACAAGGCGATTGGACCAACGATATTCAAGATACGCGAAATTAAAGAAGTGATAAAAAAATTTTTTTTTTTTTTAATTTTCTTGTGTGTCAAAATTGTTTTTTATGTATTAAGAACTCTAGATGTTCACAAAATAGATCTATTAAGCTGCTTAGAACTGTTCGATTTCGAATTTCGCTGAGAAGTCAGCATCCCATTTTTTAAAATTATTTAAAAATTGTTATTAACTGAATCTCGTATTAAAAAATACACAGAATTCTTCGTCTCGTTAAAAAGAAGCAGGAACTCTAATCAGAACTATTGTATCTAAAAATTGATTTCTCAAAAATTTTTAATATTTTTTAGATTTTTCAAATTTTTTTTTATGCATCAGGAATTCTAGGTATTCACTAAATGAAGCTATTGAGCCGCTCAGAACTATTCGATCTTGAATTTCGATAAGAAGTTAGCACCCCATTTTTTAAAAATTACTTAAAAATAGTTATTAAGCGGAACTCTTGTTATAAATTATTGAGAACTCTTCGTCTCGACAAAAGGAAACGGGAACTTTAATCAGAACTATGGAATTTCAATATTGGGATGCTAACTTAACATACGCTGTACTTTTCATTCTTTTTAAAAATAAGGTTTTTTTAAAAAATATTTTCTCTGTACGAATACTTTTTGCACTCACTGTATATAAAATACAAAAAACTTTCAATTTTTCGACTTTAAATACAAAACACGTAATACTTTTATGTGCTCCGCTGAAATACGAAATATAAAATACACTTGTATTGCAAATAAATATATTTTGAATAAAAAAAAGTATTTCAAATACATGCCCAACACTGCCTGCAAGCCTGAAATGCAGCTTTTATGCCAGTGCAATAAATATCAGTGACAATATTGGCTGCGTTCGTCATCTGTCCTTGTTTAACATTAACGTTAAACAAGGACAAGATAATGAATCCGAAGCATCGGAAGCATTTGAACGACATTTCCGAACGCAGCCATTATAATATCCATACAGACTGTGAACTGTGAAGAAGTAATTTTGACGATCGTTTCCATAATGCAACGTAAACTGTACAAGATATCTCGGTAATATTCCATAATCTCTCACCTATATACAAATGAGAGATCCATAACCATCTACTTTTCTCTAAATCTACAAAAGAATATTGTTAAGCATCAAGATCCACTTCGACTCGAAAATAAAATTCTCTCTTTTATTTGATTAAATTTATTTCGAACTGGACGATATCACGAACATGAACCAAGCTCGAATTCATCGTTCACTCTAGCTTGGTTTGGATCTATCTTCACGGAACAACTCACGAAATGTATTTTTATAACCGTCGCGGAGATTAATGATTAAATCTTCGAGTAAAAGATAACGAATAAAGCTTACCCCACGGATATTCCGCCATTGCCGGATGCCTTCCAGGCTTGCTCCTCTCAGACTCCTTCCTTCGTTCAGATGCTTCCTTCGCCGTTGCACTATATCACAGCACAGTACAAAATCAACAAAACTCGCGTATGTATTAATCAGAGGAACATGGCGATCGCCCGGAACTTCGAACGACACTCTCGACGTGAATCCCACGCTTCTTTACGCATCGAAAGAATACACGAGTATGCAAGAACAAGTGACGCGCGCGAGACTGTAACCGACGCGGCGTTCGCGACGACCTGTGACGTCACGACTACGCAATACGGACGAACGGCCGGTGTTTACTGTTGCCAATTTCGCGCCGGGCGAAGCCATAGGTATCGCGGCCAACTTCGCGCGGCGCGGCTTTGCTGATACTCCGCGTTAATAACGGATACAATAATATACGCTCGCAGTTTGTGCGATTGCTAATCCCGCCTTGTAACTTGTAACACGAGTAACACGAATAAATTACGACTGACGACAAAATAGGTATAGTCAGAAATGTGATACCGCCGAGTGTGATTAGATTCGCGCGACAGATTTCGATCGAATGAATTGAGCGAGAAACGCGCCCGAACGAATCACCGATGTACATATGTACATACACCATACGCCGAATTTACGCTGTGCGGTTGACGAGCGTCCCGTGTAGTTAATTGCGACCGAATTTAACTGATTGAACGCGTTGCGACGACCGCTCATCTCTCTACCGATCCTTCCCGTTCCCGCGACATTTCATTACTGGCCGAAGACTCCAAAATGGTCCAAAAACGGCAGGAGCGAGTTCGTTCGTACGACGTGACACGACTCAAGCTCATAATTTAATTTCGAAAAGCGGATAATTGAGAATATACAATTAAAACTCGATATTGCGCGAAAGATATATCACGTGCATTAGCAATTAACGTGTCGTGCCTTTTCGTCAGTTTAGTAATTTGATTCTTTATCTAGTGCATTATAAATTTATAAACGTATAAATTTTATACGCGCCTGAACGTACGCTGATCCGTAGCACGAAGGGTAAGTTCTTATTACCTGTTTCCACTAATGTAGATTAATTTTACCTTTGCAAAAAACATTTCTGACGGGATCGAAATATTCTTGACGTACAATCTTATCTTAACGTTATGCAGAAAATTATATTAAAGATGTATAAGTGACATTTCAACTTAATAACAACATTATGAAAATATATTACATATTTATATATATTATTCTAAATTTTAATATAATACGACAAATTCGGTGACGGTTTACCGTCTGGATCATAAATTATTTTAAGAAGTAGTAGTATTTTTTAATTTGCTCTAATAAAAATGTATGGAAATGTATTATATAAAACAAATACAAAATTCTCTTTTTATTATAAGTACATTATGTATTCAAGATTGTTTATGTAAAGTTATATTGCTATGCATAAACTATAGTTGTCCAGTAAATAAACAAAATATTTTTATTTATTTCATATTTTTGTAACTAATCAGTGAATCGCAATGAAATTTTGTATTAGTTATTTTGAATTTTTAAAATACTTATTTAAAAAATTTAATTTTTGTTATTGTTTTTTAAATTTTAGTTTAGCAATAAAAATAATAACAAATAAAATAAATAAATTATAAAAATATATTCAATAAAAAGAGAATGTTTTGAACACAATTTTCATATATATAGTTTAGTTTGTTTAAAGTACAAATTACCACAGTTGTAAAAATGCCACTCATACATCTTTAAAGTTAAATCAATATTCTCTATTTTTTTTCTTTGATTTAAATAAGATTGACTTATTGTCTTGAGACAAGAATAAGAGTTATGGTACACAAAAAAAATGTAAGCGGTAAAAAATAAATAATAAGCGAATTGGTTAATCACAGTAGAAACCGTAAGGCCAAAATATAAGGTGTGTATATCAATTATATATGAGCCAATCACAGCGTTATGTTAGAAAAAAAAAACTTCCTCCGCAAAAGTCGCTGTAATTTGGCAATTAGGTACAACAGTGTGCAAGTGAATCATTCCCTAACGCAAGCAGTAACAAATCCAACATGTTGATTTCCTTAATACTTATGTTTTCCTGCTTAAGTTTTTCTGTGTACCATGATCCTAACATATATAAATTTAAGTTTATCAAATCACACAAATTTCCATAGCGGTAATCGTAGGATTTATTTAGATTTATTTAAACAAACTTGCAAAGCTGCATATTCACGAAAAAATTAATCAATTATGTATCTAGTATTCATAGAACGCTGATTCTGTGGCCGGTATTTATATGTTCTTAAATTCAAGATCATCTGAAGCAATATCTTAAGATGCTAAATTGCGACTCTTTGGCCGGTATTCATAGTCGATTCTTATTTCAAGACCATCTTAAGTAATGTCTTAAGACGCTAATGCAGCCCTCTGATTGGTTCGTGACTTCTTAAAACCGTACTTAAGACGGTCTTGAATATAAAATCTGACTATGAATACCGGTCTTTGATTGGTCCATAACACCTTAAGCTTTAGCTTAAGATCATCTTGAAACTTGAACAACGTCTATGGATTCTGCCCTATGAATGTTTCATGATTAGTTGAATTGTTCTATATGCTTATTGGCTAATTCTTAAGCCTTAAACACAATGAAAAGCACAGACAATAGAAACGGAGAATAATAGATTTCAACATACCAGAAACCATGCATTTCAGTATACATGGTTTCTGATAGGTTGACGTTTCTTATTCCCTACTTCCTATTGCCTATACTTTGTGTTTAAGGCTTTATATTACGGTTTTGTAACATGGATCATAAACATAGATCATAAACTTTACGTGCGTTTTTATGATAGAAATGCGATAATTTTCTTTATGCATACATTTATGTAATTATGCAAGTTTATGGATAGACTCTAAGATTTATGTTAGCGTAAAATTGTAACGTAAGAATTAGCCAGTGAGAATAATTTGGCAATTATAAAGCATTCACTGAAAAAAATTTCTGGTTGAAATTCGACGAATCAGAATTTTCTGGTTAAATTTATTAGAATTTTAGTTGAGATAACCGGAATTCTGATTAATATAATATTTCTGATAAAATCTATCAGAATTCTTATTTTTACGTACCGGAATAATTATATCAATCAGAATTCTAGTTATCTCAACTAGAATTCTAATAGATTTAACCAGAAAATTCTGATTCGTTCATTTTCCACTAGAATTACTATTTAATCTAACCAGACCATTTTTTTTCCATACACTGAAAAAAAATTAGCTAAATATGAGTAAATATATCTTTGAATAGTTCCAAGTAAACATTTATTTAGAGCAAATAAATATTTGCTCAATAAAATATAATGATACTTAAATCAAATTAATGATTCTTGTATCAAATAAATATATGTTTACATTTAAGTAAATATTTACTTGGAACTATTACAAAAAATATTTACTTAAATTTAGTTTTTTTGTTTCTGTGTAGAGTCTCTCTATAATTGAATTGTTTTAACAAATATACACTCACTCATTAATTATTAGGGTGCGTTCAGACTGTAAGACGCGTTAAGCGTCAAATGGCGAGTAGTAAACCATAATCAACGAATCAATATTTCAATGGCGTAAAAAATATCGTCGCTGATTGGTTTGCTGCTCGCTGTTTTACACTTGACTTGTCTGTACGCAATCTTACGATTACAAAAATTTGTATGCCGAAAGTCCATGTTATTCTACGCATCACTGATTTGGATTAGATCTGTACTACGTATCACAATCACAAAAATAGAGGATCGCCTATTCTAAAATTTACAATTTGAATTATTAGTTACTTCAATCTGCTCGGCTCAGTGAATTGCAGTTGGCTATCCGAATTCAATCCACAATGTGTAGCGTGACCTGCGTGACATGAACTTTATAGCGTTAGGTATTTTCCCGTATTTGTCGCAACCACGTTGTGAAGGATAATGCGACGAGATATGGAGCGACAAGAGTGCGGTTACCTGCTCATCCGACTCTCCGCGCAAAAATATTAACATAAGCAGCGCGCGTTTGCGGTACCCAATAATAACAACGGCGTAACAGCGCAGCATTGTAAGTAAACAAACAGCCCGAGCAGGTTTTAATGATCTACTATTACCAATAACAGAGCATACAACGTCGTTACACTAGAACTGCGGCTGTGCCATTTCTGACATCTGATAATTTTTCTTTTCTAGTTAATTTGGATTTGGAGCTTTAGATTTTTGTGACTTTTCATAAACAATCGTAATTAATTACAAGTAATTTTACTTTTATGGTGACAATCCTCCCTCGTAAAAAGTCAGATTTTGAACGGCGATTGGATCAATTTAGATCAGCGGTTCTAGTATTAATCCAACCCAGGCTGATGCAAACCCGCTTGGACTGAAAAAGTTATCACTCTATCATTCGAGTTGGTAGGCAGTGCTGTTTCGTCGTATTATTTTTTAACTCTCCGTTGGCAATGCTTTTAAGGGATGATATATCGAGTGTTTAATAATTAATTCTTGTAATTATAAAAGTAACGTATCCAGCGTGGGAGATATTAAATAGATTCATTAATTTTGTGGCGGGAAAAGTATTAAGGCTATAGAACACTCAGAGGAACGTAAGCGATAAGACATAAACGATAAGTGAACTGACCGATCAAAATTAAAGATTATCACAAAATACTAAAATAATTTATAAAAGTCGATTGATTCGCTCTTTTATCTTACCTACTGCTTGATTTTCTATGTGCCATTGGCTTTTACGCGGCGACGATGAACTGATAAGCACAAACACTTGGCGTCTTTTTGCAACTATGCGACGTGCTGTTCACAACAATTAGACAGTGCAGATGGTTATTTTGTTTGAACATTCGCGTGAACGTTCGAGACAGCATGGCGGTAAACACGGCTCGAGCCAAAGCTCCGTTTATCGTTACATTACAACTCGAAACGCAATCACGATACGGATCACCTTTCAATTATTGTTCCACTAGAGATTGATTACTACAGACGAAATTTTGAAATTGTTACTAACTACGTTCAGCAGAGAAAACTAATCAGGGAGAGCTCAGTGATTCTTTAATATAATTAATTCCTACACTTACAATTAAATCCGGCGATGACCTAAAAGCAAGAACCAATTAGGTATATTAAAGAATAACTGAGTGTTCTCTGATTAATTTTCTCTGCTAAACACAGCCACTGTCCTGTAGTGATTTCTCTGACTCTTTGAAAAAAAGATTATCAGATTTAATCCTCCTGTCGAAAACCTCTTTTCAAAACTGGAGGAAAATAGAGACGTGTATATAAAGATGAGAAAGACTAACATTATGTGTTCTTCCTCATTTAAAAAAAGTCATTAAAATTTAGGACAATTAAAAGATTTTAAACTGGTGTTTTTGGCCGAAAATCAGAGAAATGACAATCATAGGTATGATATGATCTAAAAAACATGGAATGCATACATTCTCTGTCTCAAATAAGAGACAATCAATTCGCACCACGACGACCAGCTAACTATATCTTTTTATCGAGGTACATATTTCAACATTGCTACTGATTTAATAAGTATAATACACATGGGATATAATTAATATCTTATGACTTATCATGAATTTAAACGCCTGTCTGGGTATATACATAGAAAATCCATATATATGCCTCGATTTATGCATAAATTTATGCATTAAATAATTAATAACTGTGTGGTCATAATTAAACATCGTGTTTTAATATTTGTCAACCGCGTGAATTCGTACATCGGCTAGCTTTCATCCGTTGGAGATTCGTTACTCGAATTGCGTTGATTTATGAAATCTCGTAATAAGCGGATTTAAACTCCCTCGTGTTATTCTAACATTTTCTGTGACATAATAAAGTGCACATTGGATAGCGATTAATTTGCACGCGCGTGTGTGTGTGTGAAATTATAACTGACCAATTTCGTGAGTGAGTATGAGCGCAACGAAAGAACCTACAAGAAAGAAACTTAAAAAATAATATACTCTCTAAGTTCTTTGGAACGAAATCTCACTTTAAAAATTGAAAAGATGAACCAGTCTTTTGAAAAGTAATAGTTCAGTCTTTTCAAAAGTGATAGTTTAATTTTTAATCTTTAAGAGTAATTTCACTCTTCAAAATGACAATTCACTCTAAAAGTTTTAGAAAGTAGAGACTTTAAACTTTACAAAAATAAAAAAAGAATTATGAGCAAATAATGATATAATCGTTTTATTAAATATGTTACGTCCGGAAATAAGTTTAGAAAAAGATAGGAAGGATGGAGTGTGGAAGGACGTTAGAGCAGACGTTTTGTCTCGCATGCATCCGCGTGAAAGGGGATGGAGCGAGTCGAACGCATCTAGATGATTCCGAAACGTAGACCAACGTCTCGATAAGATGCTATGACTCAGGTTTCAAGAATCATGCGGTCGTGTGTCCTATTTTGGGTCAAGGAATTTAATCCCTTTAACCTGGGACAGGACCGTGTGCGAATCTATGCTAGCAGGATATTTGTACGAGGGAATAATAAAAGAAATTACGAACAAATCATTTTAACAAAAAAAATATATATATATTTATTACTAAAAAATTCAATTAACTTATTAACAAATTGTTTAATTTTATACTATACTAGGATCTTACATTCCTAAATTACAAGAGTTATCCGGTACTTAATAACTAACAGAGCGAATGGTGTGAATATTGCGATGTGGGTGGGTGTGTGTGTATTCGCGAACATTAGTGCAGACCTACAATATTAAATACAAAAATAAAAAAAAGATGTTAGGGTATGTAGGTGTGTGCGTTTGTGTGTGTGTTCAGAATTAAATTGTATTATCTAATCTCGTTAATTGTACATGAGGAGGGGGGAAAAGATCATTAAAAAAATCGACAAGGACTAAATATGAGAAGGAGAGAGAAGAAGGTACTTGTTCCGTCATTTCTGTCGATTTTGAGAACATTATTTGAATACTATTCACTATTATTTTTTGGAATAAAGATTCTATTTTCTGGATTAAAGATTTATAAGATTGCGAATTAACTACCACGCTGACTCTCATTCGCTGTTTTTTTAGATTTTTTGTTGTTATTATTTGAATATTTAATAAGACATTATTTGGACCAATGAATTATTTGCTCTTTTTAGTATTTAATTTCGGATAAAAATAAGATAATAGTGATAATATATATATAATATATATATAATAAGAGACTTACAATTTTCTGCTGTCGGAATGTTTATACCAGGTATCGGGAATCAAAAAGATAGTGATGTTCACCCGATTGCAAAGATCGCACACAAACTCTAATTATATAAGCGCGAATTTGAAATGTTATCGTCCTTGATCTTGTTCTTCATTCTTTACTCTCTTGTTCTCTCCGCTATCTTGTTCTCCGCGCTTCTTTTTCTCTACGTCGTGTCTCGCGATGTCGCGGTTTATATAGACAATTTTTTGGAGGTGGTTCTTTGGTAAGGTGTGTCTGGTTGTGGGAAATCGAGGAATCAGGTTCGTAGAATTTTTCCTACCATTTGGTATGATAACAATTTTAACTAGTCACTGGAAAATTGCCCTCAAGTTAGCTCCGCCCGCTGTGTCAGTTTTGATTCGCTCTTATTCTTATTGGTGATAATGCATCACCTTCCTAAAGGTTTCGGACTCACGGTCACCCATTGGAGAGCTTCGTTTCTGAGGGGGGGAGGGGGGGATAGGTTGTAAATAATAATCTACGTTTTATAAAATATCCCTGGATTTAATTAATCTTATTTCTTGGGAAGCAAGAAACGTGAATTACAATTTGATTGATTTTCCCAATATCGGAAGGTGTCATTATTAAATTTATGACCCTCTCTTAAGCCTATGCGTAGGACTATTGTCATTAGACGTGCGTGATATCGGCGTGAGATGAGTCAACATCTCACCTTCTCTCTCGAGTATCGCGTTCGCGCTATGACTCGCGAGAATCGATTCTCGATCCGGTTTAGCACCTTGGTGGTAACGGCGCGGTTCGATAATGATTATTCTTTCTCCACGACGCTCAAGGAGAGATTGAACGCTTAATTATCGCGAGTTACTAAATAAACATAGTTTACTGCTGGGAAAATTTCTTCGGATTTGTATTATTGATTGAATTTGTGCATATCTTACTTTATTGATTGAACGAGGAAATCGTGGAGTCCACTGGATGTAATAAATATTTATTGTATGAAAAATAATTAATTTATATTAATTCGAGCAGTGCAGAGACTAAATCAATATATTATTTCTGATACTACAATTTGTATTACTTTAATTTAGGTGGAAAATCGAGTAAATTTTCAATTGCCAGCTTTACTAATAACACTACAGAATTTATTTATGCCCTGCATTATTATTTGTATAAAAAATATGTAGTATACATATACATAATTTGTAATATTTTTTTTTTATACTTGAAATTCGAAAACTATGACTTATAAATATAATATTTATATAAATAAATAAATTTAGTTTTAATATCTTTATGATGTATTTAAATTTCTTTTTTGAAGTTTTTTATTTTTAAAAAAATATAAGAAATCAGATAAATTTCTTTTACTTGTGCATCAATTTTGAAAATTCAATTTCGGATCAATAACAGTTTAACGTGTTCTAAAGTAGCACAGAATAAATATATGAAAAAAAAATTAATAGATATTTAGTTTCAAAAATTTAAACTTTATCGTCTGTACATGAATTACATGAAAAGTAAATAAAAATAAAATTTGATTTTGTATTGAAGTATTTAAAGGTTTTCGTACATGATTTAAACTCTTTTTAATATTTTTACTACCTAACCCAATTTTAATTCCATATATCGATTTTCTTTTACTATAGGCTTGTTCTCCGGTTAATCAAATCAGTTTTATATATAAAGTTCTCTAATAGGGTATTTTAGAAATTAAATAGAATCGAAAATTCTAATACGAAAAATATTGAAGTCGCAATAGTTTTTAAGTTACAATTAGAAAAATTATCTAATAATGTCTCTAATAATAATCTAATAATCATTTCTTATATATTTTTCTCCTTTTTTCGTTTCGTCATTGAGAAATGCAAACTATATTTGTAATTATTACTTTCCACAAAACTTATATATTCTCGAAGTGAAATGCTATGACTAGTTTTATAAAAGAAAAAATAAAAAATATAATCCCATTGCTTTTACCTTCAAATTTCTTTGTTTTGAGAGAAACGAAAAATTATGTTATTTTAATCAATACCAGGAAAATATATGTTGTTACCTTTTATGATGTGTCCATTTTTCTTGATTTATAAAAAACAGCAAGAAAAATTCTATCAATTAGTAAAGATTACATTTTATAAAAAACAGCAAGAAAAATTCTATCAATTAGTAAAGATTACATTATTTTTTATTTCTTGAACAAAATTTAGCATAACATAATAATAATAAACAATATTAAATATTAATAATAATAAATTCGGATATATAAAATATATTTCTGACGAAATGAGTTATTTGATGTTAATAAATATTGAATTTTGATTTTATGTTATGGTAGTCCATACATCGAAATTGATTTCAAATGTCAGAAATAGAATATAAGGTGCGAATGTTTCATAAAGCGTTAAATATTTTGTGGCGGCAATTGACGGTACGTGGTTTTAATATTTGATTTTTTTTCTTTCGCAACGGATGTTATGTGTATGTATGTACATAGATCGCCATTCTCATAACAGCATTCAAGCAAACAAATAGCGTGAGCAACTTCATGTGTTGTAACGTTATCATCCTTAAAAACCAAATTATCTCATTGTCAATTAGTGATTATTAAATCTTTTGTTTAACAAATTTTGTAACTAGAGATTTTTTAGTATAACGAAGCAGTAGCTATACCGAAAAAGATATTTCGTTTAATTTATTCATTATTGAAATTTAAACTCGAGCGTCAAAGAATTATAAACTTTTCCAATACGTCAATATGTGTTATAATTGTTTTTTAAACACAAAGTTTTGTTTGAAAGGCATAAACCACAAACGCAAGGTGTCAATAGCGATTATTATAAATTTATGTTTGATACAAATAATAAACGTTTCGGTCTTACATTAGACCATCTTCAGTATTACAAAAATTCTTATACTTAACTATTCTATACGTTCTCAAATTACATTCTTGTATAAAAATACTCAACCTAACTATATCTAAACGTTTATTATTTGTATCAAACATAAATTTATAATAATCGCTGACATCTTGCGTTTGTGGTTTATGCCTTTCAAACAAAACTTTGTGTTTTTAATTTCAACCACGTTTACATTTAAATTTGTTTTTTAAATAATTTGTATATATTCCTTGAAAATATATGTGAATCATTTAAACGAATCTATCTTGCTTCCAATTTCTTGCAGATTTTTAAATGTAATTTGCGAAATATTTTCAGATTATAGGAAAATAAAATAAAGCATGAACGTAATTGAATTTTATATATCGTATACGAAAATATTCATTTTTTTTTAATCAAATCGTTTATTCAAATATTTCAGAAAATATTACGTTGAACTTTATAAAGTTGACAATTTGGAGCTTGAAAGAAGGAGAAACAGGAGAAAGCAATGATTGCTCATATTTAATTCCATTAAAAATTATTGCGTACCCCGAAATTCAAAATACAAATTCTTAGTTAAAACTTTATTCTATCGAATGCTATATGCCCATAATTAATTTGGCATAATTGCCAAATTAATTACGGGCATAAACAGAGAAACTTTATCTATCGATCGCATTCCAATTAAATTATAAGCTTAAGCCGTATCATACAAATTAGAGTGGGTATAAAGAGAGTGACGCCAATTAGCCAGAAGTCGTCATTTTGTGTCCTATATCTGGGATATCTATATGACGCAATTCCTCGTCTTAACCTCTTTTTTCTTTAACGTTGTCTTCTTTCTAACTAACAGTAAAGACACTTAATGGTGGAGTCAATCAGCATTAGGCACATGCATTGGCGCCACTCTCTTTATACGTACTCTAAAGCCATGTATACACCTAGCGAACGAACACCGAACGCGAATGTTCGGATATTAGTGTTTATATTTGTGAGCAGTTTATTCTTTTTCTCGATTGTACGGAATACTGGTATTCGACCAGATTCGATGTTCGTTCCATGTGGCAATTAAACTTGTGCGACTTTTATGTAACAAACAACAATACAAATTTTTACGTTTGCTGTTCGTTCGGTGTTCGTTCGCTGGGTGAATACGTGGCTTAATATGAACGAACTCTACCATTCTTGGAGTCTTCTAGCGAAATATCGCGGCAACGAGAAGGACGGCTGAGAAGTTGAACAGTCTTCGCA
This sequence comes from Trachymyrmex cornetzi, assembly GCF_001594075.2. NCBI lineage: Eukaryota > Metazoa > Arthropoda > Insecta > Hymenoptera > Formicidae > Trachymyrmex > Trachymyrmex cornetzi. Next base: position 1,960,843 of record NW_017295861.1, on the reverse strand, counting down.
ACGCGGTTAATTGCTGGATTCACACTGCATCCGATTTGCGTCGTACAACGCTCTGCAAACAATCAGAAAACAGGATTCCGATGATATGAAGCAAAATCCATCGGAATCCTATTTTCTGGTTGCAAAGCGTCGTACGACGCACATCGGATGCAGTGTGAATCCAGCAAATCATTTAAACTCAGTCGTCGTAATTAACTACACGATTCGATATTTGTCAACCATACAGAGTAAATTCGGCGTATGGTGTATGTACACATGTACATTGATGATTCGTTCGGTCGGATTTCTCGCTCGATTCATCCGATCGAAATCTACAGTCGCGTGAACTTAATCACAATAGGCGGTATTACATTCCTGGCTGTACATCGTCAATTATGTAAAGTTCATTCTACAAGTATATGAGCGTAGTTGTGAATGATGGTAGTTATAAGAATTGATCAATTACAGTCAAATTTCAGAACATTTGACTGTGATTGGTCAATTCTTACGACTACAATTACCATTTACCACTTACCACTTACAGTTACGCTTACGCAATTGTAAAATAGACGTAACTTTTTCCTTAACACGGAAACATGAAAAATGAAAATTTCTACATATGAGTGTACAGGGTGTCCCAGATCCGTATACTCCTTTTATCATTGCAGGAATAAAAAATATGTTCAGAAAATAGTTTTAGAATTTAAAAAGACTATTATTAGTGTCTTATCAGTTTGACCTTAAGTGGCGTCGTCAAGATCATGTCAAGATCATATTGATTTTTTCAAATAGAAATCCCAATTTTTTATTGTTGTAATTTATCTCGAAAACTTTTTAAAATATTATAATAAAACGTTTTTTCATTAAGTATTTTTTGAGTTATAAGGCTTGAAAATTACAATATCGCTGGCATTAGCATTATCTAAGATGTTCGATTGATGATTAAAACTATTTATAAGTTTTTCACGATCATGATTTTGATATCGAGATCAAGGTTTCTGGAGGTTGATCCTTTTATTTTCATTTTTAGTGTAAAAATGAAAGTACTCGTTATTATTGGCAATAATTTAGAAGATCTGGGATTTGTTCTTTTATGCAACGAGATCTTTGTTCGATGGGTCACTTAATATGTTTTCATGGATCGATTTTGATCCACGTATAAAAATAATTATAAATTGTAAGTTGCTCTCTAATCTGATCAGTCTCCTCTGTATCGGATTCTAACACATGTGCTACACGATATAGGAATTTTGATCTAATTGAGTCAATTACTCTTTATTGAATGTGGCGATAACGTAATTATTCGTAACAAAACGAATATTGATATTTTTTAATGCTTGTAAGCTCGACATAACTTAGAAAGTAAAACGTATATATATATTGGGTTTCATATACATAATCGATTATTCTGCTTATTCGATGTATGTATTATTAAATTTATGTACAGATTATGTACGCAATCACGAAAATTATATTTATTATCGCGTAGAGTAGTGATAATTATAAAGCATTCGTGTTGCAATGGATGCCAAATAAATTACGCATATCGTAATCGAACATTGTAAGTATTGCCAATCGATTTATTCGCCGTATTCGTTAGGGCAATTAGATTTATCCTGTTAAAAAAGTTAGTTTGTATCAAAACATTATTATATCTTTTTATTTACGTTTTTTTCAAAAGTATTCTGTAAAATATTCCAATGGTTGAAATTTCTATTATTAAAAGATACCTATATAATCGAAATTTATTAATAACTTTCTGCTCGCGTTATTTTATAAGCTTTATAATATTGTAAATTAGTTATCGCTTTTTAACTGCATAACTATGTGTTTAGTGTAAAGTTATTTGGATTCTGTTATTAAATTTTGAACGGTTTCGTATAATTCCGTGTTATAGTAAAATATTTTAAATGCGTAAGCAATTTGATCATATAATATGTTATATCGTATATTTTGTGTGTTATTTTTTATATTCTCTTAAATTTTGTAATTTTGTATCATATTACATAAAATACAACTTTCATGTGAAAAATAATAAAAATAATAAATAACGCATGTTTAAAAAAGACTATATATTGATTAAATTGACGTACCGGAAGGGCTCTATAAGTTGGTTTATTTTTACTGAACGAAGTTTTGGTTTAAAACTAAATTTAAAAGTATTGATAAAAATTCAAGACTAAATTTAATCAAGGTATATAATCGCATATCCGATAGGAATAGAGTAGCCTGTGTAGAAAATAACATCTTTCTGAATACATGTATAATGAAAAACGTAATAGAATATATTGTGTCAGGAATTCTGCGCTCTATCGTTATATTTTAATATTTTAACAATAAATAAGCTTATTACTTAACTCGTAATTGAGTCTAATTTGTATGATTTATGAAAAGAAAAATTACAAATTTTTTTATCTATTAAAATCATACTTTTATGTAATAAAGTCAACTTCATTCCTCTTAAATTGCAAATGTTTGTGCATCAAAACAAAATAAGAAATTAATTTACACATAAATGCTTTTTTAATTAACGCACTGTCATTCACGAGGCATTAGAGTTATGTAAGCCGCTCCTTGTATCCGTTGTGGTTACAGCAAATATCAAGGGATATATAACGTGATTCTCTATGAACAAGTAACGATTTATCAGCGCGCTTAATTAATATTCGCAACGAATGATGTGTAATACAAATAAAAAGCTAAAAAATAGAATCAGCCAAGCAGTGAAAATCAATATCATCTCAACTGTGAAAATCAATAATAAACACATTTTAGTATATGCGCAGTTACGGATTTGAGCTCACAAATTCCATGCGATACCGTTTTATGTGATTTTGATCATCTATAATTCATAAAGTATCATTGATTTTAACACTCGATTATTAAGAGATTTTTCACTCTAATTGTTCTTTAGAACATGTATCGTGAAAATATTGTGTGATGATCGCCAGGTATACATCCTGCATAAATGTTTTTTACAGCAGTTATTTTGCTAGTAAATTTTAGCTGGTAAATCCATACGCGAGAAAAATACAAATAGAAGAATTCCGTATACCGTCGCATAAAAAACAGCTAAAAATATCGAACCTACGTTCAATTCACAAGGCTCCCAAGTGTTTCTAACGTACACGACGAAATAATATACCAGATCGTGAAAGAGTTGTGCAAACAATATGTAAGCATAACACTTTTTCTATATTATTCACAGCTACAGATTTGCAATTAAATGGAATTTTTTTCGATTGCAGCGAATAAATATACCTATCGTCTCTTCTAAAACGTGCACGTATCCCATTCGCCAAAGCTATACGTATGTATATACCGCATAAAAAATCATTATACTAGATGGACACAACGGCGAAAAGCGGAAAATGCGGTATGACAAACAATCTGTGGCGATTATGTTTACTCTCGTAATTATATCGTGGAAACCTCGGGCCCGCGTAGAAATTAATTGCGGCCACGCGTTACCGGAAGCCGAAGTAATTCGTATCAGAGTACGCTCGTCGGTTAGGTTCTCCCGTAGTTCTGCGCATATCGGGCCGATATGACAGGTGAAACATGGTCGATAGCAGTCCCTTACGTTTGTAATAACGGCGCAGTACGGCGTGCGAGTGCGCCATCGGACGGAATGACGGAATGTAGGCTTGGTCGCCGTGGATGTACCGTGTGCGTGAACCACGCAATGCAGATTGTCCCAGTCAGTAGTTTACCATAGTATCCAGCCAGCCGGTGTAATCGAGCCGATAGAGTCGACGTTGGTGAGCGTGTCGACGGCGATACGTTTGTTGTGTTACATCTTCACATTACATCATGATATTAATGAGAAACGGTGTTGTGAGGGGTGTGGCACACTCTGCTAATAATATCTTCCGCTCAGTGAAATTCTAATTCACAGTGACAATTCCACATTAACAGTTCATAATTTTCTGTATAAATAATTATGTGTGTACAACAGTTCTGTATAATATATATTTATAGTTACAACTAGATTCTACAATTTGCACTGATAATGAGAGAAAAAAATGGTTACAGTTACCATAATTTATAGTCATTTCTGGAGTGCTAATTATATATATATTTTTTTAGAATTATAGATGTAATTATTACTGCTAACATTATAGTAATAATAATTGTAAAAATGTAGTCCTTAATAATTATTTTACTATGCAATTGTTACACGGAGAGAATTTTTTCTTAGAATTTACCCTGAAAATATGGTAGTCGTGGGATAACATTGTATTTCCAAGAATTTTAATGTAAATCTCTCTCATTCATTAATAAAACTACAATAAAGTATAAAATAAGTTTAATTAATTTTACTGAAGTGCATGGTGTAAAAATCTTTAAAATATTGCATTGCACAACTACCACATTTTCGGGGTAAATTTTAAAACAAAATTCTCTCCGTGTAGTCACAAATATCACACACTTTCCTTTGAATGTACATACATAGTATCGACTTTTGATACATAATTCTTGCTCAAAAATTCAAAAAAAGACACATTTATATTTATATATATTATAAAAAATATAAAATATCCGAATTAAAAAAATATTTGGAGAACTGCAGTTCTTAATTCTAAGAATTTGTATTAATTGTGTCAACGTCGCTTATAACAGTAAATTTGAGTTAAATTTTCTTTCATTGTCGGGCGTTATAAGTGTGTGATCTGGGAGAGGCAACGAATCGCTAGTCCAGAATTAATTAACTCAGGTCATCGGTGCACCTCAATCTTCATATGTAGCTCGATATATAGGAATGAAGGTACGTCCACGAGGAGAGAAGAAAAAGTTTCAAACTTATTTCACAGACAATTTTCAAAGCACGATGTCAGACTATAAAGCGCATTTATAGTCGTATACTTTTTCATTATCACGATCCGAAATAATAGTCTCATAATTTTAAACTAAAGATACGCAATCGATAAACCGCAGCAGCGTGTATAAAAGAGAACGTAATTCCACGGTGAGTAACACGATAGCGCTGCGCATAGACTAAAGTTCGGGCGCTAATGAGCACCGCGATTAAGCAAATTTATTCCATTTGTATCCGGTGGAGGCATATATATCGTTTTTGCCTAAAAGCGCCGACCATATGAAACCGCTGCGGCGAGCGGTTTACGTCGCGATCGGAATCGAAATACGGTATCCATTAATTATGTACAAATTAATAATAATATGTACATTGTCACGTCATTAGGTGCTACATACGTATATTTAATAATGCCACCGTTGTGCATTTGCCCTTCATAGTGTCAACCTCGCTCATATGTTCATTCCGGCGAGGTATACGGTGAATGTACTGACGTAATTATTATTCAGGTAATCGCAGTATCGTGTATGTAGTCTAAAAGATACGATTACAATTAAATCAAATTCCATTTCTAGCTCAAATGTTTGAATTCTTGAAATAGTAAATTTTCATTCAGACATCGACATTTCAAATCTTTCTTCCTACATATATACACGTTCTCTTATTTTAAAAATCACGCATTCAAAAAATTTAATTTTTTAGAAAAGGAAAAAACTATTTTTTAATTTGACAGAAAATTATTGACTAATCAAATATTATCTATCGTACAAATGCATACATAATTTTAACATAATTAAATATCACTTTTGTCATTTTTGTTTCAGAATGCTTGAAAAACTCTTTTTGAATTGTGACAGTTTTGTCGTTTTTTCATAAAATTAAGTTAGTTCTCTTTTGATAATTAATAGAGTAATATTTACTTAACTCATTCGCGGTAATAATTCATGATAATCAAAAATCACGTTTTTTGAAAGTGATATTATACACAACTAAAAAAATGTAATTGTTATTACAAGAATTAGGTAAAGACTACTCCATTAGTCATCAAAAATAAACTTAACCGCCAAATAGTACATATTTCGTGTTTTCTTAAGATTTTTAAATAAATCATAATATCTTCTACACATTTTGAATTTTGTTGTATTTGTAAATGAAAAGATCTTTTTTGGAGAGTTTACAGAGAATATTTAGAGTTAAAACATTTAGAGTTTTGGTAATTGGAGTTTAAAGAAGAAATTATTTTATTTTAAGTTTAGTCTGATTAGTTTTAGCTGATCAAGACAAATTGTTGATGACATCTCGAGTTATTTCACTTTTAATAAATTATTCTGAATTTATTATAATTGTATGGAATATCAAAATCTTCAACTTACAAAAACACTTGATCATATTTCTAAGACTATTTCTTTTTTATCTATATTATTCGATCAAATAACTCTCAATTAACCCTCTGTAGCCCGTTGCGACTTTGAATATGTCGATATCTTGTTGATTTATTTAATTTTTGAAAAAAAAAATTTTTACACGAGTTTAAATTTTTTTATAACCACAAAAAATTTGGGCTAAATTAATTAATTAAATAGAGGGTTACATTAAAAAAGAATGTTCTCCCTTTTTTGAAAAACTTAATTTTTGTTAGTTATATGTGCCACTTTAAAGTAATAGTTACGCTGGCGTAACGAAAATCGACCATCGATTATTCGATGTAGCGGATGAATTCCTATTTAATCATCGATGTCATGGGAAACGGACGTCATTGGTGGGGCGATGGCGGATGGGAGCGCACAGAGGATAACGGAAGTTACAGAAGGGGATAGTGCGATAATAAATATGCCCAGCGCCGGCAGCCATAAATCCCGCGTAATTGAATTTTCAACATCCATAACTGGCCGTCGCTCGGCGCGACCTCAGGAAATAGGACGGAACGGGACGTATCTTGAACGGGAGTTAGATGATTCCATTCCGCTTTCGAAAGGCGCGGTCCTCTCGCTTCTTTCTCCTTCCGTTCTCTTACCCGCCACAGCAATAGACAGAATCGATTCCACGACGTTCGTGTCGGAGACTATTTTTAATTCGCCTTCCAGATCGAGCCGCGGTGCAACGCGACGGCCACCTTTCTCCTTCACTCTTTCTTCTCCTTTTCCTCGACTCTCGGCGAGCGACGAGTTCCTTTGACGCGAACATCTAATCAAGGATTTTCTCGATTCTTGAGTCCCCCGTTTCTGCCAAACTCTATAGCTATAACGTTCTTTCTCGCCACTATCTCCTCGTCTTCCCCCTTGGTTTGGCTCCACCTTTTTCCTACCATTCTTCTCATTCTTCTCTGCGCTCGTCGGCGCCATCGCTGTCTTCGCGCCGTTGTCGTTGTCGTGCAGACTTGGCGCGGAAAACTTTGATTGTACGTAAGTCGAAAGCGTCGAGAACGAAAAAGGAACGCTCCGAAAATCGTGGGGTGGTTGCCGCCGGTTGCCGAGAGTCGTCTTGTCGCACGATGGGATTTCTGCTGATTGGAAATCCTGTCATTCAATGGCCCGCATATATATTTCCCGGTAGACTCGCCAGCGTGACGACGACAAACGCGCTTTCGTAAAAAGCCACAGTGAAGGGTAGGAGAAGAATAGAAGTCGCGTTTTGTGTATTCACCAAGATCGCTAACTTTTCCCTTAACTGCGTTAATGCTCCGGTGATTTTTCCTGACATTGAACTCCACTCTCTCTACACGAATAAACTCGCCCTAACATTTTTAGTGTTCTGCGATGTCGACGTGCCGCGCGATTTACTTTTACCATAATGAAAACGAGAACGTCCTAGCTTCAGAGGATCTTCGAAGAATCGACCATGTTCGCTGGTTGGTAGCGTAGGTTACCCACCATCACGATAACAACCGGAGATCCGGGGGTTGCCGTGACGTCAGAGATTAGCCCTCCTGGCGGCGAGAAACAAATGACGTACTAACTGCATATTAACCAAACTACCCGGGTTGTCTGTGAAGTCCGCCTACTGCCCAATGATCCGCGCTGCGCGCAGTTCACGATTCACTGCCGTTTCATGGACTGGACTAAACTTTCTCGACCGGTGGTGAACGCGTCGGGCACGTAATCACCTTGTCTTCCCTGATGGATTAGGATACCCGGCGATGGAAACAATTATCGACAACGCGCCGATTGACCAGGATTAGTTGAAATCGTCCTACATCCAATTAGCAACCTTTTTGCGTTCCACTCGACCTCGAAACTACTCGCCCTAATTATTTTGTGGAATATATATGAAAATTCGACAAAATTTCGAAAACGACGAATGGAAAGATAACGAAAAGTCAGTATTATCTCGCCTTAATCTTCCGTAGAAGCGCAACGCCCGTAGTCAAAGTCTTGGAACAAGTACAACAGCAGCGCGCTCTTTGGCGAATAAAAATATTACTCTGGCACAATGTTCTTCTCGAAGGAGAACGCGATTCTTTCTAGGCTCCGTCCGTCAGATTTCAAAGTTCCTCGCTGCGCTTCGGTAGTTGTACATATTTCACGAGACCGAGTCGCTCCGCGTATTCATGGAGCAATGTTTCTTACTCGCAAGAAAGTTAGACAGTAAGTTAGCACGCTGTCGCGCGTTATTCATTACCTTTGTTCCTTCTGCGATCGTCTCTCAGACAATCGCGAGAAAAAATACGTTGCGCAGTATCCAAGATCAACCAAGCTTACTCGCATTCGTATTCTCATGGTGTTCTTAAAGTTGAATGTTTAGACGGCCAACTTTTATGATGATTATTTTCCGCGATACGCTTCATGATTAATGCCGGCAGTTTTCAACCACATTAAATAAATGTCTATCGTATCTATCTTATCTGTGACAATGTCGAGAAGCGATTTAGAAATTTTAGTGAATTGATTTTTCGTGAACCGTGTGCCGTGTTTTTTTTTTACATTATTCCTAAAAGCTAATAAATAAATCTTACTTATAAATTAAATAAGATAATATTGTTCAATGTTCAAATTCTCTCTGAAATGTTACACATATTTCTAAGATTTTTCCGCGTTGAACAGAATGTGGTTGACAGAATTTACGTAGCACATCAGGATTTTTAATAAATTGAGGCGATTTTTGGTCCATTTCATCCTAATTTACCAAAAATTCTGATGTGCTATGCAAATTCCGACGGCGGTTTCGTCGTCGTGTTTCAGCGCGAAAAAATCTTTGGAGTATGTAATATGATACTTCGAAAAGAAAAAAAAAGATTTTTTTGTTAAACTGCTAATTATACAGAAAATCTAAAATTCAAATAGCCATAACTTGATGAAAATAAATAGTACAATTATAAATAATTAAAATTCATTTAAAAGCTGCTGACTTCTACATTTAGATGCCATAGACTTTATTTAGAAATAATTAAGTTTATAATTAAGTTTATTTAGAAATAATTGCGTTTATAAATCCAGAAAATCAATTCGGCGCGCAGTTCGAATGACTATAAATATAATATGTACATACCATATATAGTATATATATATAAAATTCACATTGATATAGCATTAAAGATCTAGCTTCGGCCGGTATAGGCATTGTTCGTATCAATTGTGTTCTCATATGTACAACAAAATATGATTCTTATAATTAAGTATGTTCGTTTTACCGTAAAAAAGTTGAAAATGACACAAAATATTGTTTTTTACCAATTTTATTTCAAATTTTGTCCATTTACTCAAAATCCTGACGTGCTATGCAAATTTTGCTAATGGCATCGTATTCAGTGAAAAAATATATTATACTATGGCACTTCAGAAAGAAAAAAGACTTTTTATCGAACAATGTAATTAATCAATATTACCGGAGCGGAGTTTATAAATATATCGGAAATATTGTGAAATACTCTGAAGAAATTCTGAAGCATACACGAGATAATAGATATACGACACTGATTTTTCGTGAAATATATTCCAGAAATATGTTTCGTGACACATGTGGATCGCCATCAAGATTTTCTGCGGACGCTACTCATATAACATATCACTCTTTCTCGGTAGAAGAAGGAAATGTGCAGGACGAGTCAAGGAGATCGAGATAACAAGAGAGTAAGGAGATCCTCTCAATTTTTCTGTAACAAGCACGCCCAAAGGCTGTCTCATAAAAAAGGATACGACTTGTCAGTGATATTAGCGCATAAAAGAAAGCGCGTATTATGCGCGAATCTTTACACCAGGCGAACATAAAACTTGTAGAACGGTATTCGAATTACCGCATGCGGGGAGGTGGCAATCTATTTTTACGTTCAGTATCAGTATTCCCTTATCATGGGGAACTAATCCGATTGCGAAATAAAAGTTGGACGATCAAGGACTAGTAGAAGCCTCGGTCTCCTTACGAGTGAGCAATTTCTCAGCAGGAGTTGATTTGTAGGACAATATTTTTCCCAGGCTAAAAGATAACACATAAACGCGAACGTGCTGTGGTATTCTTCGGAGCTGTCTTCGAGCTCTGCTCGCCTTTTTTCCTCCGTTCTACTCTTTTCTCGTTCTCGCTCTTTTCTCAGCGACTTTCTTTTCTATCTAGGCTCCTTCCGCGCTTCGGGTGGCACGTGACCTCGTTCCAAGATAAGACAATGTTTCTTCACTCTCGGTGGACAGAAAGAGATCTCTATCCACTCTATTCACCTGATAGATAAGTTGCTCTTCTGGCGTGGATGGATAGAAAATCTACACCATCTCAAACGACTGATTCGTGATCCTTGACTTGATCTTTATGTTGGTAGAAGAGCCATATATTCAACTATTCTAACTATTTATAACTTTCTTATATCTGATCCAATTTGGGAAAATGAAAACTTTATATAGAAATTAAAATATCGTACTTATAGCTCTCAATTATCTTAATTCAAATTAAGAAATATCACAGAAATGTGAAAATGAGATAATTATAATAAATGACCTATATTCAACGATAATATTCAATGATACAATTTGGTATTTTAAAAGATTCATTTTTTATTTTTAATAAAATTTTAATACATTTTGCGGTTATTGCTCCTAATTGCAACCATTTTTCACTATTAATAAAACGGAATAAATACAACAATTAGCAACGAAATGCTTTGAAATTTTTAATCCAAGATCAATAAAAACAGATCAGCTACGGGGATGGCAGCACAGTACGGGCTTTCCTATTCTGCCATCTCTGATAAACTACAGAAAGCATGATATAACGTCTAAATAATTAAGGAAAACTTTTAATTACGTTGAGATTGTATCTATTGCGAAATGGTTGAGAGGAGAACGAAAAAAATGTTAGTTTCATATTTGCTCTGTTGCTTGTATTTGTAGTAATAGCTTGATATGCACAAACTAAAGAAGTCCTTTCTTATTCATATAGAATTCATATAGAAGTTATATTGGTCTCTTATCATAGAATGGGATTTCCGTTTATATCAACATTTTTAATGAGATGTATTTTTAAAAAATCTAGGCGACCGGTCGAAGTTGTATTTGTGGTGAGAATGCAGTGCAATCGATCGATATCCTCTCGATAACAGTCATTAATAGTTGATCAACAATAAGTTTACATTTCTTCCGCGTTTACTTTCTCCGTTTGCGCCGATACGGTATCCTCGGCCACTTTTTCTCGAATTCCCATCCATTTGCAGCGCTTTTCCAATTCTTGTCGATACCTGTACACACACATTTTTTCCGTTACTTAATCGGAAAACTACAATTGCTTATCTCGGAATTATCTTTTGATGTTATCGATTATCGAAATTATAATAATTGCACTGTATTTTACATAATAAAAAACATTTCGTTTTTATGTTAAAATTGATCCTTGCTGAAATTATATATCTTGAATATTTAATATATCTGAGTGTTAATTTAATGTGATTGTGTCATTTAAATATTTCATTATTAAGTTAATACTTAACATGTCTTAATGTTAAAAAATACAATTATTATTAGTAAGTGAATAAGTAATAAAACTAATGTTAATTTTAAAGTGTATTTTAAATTTTAAGATAAATGAATAAAATGTATTAAATATATATTATAAATGTTAATTTTACAAAAAATATAAATTATCCACAATTTGTTTATAAATTGTGTGAGTGTTATATTTTTTAATTGATTTTTTACATAATATTTGTATTATTTCTTCACATGTGCATTTTGTGTTAAATTAACATAAACATTTGCATGCAACGTTTGGAAAATATGTGAAATGCGTTAAACTTAACCGTTAAAATACGGTAAATTTAACGCAAATTTTCCAATTGTAAACAAACTTTTATTAGAAATGACAGAATACTAAAACGAATACGCGTTACCTAGGATGGTTGATTGCATATATCCATGGATCGATGCACGACACCGTCTTGGCGAATATGGCTGGTAACATAGTCGATAGCGGAGTAAGCGCTTCGCTGGAATATATATAAAATGAATTGAAGAGGAAAGTAGAAAACTTTTCGAATCGAAAAATATTTTCGATCTTGTTACCGATTCCCATAGGCTCCAGTTAAAGCGACTACTGCGTACGGTGTCCATGCAAGCACAAAGAGGAAAAATATCGTAAATGCAGCTTTTGCAATTCTCATCTCAACACTCCTCTCTTTGTCCTGGTTTGATACGAGTGATTTGATGTTCATCTTTTTAGCCTATGAACATACAACGCGCCAAAATAAATCCTCCACAATTTATTTCATCGAAGCTTTAAATCGATTTGTCATTGCACTGAATCGCGAAATTTCTGCTTACTTGATCGCGGAGCATTTTCTCGTGAGAGCGAATAGATTTCAGCAATTGCGAATAAAAGTATATAATCAGCAGCATAGGAAGAACATACGCCCAGAAGAATATTGTTATTACAAATGTCTTCGTATCCTCGTCATCCGTTAGATAATCGAAGCTACATGTCGTGAGGAAACCCTCTAAAAATCATATAATATTTAGTATGTACTAAACATCTATAATGCTTAACTTCTTTACTAGAAAATCAGCTAACGAAATTACCCCAAAAATCCCAAAATACGTTTTATTTTATCTTTTAATCTCAAAAATCTCAAACGGCAATGCAAATTGTTCGTGAGATGAAAATGTAAGTTAATCGCAGGAAATTATAATATGGAGCTTATAAATACGAAAATGAAATCTTATTACTTTAATATAATAAAATTTTATTACTTTACTTTATTAAATCTAAAGTTCTCTCTCTCTCTCTCTCTCTCTCTCTCTCTTTATTAAATCTTATTACTTTTCTAACAATAAAAGCGATAGAAGGAACCTGTTTACCTGCCACATATCGACCCCACAATCCCGTCATAGGCAATATCGAGAATGGCAGTGCCCAAAACCATGTGAATAGAGCTAATACTGTAGCTTGTTTTCCATTCAGTCTACCGTCAATCGGACAGCTAATTGTCCTGTAATATCAAAACGTATAATAGAATAGTTACAATCCTGCCGTTATTGATTAAACTGATTGACTAATGATAAGTGCTGAGAAACGTTTATTAGATCGTAAAATTTTTTGCCTTTCTATGAATCTGTTATCGGTTGTCATCGACATAGTCGTTTACAATGTACTGCAGTCGTTAAATTTTAACGAGCGTGTAACCACTTTGTAATTGTTCAATAATTGATTCAATAAAAATGCAATTAAATTTGTTCAATAGTAATCAATAAAAACAGTCAAAGCCAAATCACGCGTGCCGACCTGTATCGATCGAAAGCGATGGCTGCGTTGGTGATCGCTTGTCCCATCCCGGAAATCGCACCGAGCAAAGCATACACATCGCATCCGGTCTCCCAACCAATGGTTCGTTCCAGGAAGCTGTTTATGATCAACATAGGCATCTCCGTTGCCATCAGTAGATCGAACACAGCCAAATTCAAGATAAATATATTCGATGGTGTCCTCAATGATTTTGACCTAAACATTAATATATCAAAATAAATATTCATTACGGAAAACATTGATTAATTTTAAGAAAGATTTTATTTTAGAGGAAAACTACAGGGTAGAATGTGGTAATATTTTTTATCATACGTAGCAAAGACTGTGCCAAAGCGATTCAGTCTCACATATAAAGATGGCGACAGCACCACCGTTTGGTCGGTCTTACGAGCAGGATGTATTATTTACATGCCTACATACATCCAGTTTTGACAAGAGATAGTAGTAAACTATAATAATAAAAATTTTAGAAAAATTGAAGAAAAATACAATCTAGAAATTTAGCAAAAATAAAAATAATAAGAGTAGAAACAAAAGTCTTGATGTGTTTGATGTAGGTGGAACAGGGTTGCGCAAAATAAAGCTTATTTTTATATAATTTGTCCTCTCTTTTCTTCTTTGATAAAATGTTACAAATATTTACAGTATTAACAGCATAAATTAAAAATGGTTTAAAAAGTTAAGAAGATTAAAAATTGTGTGTATTAAGCGTTAATAAGATTATATACAATTCACAATCATTAAAAGATCGGACAAAATTATATAATAATTCTTAAAATATACGTATATTTTAAAAGCGCGCATTTTATGAAAATACATTGTGTGTTTAATATATCACATATATATGTATAGTTGAATTGTTTTGAAACTATATTGCTTACAATTATTGTAATTTTCAGCATTTAATTAGGCTTTTTTTGCTGCATTAATTTTCGAGTCGTCTTATGAAATTTTCTTAAATGGCACAAACTTACGTGCTAAAAATCCAAATAACGATACCATTCCCAAGGAGGGACAGCATCAGGAGCAAAAAGTACACGAGCGCGAAGGCGATATGCCATAGTCTTCCGGGTGCGAGGAATACACGCCAATGCGGGTGCACGAGATCCGCGTGCTCAGCGGGGAAGTTCCATCCTAGGAAACGTTCTTGCAGTGGCTGTAAATCTCTGTTATTTAAAAATACACCGGCTAGTTAATATTTGATCACACGAAAAGTTATTGAAATTTTCGAAACTCTAACCGCGACGAATAAAGCTCCCATAAATTAAATAATAGAAGCTTATATTTTTCGCGTTTTAATTCAGCGGATTTGGTTCTCTCTCAGAATTTTAATCCAGTGTTTAATTACCATGATGATTAATGCTAAATACTGAAAGGATATTTTGCAAAATGCTTTATAAGGTAAAAATGATTTTGAATCTGATGAAATTACCGTCGAAAGTTAAGAATACTTGGAAAATTGCTTTAAGATAAGAAACATGATTGTAATGTTTAAGTAAGAATCGTGCAAAATTATAATTTTTCTTTAATTTGATGAAAACGCGATAAAACAAAATCCTAAATCACTATCTACAGATTAAACGGGCAGTCGAGAATTTCCATAAGACCTAGGGAGGGTAATTTCTGTCGCTTCCTTCGTGACCGGCATTATTACTCCGTCACGACATCGCAAATGTAAAGGTTGTAGGACAAATAGCTTTCGCGTCGACGATAAGAATTGCGACTTTCCCGAGTAAGACGACCCGCAAATCCGCTACATCGATCGCGATGCAATGCAACGTAGACGTGATCCATTTACGCTCGGCAAATTCGTTCGATGATAAAATCGCCGCCAATACGGTCAGGGGCATAATATCACGAAAAATTTCGACCTGTTATCGACGAGAGAGAGAGAGAGAGAGAGAGCTCAAACATTATACACATTAATCTCGTATAACTGAGATTTGTACCAGGCAAATAATATTGCGAAACCTTATCTGCGTGCAGCCGATGTTACGCGTTATTATCGCGTAGCATTGTTATTTTCGTTGTTACACCATCACCACCGGCGGCTATTTGGAGAAAAAGATTTTCATTCATCGCGCGGAAAATGACGCGCGTTTTCACATTCGGCGAACATTAATGGTAATGAGATCCATTCGCATGTACCATCGATGGATTAAATCCGGCCGTGCGCTAATTGTGATGCCGAGTGATTATTAGTCCTTCCGGCTTATCGGATAGGATCTACGTAGCAGCGTAGCTCCGTAATGTGCGCGCATGATTTGATAGCCTGTCTATTCTCCGGTCGTAAGAGCTCCCTAAGCCCTTCCTTATCGCATCGCGATCTTATTCGCGAATGAAACGCTGCATCTATGTTGCGAGCGTAGTGTACATGGGGCTTGCTGCGAGAACTTTCGTGCCTCTCGCTCGCACCCACTCCGTGTGCTTTCATATTCTCCCTCGTGCCGCGAATATTATCAGCGGCTCTTCGCAGCCGCCACACAATGTCGGATGATTATAAGGAGAAATACGGTATACATAGCGCCACACCTACCCGACTCTGCTGGCGAAAGCCAATGGCCCAGCCACGATACCACTACCATTATGCATCAACATCCTTCGATGTAAGTCGTGAGCTGACGAGTGCACCGCTCGATGCACCGTTTGATGATGCAACCACCCCCTACTGAAGTTTGCCAGCTAACTTGTGAACACGACCGACCGGACGGATCCTACCGTTATATGTGGGAACAATTTCTCTCCTTTCTCTTGCGGTCTGACTGACTTGTCGGCGCTGCGGGCACAGACGACGAATCTCCCCCCGGACGAGATGTACACTTTAAAGCCGTATGTAATAGCTGTGAGAGGTTCCTAGATTGAAGTGAGACGCGGTGCGAAGGGGATGGGCGCACGTTCCGCAACTCACTTGTCCGGCCACGCCGTTATCGCTCTCTTTTATACGTCCACGACATTTCGGATCGAGGATAGCGTGCCGCCTGAGAGCTTAATTCGATTTGCGATTTACCGAATGCGAGAAACCTTTCGCTCTGGCCCGAAGCTCGTCCGTCACGCGAACGATCCTCGTTGCACGATCTTTCTCCTTTCTTTCTCTTTCTTTCGACAAGTCGACACGTCCTCTCTCCTAATGTATCGTAATCTCTATTCAAGGTAATCGCGGTTATTCGATTCGTCATTTTATGCGGCGTTGGCAGCCGAATATCCCCTCGCGAGCACGCGACGGTTGAGCTTGTTGGCAAAAATATAACGCATTATATAATACGTTATGATAATCCCTGCTGCGATTGAGAGACGAACTAAATTAATTTCCGTGCGAGGGACCTCCCGCAAAGCTAAGTCGGCTCATTAATGAATCAGCATACTTATTCTCCAATATATAGATAATATAACATCGGTTTCAAATATCCGCCTCTGATGAAACGGAAGGTGTTAAATAGCGAAGCGTTAATTTAAAAAAAAATCGATTTCCGATATAATAAAATGCAATTTACAGAAGCGCGTGGCCATCCGCCTCGAGTTAATTAAATTTCCAATGTAGATCCTAATCGAGGTTTTATTACACCTTATCGCGATATTATAGTCAATAGTAGCCGATGGCCGCAGAATGTAACGCGACCGATGGGAAAATTCGAGAATAAGCGGCGAACGGGTGCGTTTCCCGTTACACCGCGAGCTCTCGTAGTCGGCCACAGAGGTTTTTCACTCTCGCGGTTACTATGTCGGCGGCGATGCATGCGGGAAATTCATCTCGAGGAGTGCACCCGATATACGGCCGTGCAAGCGACGGCCTCGCGTTTTCACCACTGTCCTCGTTCGCCCGTTCGCGACCGCAGCCTTCACGCATCCACTGGATTAAATCATAAAATTGTCCCGGAACGGTTGCGAAATTCCGTTGATTTACGAGCGGGACTGTGACTCTCGTGGACTCTTCTCTCGCGCAGATACTCGTACCTGTTATCCACCTACTGGCAGTTATCGATGAATCCGCTCCGGCTGTCCCGCATGAATTCTCAATTTTTTGTTGCCTATCCCGATAAAGATGATTTTTGAAACGGAAGGAAGAATTCCACCGTCGAAAACACACGGAAGAGACTAGAAAACAGAGTGAATCTCTCTTTCTCCTTTATATACGAAAAGTTTTAATACAGAA
>NW_017295861.1:1936366-1943026 GCF_001594075.2 Trachymyrmex cornetzi | reverse complement strand
AAGACATTCTAGTGACCCTTGATGGTATGGATGAGGCACCAAATTGTAGATGGTGTACGGTAAGGGTTAAAATAAGAAAAACTTATTTTTATTTACTGATATATGAAGAAATTTATTGTATTAATGTATAGTAATTATATAAGCTAATATATATATATATATATATATATATATCTTCGTTTCTCTTTCTCTCTCTGGTAATCGTCAACAAGGTAAAAGTATAATAGAGTTGCATTCTTTCTTTCATATCCCAGTTGTATTAATCTATTTTTACGTAAAGTCGTTTTCAAATTAGTATTATTTTTCTTTCTACTTATTTAATTTCCAATAATAAATACAATTTCAGCGCAAATCAGAAAAGGCATAAAATAAGCGCGAATTCCTCATTCGTTGACGAGTAGAGTAAAGCCGAGAGAATATGAAGCATCGCTCGACATCGCAAAGAGAGCGAGCAACGGCGCTTTTTCACGATTCACCGGCTATATTTACGAGCAGCGTTCGCCCATGTAATTCGCGCGACTTATAAAGCACCACCGCCATTGTCCGTGATGGAAATTCAGCGGAAAGATTGGATGACAAACAATGGGCCTAGCCCGGGCAGATTATGGCAACAATGAGCGGGACGAACGACGCAGCGAGACGGCGCGCGGCGCGGCGCGGTTGCAGTTTGCGCCTCTATTTCGCCTTTCGTACATGTGTTGTATTCCTCGCACTTTCACATGTACTTTCGCGATTTGTCATTTCCCGATTTCAGATGTCCATTGTCGATACTTTGGTCCCCGTTGTCAATAGCATGTCGTGATTAAAATAAGAGTATATTGAACTTCTCTGTAAAGCCGCAGAGAACATCGATTTCAAATATTATTTACGGTTATGGTAAAACATTACCACACCCGCCGCGATATCTCTTGCTAACATCTACCATTTTGCTGCCTTGGTCGACGCCTTCCTCTTTTTCGTATGTTCATCGGCCAATATCCGATTGCCGGCCGATACAAATAGAGATCGATCATGGCTTTGGTTACGAGCCAACGACGTGTGCCAATAGGACCACTTGATTGGACAAAACTGCAACCCGCCTTTTTAGGTGGTGTACCATACTACGCTGTACGTATTTTTCTGTTCCGGCGGTTCGATAAGCCACATCGGCGGCATTTGGTCTATTGAATGTCGTCAATGTTGCTTTCGTTCAATTTTCAAAAAAAGAAAGTAAAAAAAAACTTCAGAATAAAAAGCTAAATCAAATATCAAATACAGAAAAATATGTTTTTATTATTATTAAAATATTGTAGCCGTAAAACGGTACAAGGTACAGCTGCTAGAAATATGAGGATTTTAGAGGAGTAGCCGTTAACAATAGGCACTGCCGCAAAGTGCCTCCATTTCGTTACGTCGTGTGTCGTTACTTCGGACTCGAGTAGCAAAACTTGTCACATATTCCCGTTGCAGCATATACGAGACCTTAAACTGTTGCCTGGTCTTCGCCTATCTGGGTCACTTCCGGCACGGAGTGGGATAGAAATAGGGTATTGATTGGTACCATAAATACATGAAACTGAAATATTAATGGCCAGATTCGCGGGATAAACTACTATATTATCTCGCTTACCTTTAACCTTTTATTTCTTAACTGTCACTGTTGTTTCGCTATACGGAGCATTGATTCTTATCCCCGATGTATAAACTCCATCTATATATATATATGATCGTCACCCGATAGCATTCACGTCGTCAAGCTGTAGGAAGGACGAACAAAGGAATGCAGATTGAAGGGATGCGGATTAACGAGGATTAACGCTAATTGTGCGGTCGGCGTCGACTTCTTGCTCTTGTTATTCTCGCAATGGCAATTTACCGAAATGAGTGAATACGAGCTAGGATAACCCCATAGTAGGTCCTCGTTTTCCCGACGACAGTTCAATCTCGAGAAACCAGTCGAGAGGATTCTCGATGCGATGAGATTGGAA
Organism: Trachymyrmex cornetzi; assembly: GCF_001594075.2. Taxonomy (NCBI): domain Eukaryota; kingdom Metazoa; phylum Arthropoda; class Insecta; order Hymenoptera; family Formicidae; genus Trachymyrmex; species Trachymyrmex cornetzi. The sequence continues at coordinate 1,941,059 of NW_017295861.1, read as the reverse complement.
GTTGACACTTTTTCCCAAGTCAAGAGCCATCGCTATTATTCAAATTGTCTCATCAAAGTCAGTCACGACGCGAAAGCTCTCGCGTCGTTACGCGTGATCAATTCAGCGTCGCATTTAATCAAAGAATCGTTCTTACGAGGCAGAATTATGATGTGCTATCGATTGACTTTTCGAAGGGCCAGGAAGGGACAAACGTGTTTGAAACGATTCGTATAAAGAGTACCTGAACGAGTAGCTAATTTCCTTAATTTAACGACAAAGTACAATAACGACATTTTGTTCGACTCGCCAGCATGGTAGAGTGCTTTAACGAAATTCTTTGTCTTTCTTTCGTTTTCTCCCTGGTTTTGGTGACGGCAGCGGTAGTGGCGACGGGTCATTATGCGCTTTTATTCCGCGATTATTTTTACGTAGGAAGAGAAGGGAGGAAAAGAAGCATGCATAGTAGTAGCATCGCAGACAATAAAGCGCATTATGTGCCTCGCAGGATATCTCTCCGCGCGTTGAATGCACTTGCATTCTTTCGGTATCTCGCTCTACAAAAAAGAATACTGTATCCTCGCTCTTCAGTCCGCGAAAGTTGGCCCGTTACGCGAGCGAGGCGAATACAAAAAGCCGACGGTGACTGATTGCAAAGAAGCCATTATCGAAATGGAAGAAAACTGCAAAGAGCTATGCATTCAATACGTCATAGTAGGCGAAAATTTTTGCGGCCGCTTGTACAGGAAGTTGACGCCGTGTACAAGTGATTATGGCTGATTGCACGTGGTGGTCGAATAGATGCCTGTCGATTAGAAACTGCTATTTCCAAAGGCATAATATCATCGAAATAAGTGTGTTGTGTTGCACGACATTGTGAGATGAAATGTACCCGTTTTCATTAGTGTAATTGATGACATGACAGAAAAAGGGAAACGCATACATTATACATCTGCAGCGAAAGCATTGTGAACGTTTCTGTGAGAAGATTACCTTAAATATAAAAATTAAATATAAAAATTGTGAAATTATCTTGTAAACATAAATCAGAAAAATATAACAAATAATACAAAATAAAAGGAAGAGTTTATATAACAATTTGTTTACGAAAAACACAACTTGCATGATATAATTTGTAGAAACTGACATTCTTTTACTTTTTGAACGTAATTGGCGCGCAGTTTATAAAACTGAAAAATGTATTTAAAAGGATTTCACACTAATTATACGGAAAGTTGAATTTCGGTGAAATAAATTAGTTTTTACATATAATGAAGCTTATAATATGAACAAAAGATGTTGTAAGCATCAATGATGGATAGTTTTTCAGCTATCTGCAAGTGTATTTATCAAAAATATGAAACTTGTACTCACAGAGCACCTTTGATATAGCATAGCTGCTTAAAAGCTATTTATTATTGAATCTTGTGTCTAGAACATCTTTTGTTTACTATATTATAAGCTATATTATATGGAAACTAACTTATTTCACCGAGACCCAATTTTCCGTAAAATTACTAAAGAGTCCTCCTTTTATTTATAATTTCAACACCAATTTTTCAAGTTTGCCCTAAACAAAAAATGTATTCGATGGAATCGTTTTTTATCTAAAAACTATTAACTGACAGAAATATTACTAAGCACTAACAATCTGCTTTGACCAAATAAAGCACCTTTTAAAAAGAAAAAGAAAAATCGGGCTTTTGAGATAAAACTTAACAATAGAAGGAAAACACGGGCAATTAAGAGTCTAAACTCGCAGTAATTGAAGCGATTATATATATATATATATATTTCTCAGTACTACAAATATATCACAAATACCGAACGTTTCGGCTTAATTCAAGCCATCTTCAGCAATGTAGTATAATAAAATCTCTTGATTAATTCCAAACATTTTAGTAGTCTTATATGATACCTTACTTAATATATTTCAGGTAGTTTTTTTTTCCAATTACTGCGAGTTTAGGCTCTTAATTGCCCGTGTTTTCCTTCTATTATTTAAAGCACCTTTTGTTTATTTATATTATTTATATACTGATTTATTTTCACTTATTACATTAAAAAAAAAATTATAGGTGCCAAATGCTGAGTAAAGTAATTTCAATCTTCCAGATAATACATAACTGAATATAATTTTACCTTTATAAATATTTAGTAATGGTAATATCAAATCTTTATAAGTATTATCAATGATAATACTTATAAAGATAAAATTATGTTTGGTTATCTGAACATTTGATTGAAATTATTGCACTCAACAATTTGGTGACTTGTTTTTTAGTGTATTACATATTCTTTTGGTAGTCTCGCGAATATTCGGTTAGTGTCTCTCTTTCTTTAGGCACGTATGATCCGACAGAAATACAAACGGTCGCGCCGGTTCGATCCTGACGTTCATTGAGGTCGATGTAACTGTAAGCGTAAACGTACTCAAAGCGACAGATCCGGCAACTAGAAACGAAGCGCGCAGTCAGCGCAGATCGATTTGATCGCGCGACTTTGACTCGGTCGGCTCGGAGCAGCGAGCCGGATGATGCCGAATAAAATGGATACTGGAAATGGATAATCTTGGTCAGTGCCTCTGTACGTGATACAGTCGCGGCCCGTTGCACCGCGAACATGATTAACGCGTTAACATCAGCATCGCTCATTATATGTAATTCTGATCATCGCAGATCCATTTGCCGCACGTTATTTCCTCAGAATCCACCTGTTTGTTAGAACAATCGATCTAGAAACTGTGCACTGCTATCGAAACTGTGAAAGCAAACGTATTCGATTTCACCTGTACGTGCTTTAGCAATTTCTAATTCTCTTACGATGGCGCGTATTTTCTCGATTTAACTACTTACCTTAAGTTAATAAATTTAAAGAAGAGTCTTACAGTGTGGACACAGAAAAATCCATACTGTACGCAAGTAATAATTTGTTTCAAATATTTCAAAGTATATCAAATCTCTATCATAAATTCATTACAAGCATTAAATTTATTCATACTTCATTTTATTATACATAAAATATAGTCTGAATCTTATAGTAAGTTTAATATAATACGTCAATCAAGATTAGATATTAAATTAAAACAATTTCAATTTGTTTATTATTTAAAATCGTTTCTTTGACTAATTTTATATAATACTCTTCAAAAGAAAATAATTCTTTGTTTTGAGTAAATAATACTTATAATTAATGAAGAAGAGATTAGCATCTCAGATTGATCGTGCTTTAATGTCCGAACGTTTTGGCGCACAGTCACATTTGAGATTAATTAAATTCATGAACCAAGAATATTATATTATTCGAACCATCCAACTTTGACCGATCCTAAGACGCTCTCTGCTATTTTATGTTGTTATAATTAATGAGTTTTTCAAAAATTTATAATAAATATATTTGAAGATTATTACCAACAAAATTCTTTGTTAAAATAATAACCGTTATTTACAATAAAAGAAAGAAAATTGAATAATCACTTTTCTTATACTTCAGTGTTACACTTGTAACTGATGTGATCATCAGCGAATATTTACTGTTTTTCAGTAACAATATACTGATTCATTTTTAGAAAGTGTGTGCCATGTAATGAACGTTACATTTGTTGCAATTGGTATTTATAATTTTTTATGATTTATTAATTAAAAAGCGAGATTATTGCAAGATTATTATCATAAATTATCCTATAAATACTCGAGAAATATAAGTATTCGTTTATCAGAAATACGCGTACCACAAGGTGAAAAGCGTTTGCTTGCTATAAGAGTAGGGAACACGAGAACCGAACGCGCGCGCGAGAACTTCCCCGAGGAAACGCAAAGGCGGAAACCGGAGCCAACGACTTAGGCGAGACATATACCAAGTATGTGTACGTATGGCAGTTGAGGTAACGTTTCATTTGTACTTTCAACCTATTCCCTCCTTTGTCAGTAACATTGCAGTATTACAAAGAGTCCTAGTCCTCTCTAGTAGGATAACGTCAATTTCGTGGAATTCTTCGGAAAAATCTCCATAATTTCGGAAATTACCTTTTGATGTTCGAGATGAAAGACTTGAATACTTTCTATGTAAGCCTTTGACCTTTTTTCCCTATTCGACACGTCCCTCTCTTATTGTTCGATACTGTTTCGCGAGAGCAAAATTGAAGAACTGTGTGGAATACAATAAAAGGAGAGTTTCGCCAAAACGGAAATCATGATTGCGTTTCGTTCACGAAGCTAATCTCGTCTTCCACGCTTTCCCGAAACGCATTTTGGATTGGCAACCGCATGGACGACAGTTGGAATTGCGTTACTTCGACAAGTTTCGCGACCAAAGCAATTCACTAATACATTTCACACATCAGTTATTACGTATTCCGCAGCTACCTTACTTGGATTATAGTACTCGCGTGTCGATCACGGCTATTTACTCTTACATTTTTATTATAAAATTTTATGAATTATGACATTTTTTTAATTCTCTACACGGAAAGAACGGTTTTGTTCGAGCTGGATACACAGATCTGAAAATAATTTAATTGGATTATCAAAATAATTATTAGGAATTTCAAGCATGAGGAACAATACTGCAAAATGTTTTGAGTTTTAGCAACCATTTTGAGCATCTTACATAATTATTTTAATGGTCTAAAAATTTTATTTTTGGTCTATATCTAACTAAATTTTTAGATTCTTTAACAAAACCGTTTTTTCCGTGTAGGGAGGATGTCCTTTGT
>NW_017295861.1:1933701-1936140 GCF_001594075.2 Trachymyrmex cornetzi | reverse complement strand
ATACTTTCAACTTTCTAGAATAAATATTGACTCTTTATTTTGGAAAATAATAAAATGTAGTATAATTTAGAATTACCGAAAGACTCAAAGAAACTTGCACGAACAGGAATCGCTCGGTCATTAGTTACCCATATTAGTACCGTAAGGGTTAATATAATCCAACGATAATACTTCCCTATATATATATATATATCAATATATAGCGAAGTATTATCTTTTGGGTAGAAGCACTATATATATATATATATATATTTCAGTGTTCATGACGTGCTACATACACATTTCCATCTTTAGTTTTTAAATATAACTTGCATAAATTCTGGATTTACCCCGAATTCAATTTTAAAATAAACATTGTAAATTCGAAATTTCGTCCCTAGAGAGAAGATTAAATTAGTAAATCACATACATAGCTTATTTGATAGAAAAGTGATTCATCTTAAAATTAGCAACTTTTCGAGCATTTAAAAAATTCTAAATTGGAACAATGTTTTAAGGAATCATTTTAAGGAAAAAAAATGACATAATTCCAAATAATTTTTCTATTTCAGCACCGACAATATTCATAGATATCTAACTAAAAAAATATTTCTTTTTTATAAATCAATTAAACCTCGATAAACGACTGTTGTCTTTTGGTGGTAAATTGGGAGAATTACAAATGTATCATTTTTCTATAAATAAAGCTATACGTCTTCTGAGTTAATTTTCTCTCATTATCCCAAAAATACTAATTTTTTAGGTAGTATCTTGTATCACTTTTCATCGCAAACAAGCGATATATTATAATTCCCCCAAAAAACAGATCCATCAGCATTTGTTGAAAATAGAAAAGAAACCATTCAAAACTCGAAGCGGCTTTTATATTCTCGAGGAGAATATCAAAGAGAACGTAAAATACGAGGAATTACAAGAGGCAACAGCGATAGCCGCGCGTGCAAGTGCGTTCTGTTTAAGCTCGAAATGGAACAACGCGGTAACAAAAGGGGAACTCGCACAATGTGCGTCTGGGTTTGCCCGGGAAGGAAGGAAGGAAGGAAGGAAGACTCTCGCATAGTCGTACGAATATACGTATGTTCGCGGTGTGCTCGCTGCAATTCGCAATTTCTATGAGTACGGGACGAAGGTGAGCATACCTCGCCGGCACCGAAGCGAACCAGGGCTTAATTTCGCTCCAAGCATCATGCTCGTTCGAGCGTCGCGTCGCGTCACGTCCCGTCGACGTCGCGTTGCCTCGCGCAGCATCGGGCCTGCACCGGGCCGAGCTCGTGCTATGCTGGCGACTAGTTCGTTCGTATACGGGACAGTTGAATTCGCTCCAAGGGATTCTCCATCTTTTGTCTTAGCACAATGGCGACCACGGCACAAAAGTGACTAAGTGCCCGTAATACTCGCTATTATACGCCCTCTTATTCTCGCGCACCTTTTCTGTTTCTCTCACTTGATCCCCGCGGGCTCGTCTTTCACCTTCCTATCCCTCTTTCACCATCCCTCTTTGGACTTGCTGTATGTGCAGACTACTTGGCACACCTTCGACCAATCTAATGCGAGAGACCGGTATATAATACGAATTTGTGGTATGGTGAACGCAACGCGTTGTGTTGTGCCGGAAATAACGTTGCCGCGCGCCGGTATTGGTTGAGGTGTACACGCGCTACGTTCGCGTGATATTGTGCGATACATCTCGCCCCTGTGCTATCGAACTCCACTGGCAGAAATCATTAATTTACTCTACCGACCCCTCTTAATACTACATTTGGCTTATACGAATTGCTTACAATACCTATCTACCGACCTTGAAACTTTGGAAGGCCGTGTTGTACGCTTGTAATACGGACTGCATCTATAAATTTAATCTGATTAACTCTCTGTTTGCAATCATATTTTTACTCCCTCTGTCTGGTCTAATCTGGGTCTTAAATATAAAAAATTTCATTTAATAAAAATTGAAATTCGAGCAAAAATGAGAAAAAAGTGGAAATTTGTTTCAAACTGTATAATTTAGCAATAAGAGAACCAGACTCAGCTCTTCTTTAATTCAAAGAAATTTGAGAGTGAAATTTTACTTTTTTTCATCAAAAAAAAAACATAGGTACCTGGATTACAGTCGGAGAGTTAAGTGTTCGATTACCGCTTTCTTCTTGAGAGCAGAAAAATGTATCTCTCACTCTTTTGATATTACCTTCGATCTATTTTAATTCTATAATTTGTAACAAAAAAATCGTAACACATCAAAATAATTTTACTTATAATTTTAAATGTTTATAATTTTAGTTGTCAGATTTCGAAAGCATTCGAAAAATCTTTGCACGTACAGAGTGAAGCATTTAAAGCGTTAAAGCTATTATGTTTGAAATTATGCGTTGAATAAAAAATATGTTCGGACAAAAGTTGTATGATTTCAAGGGAGATAAATAATGATAAAATCAATTTTTCAAA